>NC_091764.1:56364418-56665889 GCF_029378745.1 Bos indicus | reverse complement strand
GGCCTGCATACAGGTTTCACAGGAGGCAGGTAAGATGGTCTGGTATTCCCATCTCTTTAAGAATTTTCCACAATTTGTTGTGATCCACACAGTCAAAGGCTTTAGCATAGTCAATGAAGCAGAGGTAGATATTTCTCTGGAATTCCCTTGCTTTTTCTATGATCCAGTGTATGTTGGCAATTTGATCTCTGATTCCTCTACCTTTACTAAATCAGTTTGTACATCTGGAAGTTCTCAGCATCTTTTAAAATGTGAGTCTTATAACTAGAAAATTATTGAATTTCTTAAAAATATTCCTGGTAACTCTTCTTTTTACATGAGAATTTAATGCTCTATTTGAGAGGTATTTTTACTACCCTCCGTTTTTATGATTGTTTGCTGTTTCCATTCTGCTATGTAATTTCTGTATTGCACATAACACTCATTTTCTTGTTACATGAGAGGAGAACAGTCTTGTCTAAATGAGACATGACTGTTTCCATGAGACATGGAAAACAGCAGTTTTTCCATGTCAACATCAAAGATTTAAAAGTCATCATCATCATATTGGGTTGGCCAAAAAGTTCATTCCATAAGACGTTATGGAAAACCCAAATGAACTTTGGGTCAACCCAGTATTTTTTTTCTGTAACTGATTTTTATTATCTAAGCAACCTTTGAACTTATTTCCAGAAGTGATAAAGAACAGAGCTATCTTTACCAGCTAGCCTCCCACCCACCAGGAGTCTTATCTATCAATTACATTCTGGAACACAGCATATCTGGGCTGCTCATGGAGGCTCAGCTTTTGGTGTAACCTCTCTGCTAGGCCTTTTGGCAGTATTTAGGAGTATTTGAGATGCAGCACTGAAAGCTGTCATTTAGGGGAATATGAATGTTATGACTTCTTTGCTCAATCCCAACTAAGGAGCCTGGTTTTACCCAGAAACCTTACCCTGAAACAAGGTGTTAACCTTAAGCACTTAAGATGCTGTCTCTTTTAATTCAGTAAAATTTTACATTTTAAATTTCTTACACTCCAAAATTGTTCATCTGTTTTTTGCGTTGCTTAAACATGTTTCAAATAGGAAAAGGAGTACATCAAGGCTGTATATTGTCACCCTGCTTATTTAACTTATATGCAGAGTACATAATGAGAAACGTTGGGCTAGAAGAAGCACAAGCTGGAATCAAGACTGCCGGGAGAAATATCAATAACCTCAGATACGCAGATGACATCACCCTTATGGCAGAAAGTGAAGAGGAACTCAAAAGCCTCTTGATGAAATTGAAAGAGGAGAGTGAAAAAGTTGGCTTAAAGCTCAACATTCAGAAAACGAAGATCATGGCATCTGGTCCCATCACTTCATGGGAAAAAGATGGGGAAACAGTGGAAACAGTGTCAGACTTTTTTTTTTTTTCCTTCAGACTTTATTTTTTTGGGCTCCAAAATCACTGCAGATGGTGATTACAGCCATGAAATTAAAAGATGCTTACTCCCTGGAAGGAAATCCAACTGGGGTCTCCTGTATTGCAGGTGGATTCTTTACCAACTGAGCTACCAGGGAAGCCCTGGTATATTGTTGTATGTTAGATTTCCTCAATTTATTCATCTTATAATTGGAAGTTTGTATCCTTTGACAAATATCTCCCCATTTTCTTCACCCTCCCAGCCCCCAGCAGCAGCCATTCCACTGTTTCTATGCATTCAGCTTCTTTTAAATTCCACATTTAAGTGATATCATACAGTAAATGTCTTTCTCTGACTATTTCACTTAGCATAATGCCCTCACAGTCCACCCATGTTGTCATAAATGACAGGATTTCCTTCTATTTTTAAACAGCTTAATAATATTTCATTGTATGATACACACATATATATGTGTGTGTGTGTATATCACATTTTCTTTATCCATTCATCCATCAAAAGACACTGAAGCTGTTTCACCTCTTGGTCACTGTGAGTAATACTGCAACGAACATGGAGACACAGATATCTCTTCGATATAGTGATTTCATTTCCTCTGTATACATACTCGGAGTGGGATTGCTGGATCACACGGTAGTTCTGTTTTTAATTTCTTTAGGAACCTCCATATTGCTTTTCCACAGTAGCTGTACCAATTTACATTCCTACTCATAGTGCGCAAGATTCCATTTTCTCCACATCCTTGCCAATCTCTTGTCTTTTTGATAGTAGCCATTCTAATAGAAGGGTACACTGTATTTTTGATTTGAATTTCTCTTATGATTAGCGATGTTGGGCATCTATTCATGAACCTGTTGACCATTCATATATCTTCTTTTGAAAAATGTCTGAGTCCTCTGCCCATTTTTAAATTGTGTTGTTTTGTTTTGGCTTTGTTTTTGAGTTGTATGAGTTTCTTATATTTTTGGATATTAACCTCTTATCAGATATATGGTTTTCAAATATTTTCCCTCATTCTTAGGATGCCTTTTTATTTTGTTCACTGAGTCTTCTGTTGTGTAGAAGTTTTTAGTTTAATGTTTCAGTTTATTTTTGGTTTTGCATTTGTTTCTTTTGGTATCATATCCCAAGAAATCATTGCCAAACCAATATCAAGGAGCTTGTTTATTTTTGCTTTTGCATTTGTTTATTTTGGTATCATAGTCTAAAAATTGTTGCCAAAACCAGGGTCAAGTAGCTTTTCTGATATATTTTCATCCAGGCATTTTACAGTTTCAGGTCTTAATATTTAAGTTTTTGATCCATTTCAAATTAACTTTTGTGAATGGGGTAAGATAGTCAATTTCAGTCTTTTGTATGTAAATATCTAGTTTTCTTATCATTATCATTTTTACTGAAGAGACTATCCTTTTTCCTTTGAGTGTTCTTGGCTTCTTTGTCAAACATTAGTTGAGTTTATTTCTGAGCTTTCAATTCTATTCCATTGATCTATATGTCTGTTTTTAAACCAGTGTCATACTGTTTAGATTACTATACCTTTATAGCAGTGGTTCTGATTTTCTTGCTCTACAATATATTTGAAAGATATAAAACATTCCCACAAGTGGCTCTTAATATCTAAGAGAACTATTATTTCATTACACTATTAATAATTATGTCAGGATAACAGGCATAAATCAGTATAGTTCCAGACAAACTGGGACATAATAAGTGGCTAAATTACAGCAGTGATTTTCAGCTGGGGAGATGGCTTCATCTCCTAAAAGGGTGTAGGAGTATGTCAGAATAGCTAGGGGTATGAGTATCCGTCAGGGCCTAAGTACGTAAAAACATAAAACACACTAGCTATTTTAAGAGAGAGAATTTAACATAAAACATTAATCTGTGATTGAAAGAACTGAAAAGACAAACAGGGAACATAGAAGTTTTCTGGTGGTAGAACTGCAAGAAGTAACTGCCACTCCTAGGGCTGGGAAAGAAAAGATTGGGGGATTATTTGAATCTCTGTGCTCCAAAGAGAGACTCTCAAGGAGCTAAAACTCAGATCCCTGAGGATGAAGCACTGGCTGGAAGGTGCCAGTGCCCTTGGAGCTTGGAGGAAGTCTCTGCAGAGCTGAGCCTCAGACCTCTGGGGAGGAGGTGTTAGCAGGCTGGTGTTGGTATCTCTGAAGAGGTATAATGATGCCAGTTTGGGGAGTAGAGGAAAGATCTGCAACCTGCAGTCAAGTTGTTGTTGTTGCTCAGTCGCTCAGTCATGTCCAGCTTTTTGCGACCCCATGGACTGCTGCATGCCAGGCTTCCCTGTCCTTCACCATCTCCCAGAGCTTGATTAAACTCATGTCCATTGAGTTGGTGATGTCATCCAATCATCTCATCCTCTGTCATCCCCTTCTCCTCCTGCCTTCAATCTTTCCCAGCATCAGGGTCTTTTCTAATGAGTTGGTTCTTTGAATCAGGTGGCCAAAGTATAAGAGCTTCAGCATCAGTCCTTGCAATGAATATGGACTGCAGTCAAGTATTGCTACTGAAACCAAGTGCTGATATGAGAGTGAGGACCAATTGCTAGGGGGGGCAATGATAGGAACAGAAAGCAAACAGAAAGCAAAATCGCATACCACCAGCCTTCTAGGCTCCTTGTAGAATCTCTACTAGAAGATCCTAACAGGGAGAGCTGCTAGAGAAGCTTGCAGGGTCCAAGGCACAGCAGCACTAAACAGAGCAAAGCAGGGGAGAAACTTAGAAAAAATAGCTTCATAACCAGCATGTTCCCTCCCTTTGGCTACTCAGCATCCACCCAATCCTTCTAATCATATTGAACTTCCATACAAGAACAAAACAAATTTATGCCTTTAATGGCAAGATATAACTTTCTTTTATATAAATGAACACAGTCTCATTCTCTCCCCATAACACAAAGACACAAAATCCTAACACTCTTTGATCCATCCCTGATAACAATTATAGTATCTTTCTCTGGAAGATAAGTGTGTGTGTGTATCAGTGCTAGTCTCTCAGTCGTGTCTGACTCTTTGTGACTCCATGGACTGTAGCCCTCCAGGTTCCTCTGTCCATGCGATTTTTCAGGCAAGAATACTGGAGTGGGTTGCCATTCCCTTCTCCAAGGGATCTTCCCCACCCAGGGATTGAACCCAAGTCTTCAACATTGCAGGCAGATTCTTTACCATCTAAGCCACCAGGGAAGATAGACATATAGCTGGTTAAAATAAAACCCACTCTGATACCCTTATCCTATCCTATACTTCATTAAAGTGAGGACTCAACTCATTTATTTTTTCCCAAGAGAGGAAAAGATTCCATTTTGAGAGATTGTCTCTGAAATATAGTTTCATTGAGCTTCAGGTGTTAGTTTACAGTGATTATTACTCCATTCAGATAACACTATGTTTACCAAACTTCTGTTTATCCAAATTAGAGATCCTATCTAAAAGAACATTCCTACACCAGAAGTTGTCCAAATGGAATCTTCAGAGCTAACATCTGACTCCATGGAGGTCTTTGAAGTAGCTACTGCAGGAAATGCAGGAGTCAAAGGAACTCATTCCTGGTCTTGTTCTGTACCTCCTCACACCTGCTAATCTGCTCCTCACACCTGATCCAACCCTTCTGACATCCTTGAAAACTGTCTTGTGTTCACTTTCACCTCATTTACTCAGCTGCACTTCTGAATAATTTTTTTGACCTAACCCTTGGCACCAACACCAACCTGAGCATGCTTTTACAAATGACATGGTTCTTTTTCTGTCTATGTAACCTCTCAAGTAAAAGTTCCTCTTGCTGAGCTCAGCCCAGGATGCATCCAGCTGATTCAGCAGGACCAGGAACCGACAAGGTCCCTGTAATTGTACGATTACACTTCTGCTCACTCACTTTCCTTATTTGTATTTTCAGGGCAGACTCTAAACAAATGCTTATTCCTACTTTCCATTGCAGCTATGGTTTGCAATAATTCACCTGAGTCAGTTGACTGTCCTATGAACTCTGCTCTCATGGCCTGACCGGTTTCCTTACCCCAGACAATTGGCTAATCTTATTAGCCTTTGGCCTGCTGGTGTTAGGCTTGTTTATTTAAGGTCAGTGCACTCAATCTGTAGCTATAATTTGATAATGCCAAGTTATGTAAAGCTACCAGCTACATTGTTCCAGTCCTAATGAGATTTCATAGAGCATACTCCTTCTCACACCTTGAGCCAAGTGACCAAATTTCAGTCTGTGAGTCTTTTCTTCTGGAGGTTTAATATCCTGGATCTGTAAAGGACCTGGATTGGAGAGAACAGATGGCCTTATTTTCAAGGCAGTACATGTTTCTTTCTAGTTCTTCAGAGTCAAAATTTGGCAAAGGGTTGGTAAAAGGTTAAGTGACTGTTGTAATCTTTGTCAATATCATGTATTTATCAGGCATTTATAATAAGAATAAATTTGAAAATCTGGTTCCCAATAAGGCATAAGAAATACATCACTTTATATGTTTTTCCAGTAAAGTAAACTGTGTCTGTATTTGGCATTCTTTTGAGTCTTTACTCTGAAAAATGCCATAACTACTTTCAGAACTTGAAGTCCCGGGATCTGTTCTGGATCACCACTTAATTTGTATTACTAACCACTGTTTTTTTCTTGAAGGTCGTACCCCTAAGGATATGTGAATTGATTTGTGTGAATTGTGTGAATTGATTTGAAAGATCCTGATCTCCAAACCCAATTTAATACTGCTGAATGAACATTAAGGGCTATTGCTATGGATTAGTGCTTCTTGATTTTTCATTTGGCCATGAAATAGCTGGAGATCTTGTTAAAATGTGGATTCTGATTCAGTAAATTTGGCAGGGGTGGAGACTGAGTTTTTGCATTTTAAAATAAATTCCCAGGTGATACTGGGCTACCAGAACTATTTTAAATAGCATGGTTCTAGATTGTGTGATAAGTGGCTTCTCTTGACTTTTCAGCATGCTCAGGGTAGGTATTGTGACACTTTCAAAAGCAGGTTTCCAGAAAAGCTGGGCAGCTACATGTAAAAGAATGAAATTAGAACATTCACTAACACCACACACAAAAAAACCCTTCAAAATACATTAAAGATTTAAATATAAAAATGGATACTATAAAACTCCTAGAGGAAAACATAGACAAACCACTCTTTGACATAAAACACAGCAGTGTGTTTTTGGATCCATATCCTAGAGAAATGGAAATAAAAACAAAAGTAAAGAAATGAGATCTAATTAAACTTAAAATCTTTTACACAGCAAAGGAAACCATAAACAAAACAAAAAGACAACTTACAGAAATGGAAGAAAATATTTGCAAACAACTGGCAAGAGATTAACATCCAAAATAGACCAACAGCTCATATAGCTCAATATTAAAAAAACAGACAACCCAATCAAAAAATAGGCAGAAGATCTAAATAGACATTTCTCCAAAGAAGACATAGAGATGGGAATTCCTTGGTTGTTCCAGGATTTAGGACTCCACATTTCCACTGTAGGGGTCATAGGTTCAATCCCTTTTTGGGGAGCTAAGATCCCACATGCCACATGGCATGTCCCCCACAAAAAGAAAAAGGAAACATACAGATGGCTCAAAGACACATGAAAAGATGTTCAACATTGGTAAATATTGTTGTTGTTCAGTTGTTAAGTCATGTCCAACTCTTTGTGACCCCATGGACTACAGCATGCCAGGCTTCCCTGTCTTTCACTATCTCCTGGAGTTTGCTCAAACTCATGTCCACTGAGTCAGTGATGCCATCTAACCATCTCATCCTCTGTTGCCCCCTTCTTCTCCTGCTCTCAATCTTTCCTAGCAACAGGGTCTTTTCCAATGAGTTGGTTCTTTGTACCAGATGATCAAAGTATTGGAGCTTCAGCTTCAGCATCAGTCCTTCCAATGAGTATTCAGGGTTGATTTCCTTTAGGATGGACTGGTTTGATCTCCTTGCTGTCAAGTGACTCCCAAAAGTTTTCTCCAGCACCATAGTTCAAAAGCATCAGTTCTTTAGCACTCAGTCTTCTTTATGATCCAACTGTCACATCTGTACATGATTACTGGAAAAACACTTCCTGGTGGTTCAGATGGTAAAGAATTTGCCTGCAAAGTGGGAGACCCAGGTTTGATCCCTGGATTGGGACGATCTCTTGGAGAAGAGAATGACTATCCACTTCAATATCCTTGCCTGGAGAATTCCATGGACAGAGGCCATATGGTCTTTGAGGTCGCAAATAACCTGACATGACTGAGTGACTAACACTTTCACACTTTTGCTAATTATTAGAGAAATACAACTCAAAACTGCAAACTAGAGTGAAGTATCACCTCACACCAGTCAGAATGGCCATCTACAAATAAATGCTAGACAGCGTGTGGAGAATAAGGAACCCTCCTATACTGTTGGTGAGATATAAATTGCTATAGCCACTATGGAGAACAGTATGCTCAGTTGTGTCCAACTCTTTGCGACCTCATGGACTATAGTCTGCCAGGCTCATGTGTCTATAGGATTTTCCTGGCAAGAGTACTGGAGTGGGTTGCCATTCCCTTCTCCAGGAGATCTTCCTGGCCCAGGGATGAAACCTACATCTCCTGTGTCTCCTGCATTGGCAGGTGAATTCTTTACCACTGAGCCACCTGGGAAGCCCATGGAGAATGGTATGGTAGTTCCTTAAAAAACTGAAAATATAGCTACTGTATGATCCTGCAATCTTACTTTGGGGCATATATCCAGAGAAAACTATAATTTGGAAGGATACATGCACCCCAATGTTCATTGCAGCACTATTTTCAATAGCCAAGACATGGAAGAAACCTAAACGTCCAAATACTGATGAATGGATAAAGAAGATGTGCTTTATACATATACAGTGGAAATATTACTCAGTCATAAAAAGAGTAAAATAATCCCATTTGCAGCAACATGAATAGATCTAGGGGTAGAGAAGGAGCAGAGAAAAGAATTGTTTGGAAGCCTGTTTAAGAAACAGACCATTGGATCCCCTCCCAAATGGGTTGTATAGGAACTGTCCCTCTCACACCTGGGAGGAAGTGGTGTAGTCAATATAAAGATACAACAGAGAGTATCTAGATGACAATGGGGTTGGGCATTTGGCAGAGTGGAGGGCATGGATATTGTCCTGAGAAATGGGATGGAATGAAATGTCCAAAATAAGCACTGAAACCATGGACCCAGCTTTCTTCCTGAATTTGGCAACCAAAACGGTGGCAGCCAGAGATACTCTCCAGGTGAGAGACTGGAAAGCTTCTCCAGGGAATATGAGAAATCCGAGAGAGAAGGGGAAAAAAACCAGCCTAGGACACTGATATCAGGTATTCACTGAAATAATCCAGTCAGAGCAAAATAGCGACAAGCCCCACCAATTTGCAGTTCTTTAGTTCCCCATTCAAATGTGAGCAAATAGCTAAGGATTAACAGACTTTAGAAGAAAACATTAAGTATGAAAGGTAAAGACCAAAATGAGCTGACAGAATAAAGCCACCTGAAGGAAGCATGAAATGCAAGTGGGAAAACATATATACAATATTCTCAATATCTTCACAGAGATAAGAGAAACACTACACGCATGAAACAAGAAGAGGATACTATTAAAAAAGGGACAATCAGAGAACAAAAAAGAGCTCTTGGAAATTATAATAGCAAAAATGAAAACGCAGTGGATGGGCTAAGGCAAAGAAATGGAATGCAGAAAACCATAGAAATGTAACTTCCAAATACTTGAAATTCTAGAAAGAGGGCACACAAATAGTGATGTATACAATTTTCAAGGAAAAATTTAGTAAGATTTCTAGAAATAAAGGACATGAATTTCCAGATGGATGGGGAGCACCAAGCACAATGGGTGAAAGCAGACCCTGGCTCTGGCACTGGGGTGAAAGTCAGGAACAGTGAAGATAAGGAGAAGATCCTATAGACTTCCAGAGAGGGAAACATGATTCTTGTAAAGGGTCAGGAGTCAGAGTGGCATCAGGTTCCTTTATAGTAATGATAGAAGCTATAAGAGAAGGGGGTTATGCCTTAAAATTTCAGAAAGAAAGGAATTTCCATTCTGGGGTTCTATATCCAGCCAGTATTAATTAAAGATGAACACGAAGTAAAGGTATTTTCAGATATGGAAATTCTCAAAAGTATTATATCCCATAGACTCTTTGTTAGAAAGATACTCTAAAATGAGAGAATTAGTAAAAAAAAAAAAAAAAAAAAGGAAGGCATAAAGATCCAGGCAACAGTGGGTCCAACATTGAATAAAGGCAAAGGAAGTCCTAGGATGTCAGTGAAAAGGAATCCCAAGCTGTGCAGCAGGCCTCGAGATGTCAGCCCAGATTGGAGCAAGCCCAGAGGCTCTAGAAGATGAAATTAGAGAATATCTAAGATATTTGAATGTACTAAGAAGTGGTTTATAAAATGATGGGGTAGGGAGGATGAAGGGAACAAGGTCAATTTAGTGGTAAAACATCAAAAACTAAGCCAATAAAGGTAATTATTAACTCTAGAGAAAATAAAATGTTGTTCACTGAATCAAAAATATTTACCAAGTTAGCATAATGTGAACAATGAACATCCATCTAGCCAAATTTCTGCAAGGATGGAGGTGATTGGAATGTACCTGGCAATAGGGTAAGAGTGGTGAAACAGGTTAGTCTCATCACCCCACAGAGAAACCAATGGGAGATTCAAAAATAAAAAACAACATAAGCATGTTGTTTAGATATGTAGAAGTAAATACCACATAACTGACTAAAAGAATCTAAAGAGTGTCTTCATTTGCTCTTCGTAAAACAATTTGACTATCTGTGCCCATAAAATTTTTGTAAAATTGCCAATTTTGTAAAAATAAAACCCACATATTAGAAACGAATGAGATAAGGAGAAGGGAACTCTTTCCTATAGGCAGTCATCTGTTGTAGTCTATAGCACTGGTTTTGGAAAATAGCAAAAGGATAAGGAAGGAAATAAAAAAGCACAAGAATCTCACTACCCAAAGATAATTGCTGTTAGAATTTCAGCTAAGATTCAGTGTATTTCCTATGAGCAGAGCATTTAACCTAGAACATTTCTATTTCACTCCAAGATTCAACTGAATGGAACAAGCATGTGCATGCCAGGTATTGGGTTATGTGCTAAGAAGATTGAGACAAAGATACATAGTCCCTGCCCTTTAATTCTGTTACAGGTTAGATTTACTCTAACAGAGGTAAAAGGAGTATGGAGTTTTCATTACCTGGAGAAGTCCCCTGCTTCCATTTCTTATTAACAAACCAACACTGAACTTATTAAACTTAATCTCTGTAGCTGCAAAAGTTATAAAAGGAGAAGAAACTCTGCCAAGGCCAGTAATAAAATGAAGCACACTACAGGCCAATCAGGAATTAACCAAATTTAATTCCTATGTACTCACTGCATGCTTAGTTGCATCTGACTCTTTGTGACCTCCTGTACTGTAGCACATCAGGCTTCTCTGTCCGTGGGATTTCCCAGGCAAGGATACTGGAGTGGGTTGCCTTTTCCTCCTCCAAGGGATCCTTCTAACCCAGGAATCGAACCTGCATCTCCTGCCTTGGTAGGGGGATTCTTACCACTGAATTAACATGGAAACCCTATATACTCACTACCAGCACAAAATGTCAAGTATAGTAAGTACTTGCAGCCCTTACTTTGGCTGATGTAACTGAGAGTAAACACTTATCTCCATTGTTTTGTCACTGGTAAAGCCTGTTAACAATTCCTGAGAAAGTAAAAAAGAATCTGGGTAATAAAGTCTAACCTTTTCTCTTTTCTTTTCCTTTGAGTCTGTCTTGTTTCACCTGCTCATATGGTGCCAATTGCAGAGGCCTTGCAGCAGGCACTTCAGACCCAAGGTATTCGTGTGCAATGGCTGTGACTGACACCTCAGCTCTGTGGACCACGTGGAGAAGACCTGCACATGACCCTGCAAATCAAGATGGCAGCAGTGGGCTGTGTGCAGAAATGCTGCCCCCAGCACTGTGATCAAGAGCCTCAGCCCAGCTGTGCTGCTCTATGGAAACTCCACCCACTCCTTGCTGCTGTTGTTCTTGCTGTTCAGTTGCTAAATCATGTCTGACATTTTGCAACCCCATGGATTGCAATGCCCCAGGCTTCCCTGTCCTTCACTATCTTCTGGAGTTTGCTCAAATTTATGTCTATGGAGTCGGTGATGCCATCCAACCATCACATCCTCTGTCGCTCCCTTTTCCTGCCCTCAATCTTTCCCAGCATCAGGGTCTTTTCCAGTGAATTAGCTCTTCGCTTCAGGTGGCCATACTATTGAAGCTTCAGTTTCAGCATCAATCCTTCCAATGAATATTCAGGGTTGATTTCCTTTAGCATTGATTGGTTTGATCTCCTTGCTGTCCAAGGGACTCTCAAGAGTCTTCTTCAGCACCACAATTTAAAAGCATCAATTCTTTGTATTTGTAAGGCACATAAACCAGTGTCTGGCACCTAACAGGTACTATGTAAGCATTTCCTGTTTAATGGAAATAAATCTTGTGTGACTGGGGTCAAAAGTCTGTGCCCCAGTGGGGGAAGAAGAGGGTGTGATGAATCGAGAGAGTAGCATTGAAACATACACATTACCGTATGCAAAATAGATGGTGGGAAGTTGCTGTATAACATAGAGAGCTCTGAATATTCATATTCATATTCAATATTCATTGGAAGGACTGATGCTGAAGCTGAAACTCCAATACTTTGGCCACCTGATGCAAAGAACTGACTCATTTGAAAAGACCCCAATGCTGGGAAAGGTTGAAGGCAGGAGGGGAAGGGGACGATAGAGGATGAGATGGTTGGATGGTATCACTGACTCAATGGACAGAAGTTTGAGTAAGCTCTGGGAGTTGGTGACGGACAAGGAGGCCTGGCATGTTGCAGTTCATGGGGTTGCCAAGAGTCGGACACGACTGAGTGACTGAACTGAGGGTTCCTCGGGGCTTCCCTGATAGATTAGTTGGAAAAGAATCTGCCTGCAATGCAGGAGACCTTGGTTTGATCCTTGGGTTGGGAAGATCTGCTGGAGAAGGGATTGGGTACCCACTCCATTATCCTTGGGCTTCCCTTGTGGCTCAGCTGGTAAAGAATCCGCCTGCAATGTGGGAGACCTGGGTTCCCCACCTGCAATGCAGGAGACACTGGTTCGATTCCTGGGTTGGGAAGATCCGCTGGAGAAGAGATAGGCTACCCACTTCAGTATCCCTGGGCTTCCCTTACGGCTCAGCTGGTAAAGAATTCACTAGTGTGAGACCTGGGTTCGATCCCTGGGTTGGAATAGTCCAAGTTCCCCTGGAGAAGGGAAAGGCAACCTACTCCAGTATGCTGGCCTGGAGAATTACATAGACTGAATAGTCCATGGGGTTGCAAAGAGTCGGACACAACTGAGTGACTTTCACTTAGGGGTTCCTCACAGCTCCAAAAATTTGACTTACTGATTTCTGTTTTTTCTATTATTGTCTATCTCTAGTACTAGATGCTATGCTAAAACAGAAAAAACAAAACCACAAAATAAAGAGTGAAAAACCAAGATCATGATTTAATCATATTTTTATCCTTCCTTGGTGATGGACAGGGAGGTTGGTGATAGACAGGGAGGCCTGGCGGGTTGCAGTTCATGGGGTCACAGAGTTGGACATGACTGAGCAACTGAACTGAAATGAAGTGTATCCTTCCAGCTCCTACACAGTGCTAGTCTGTAGCAGGTCCTCAATAAATATTTGAAGAATTAATCCATGGTAATTAAATAAATGTTATTTTATGTGAGTCCCAATCACCTATGGATACAGAAATCCATAAAAGAGAGAGAAAATACTAGGATAAATTTTATGTGATACAATCTTGCATTTTGTGTCTGTCCTAATACATACTTTAAATAAAGGGCTATGTGAATAAGGTTAATGCATATTTAGAGACACAAGAGGAAAGTGGTTGGGTTTTCCTGTGGGCTACAGTATCCCACAAAGTTTCCCAGTGGTGGTGATAACTGAGGGAGGCTCATGATTCAGCAGGAGCTAGTTTTCCCTTCCCTGACTCTTTCAGGTCAAGAAAAGTCATTTCCTGACTGGGAAATAGATGTTCTTGGAGCTATACTATAGATCTTTAAGTAATTTTTTAAAAAATTTTACTTTTTGGCCACATTGTGTGGCATGTGGGATCTTAGCTCCCTGACCAGGGATCAAACCTGCACCCCCTGCATTGAAAGTGCAGTTTTAACCACCAGGGAGTCCTCATGCTATATAGCTTTTTGAACTTGCAAAGGCCACCTCAACTTTCTGTGGGCCCCAGTGAGTGAGAAGAGGCATGTATTTTCTGTTAGAAGTTACCCATAAATTTGCCAGCAGCAGGCAGGGTGTCAGCTAAGCAAAATACTCCCAGAACATCTGATCCCTCTTCTTGTGACCTGATGGTGGCTTCTCTCACCCCCTCCCCTACACTCCACTGATCACCCCCCTGAGCTTCCCCAGCTTAGACACTGTCTGCTGGCCTTGGAAGGTACCGGCTCAGGATGAAATCTGTCACAGGGGTGGGAAACTTAGCCAAGGGGAGGTACAGGAGTTTGGCATCCAGGCCCGGGTTGTAACGGATGCGAGGGCTCCGGGAAACAATGGCGTGCTCCATGCTGTTGGTAACTTCGCTGATCCTTGGGTCTGCTAACTGCATTGTGCTCTTTAAGTTGTCAGTATCTGTTTGAGGGTACAAGACAGGAAAAAAAAAAAACAAAGGCTCTATTATTCTTTATTAAAGATCATGTCTTCTAAATTCCATCCAAGCTCCTTTTCCATCAGATTACAGATCTAACATTTCAGGCAGATCTCACAAGCTCTAGGCTGTTCCTTAAACAAACTATAAATAATCTTATTTCCCTTCCCCAATTCAGTAATTATGAATTGAATCCCTACTATTGTGTTAGACTAGCAATGAGAAGAACTGTGCTCAGTTCTGCCACTTTTTAGCTGTGTGACCTTGAGCTTAAACTGTTATCATTTGTAAAATGGGGATGATAATACCCTGCCCTAGAAAATAATAAAGATGACTAATAGCAGGGTAGACAGTAGAGAAGAGGATAAGAAAATGGGTGAATATAAGTGCACAGAAAAATTGGAAGGAAATAAGGAAAAACATGGTCTGGTGAAATTCCTAGTCACTAGAGGGGTTTTTTTTCCTCCTAGGAAAACTTCCTGGAGTTCCCAAATTTTCTACAA
The DNA here is from genome assembly GCF_029378745.1 of Bos indicus. Classification (NCBI taxonomy): domain Eukaryota; kingdom Metazoa; phylum Chordata; class Mammalia; order Artiodactyla; family Bovidae; genus Bos; species Bos indicus. Next base: position 56,651,239 of record NC_091764.1, on the reverse strand, counting down.
AAGCCTGCAGGGGAGAAAGAAAGATGTTATTAAAAAATAGTAACACTGCCTTTGCTTTGGTCATAAGGTCATGATGGGGCTCTAATGAGCTAAGGCACTGACGAATGTGAGGGCCATTCTGTTAGCCTGCTGCACATGGATGTGGAGATGGTCCAAGTCCGCTGTACTAACAACACATACAGGAGACAAGCCACATGATAAGCTTATGTAGCCCTGATCTGCACCCTCACCCCTGCTGAGACAGGAACAGCTCAATGGGGCTCATACTTCACTGAGTACCCCAAGAACTCAGGAGGAAGTGATGCCTGAGAGCCAGGATTCATGATAAGGACTTAGAACTTGAAAACAAGGAGAGAGCAAAAGCTGTCCTGATTTTGGGCATGGTCCAGGAAGCAGAGAAGTCACCCCTTCCATGCAGGATGCTGGTGGGTGGTTGGTAAGGGCAGAACAGAGTTATTCAAGTATCCTTAACCCCCCACCCCAACTCCAAGGAACTCCCTTTCTCTTTCCTAGGGAGAAAACTGCAGTGAAAAGAGGCAAACTACATTTTGAAAGTGAAAGTCCCTCAGCTTTGCCACCCCATTTTCTAGGCAAGAATATTGGAGTGGGTTGCGATTCCCTTCTCCAGGGGATCTTCCCGATACAGGGATTGAACTGGAACAATGGAGTCGCCTGCATTGCAGAGAGATTCTTTACAGTCTGAGCTAAGCCCAAATGGGGTCCACCAAAAGAGCCATGCTGACTTAAAGCCAGAAGGTCTATGGTGAGATAATGTCTTAGGAATCCAACACTCTGTGCTCTGTCCATGGGTCTGACACAGAGTCCATCACAAACAGGGCCCATGCGGGCAGGTGAGTGTCAAAGGCCTCATCCAAGAAGCTCAGGGTCATGGCTCCCTCAGAGGCAGCGAAGTCTATGCCATCATCAGGGGAGGCAGGCTGGTGGGATGAGATGGCTTTTGAACCAGGTTCTGAAAGAAGGGAGGACCCAAAGAAGCAGCAGGGTGGAAGAAGCTATCTGAGACCTGGAAATAGTCTATGGCACATTCTTTCCTTGTTCTCTCAAATATTTACTGTGCTCCTGCTTTGTGCTCAGCATCTAGCTTGACACAGATTGGATGGGAGACAGAGGTACCCTTTAGCCCCTGTCAGTCTCCTGGACAGTGAGAAAGAACATGAGCCTTGCATTCAGACATCCAGGAAACGTTTATGCTATTGTGAGAATTAAGCAAAATAGTCTATAAAGGGGCTTCCCAGGTGATGCTAATGGTAAAGAATCAGCCTCAATGCAGGAGACATAAGAGACTGGTCGGGAAGACTGGTTGAGCCCTGGGTCGGGAAGATCCCCTTGAGGAGGGCATGGCAATCCACTCCAGTACTCTTGCCTGGAGAATCCCATGGATAGAGGAGCCTGGCAGGTTATAGTCCATAGGGTTGCAAAGAGTCGGACATGATTGAAGCAACTTGACACACACGCAAAGTCTATAAAACAGCAGAGATGAGGCTTTGGCACTTAGTATGGACCCAACAGTCCTTCCCTCCCTAGGAAGAAAGTGGACTAAAAGGGCAACTTTGGGTGGCTTCCCCGGCAGAGTTGAGATAAAGAAACTTGGCAGGTGGCTATGTTGTTCTGAAGCATGCTAACCAAGCCAGGCTGTGGCTCAGTTCCAGGCCCTTAGGCACCAGAACACTGTGTCCTGTTTACATGCCTATTCCAGGGATTCTGTGCTGATTCTCAGAAATGTGCCTAGGTTAGATTGCAATTAACTGCCATTTCCAATATAGTTCTATTTTGGGTATGGCTAATGGTGCTTAGTGGTAAAGAACCCGCCTGCCAATGCAGGAAATGCAAGAGATATGGGTTCAATCCTTGGGTCTAAGATTCCCTGGAGAAGAAAATGGCGACCTGCTCCAGGATTCTTGCCTGGAACATTTCATGGACAGAGGAGCCTGACTGGGTGCACACGCGCGCACACACACAAATCACTCCAAGATACCTGGCCTGATTCTGGGATTCACAAGGCAGGAGGCTATTTGGTTGGCCATGATAACCAATAGCTGTGAGGGCTCTTCTCCACTTCTCCAAAGAGACCTGAGATTCACAGGATTCCCTTAGCTCAGGGAGAAACAGAGCTGCCTAGAGTGCCTTCCTTGTAAATACTGGGTGCTTTTTCTCTTTACTGACCTAACAAGCACTTAATGCGTGTGAGATACTTCATAGATATCAGTCCTCACAGAAGCCCTGGGAGGTGGGCACTCTCATTAACTCCATTCTCTAAATGAGAAAATCGAGGCTTACGATGACTAGGTAGCATTCCCAAAATCTTCTAGCTGGTAAGTGGCAGAGCCGGAATTCAAACCCAGGCAATCTGGCCCAAGCAGCTGTGCTCATAATAACTTCTCTGTACCCAGGGCAGATTCACCTGCACCTGATTCACCAGCATAGGGATGTTTGGCACCGGGGTGGGGGGTGGGGTGGTGATGGTGGGCGGGCGCGCGGGGAGAGGCCGAGGTGGGGAGATCTCTCCTAAGAACCCCATCTCCCCGCAGGTATGGTTCTGGTACTCCCAGCAGTTCTCAAACCCCAGCTCTGCCTCCAGCGGTGTGGCCTGAGGCTCATAACCGCTCCGAGCCTCCATCCCAATATCCGGAAAACGAAATCGGGTTGGTGACTCCCAAGACCTCTCCACCCCTCTCAGAGACCCCTGTCCCTTCTGGGGAGCTCACAGATCCGGAAGTACTCCTCTCCATAGCTCTCGCGGGTTTCCGGAGGCAGACGCTCCCACAGCTTGCGCATGTGCTTTTCCAGGCCGTCCTTGCCCAGAATGGCTGTCCGGAAGTTCCCCGGCTCGATGATGCTGACTTTCACCCCGAAGTAGTGGAGCTCACGCCTGGGAAGAAAGAGCTTGGACTCAGTCTGGGACCCCACGATGACCAAGGGTCATCAGAGAGAATCACCTCTGACACCTCCAGAGGAGCTGATCTCCCCGGGAGATCAGGAACCTGGGGGTGCGACCCCCCACTCCTACCCAGGCCCAGCGCTGCTTTCATGCAAATAAGCCCTTTCCCAAGCCTGCCTCTGGGCAATTCACATTAGGCCAGCCCAGCCCGGAAGAATCTAGACCACGCCTTGCTCCCACCAGGTCCCTCCCACTCGGCCGCACTCCCAACATCCAGGTGGCAAAGAAATGCAGGGTCTATACAAGGCTTGCATTATCCTTGGAAGGTCGCCCACAGTGCATCTGCCTCCAGGCCTCTCTGTCTCTTTGGGGGACTCTCTCTCCTACTCACACAGGCCCAAAGCAGTCCAAGGGAAGGCTACCCATCACCACCCCACCTCTTTTCATCCCTTTTTTTCTAGGTCCCTGGGGAAGGCCCCTGGTGGGCTAGTCTTCTTCTTGCTACTGTTATAACATCTTCCCTCCATAACTTCCCCAACCCAGCTCTCTTTTCCTGGGGTGAAACCCCCCGGAACTCCCACCCTGAGTGGTTTGGCACTTGGGCCCAGTTACCTGATGCTGTCAGAGAAAGCCTCAACACCAAACTTGGAGATGCAGTAGCCTCCACCAATGACAGCCACACGGCCCCCACTGCTGGACATGTTGACAACCCTGCCCCGGGCTTTCTTGACCATGGGCAGCATATGGAGGGTCACTTCAATCAGTCCCACCAGGTTCACGTTGATCACCTTCACAAAGTCCTCCTTGGTCAGCCATTCATTGGGACCACTGGGCAGGCCCACACCAGCATTGTTCACCAGGGCCCAGAGGCCTGGGGGTAAGATGGAGGGAGAGAGAACCAGACAGAAATCAGCAGTGTCTCTGGAATATCACCAGGGTCCACTACCCACCAGCTCTGGGCTGCTGAGGATGGTTGCTGCTGCTACTAAGTCGCTTCAGTCGTGTCCGACTCTGTGCGACCCCATAGACGGCAGCCCACTGGGCTCCTCTGTCCCTGGGATTCTCCAGGCAAGAGTACTGGAGTGGGTTGCCATTGCCTTCTCAAATGCATGAAAGTGAAAAGTGAAAGTGAAGTCGCTCAGTTGTGCCCGACTCTTAGTGACCCCACGGACTGCAGCCTACCAGGCTCCTCCATCCATGGGATTTTCCAGGCAAGAGTACTGGAGTGGGTTAAGCATTTCATAAAGTACAGGACAGCCAGACTGGGGGTGTGGGGTTGGGAGCTATGACAGCCCAGACATATACCTAGAGGGGCACTTTTGCTGATGCACACAGTCTATCAGCTTAGCTGTGCCCTGTACAAACTATGATCCAGGCTTAATAGGATCTAAGCTATTAGCTCAGGGAAAAAGAGATCTCATTTTCATACCAATGAATTAATGTTTCAATTCCTTCCCCCATCATACTTCCCCCTCTCTATTCATCTGAGTATAAGAAACCAATTCTACTTCACACATTACCAAAATTTCTCCATTCATTCATCCATTCACACATTCATTCGTTTCATGCATCTGTCAGTTATAAAGGAAGGTGCTAGAGGCACAAAATGAACAAAACAGGGTCTTATTTTTCTAGGAGTTCACAAACCAGAAAAGAAATAAGATTTATAAACAAATATATAAAACATTTAAATAATTTTGGAAAAATGTGAAAAGAGCTCTCTTTGAAATATTTAAATGAGTTGGTATTAATATAAATGGAGAGAAATAATGCTAGGTATTATCATTTAGCTCTGCAAGGGCCAGACTTGAAGAGCCTCAAGTTCTAGTACTGGTTCTAACTCTAGCCTTGAAATCACTTCCTTTCCCTGGGCCTCAGGTTCACTGCTGGCTGGATTAGGACGGTCATTTCTAGCCTGTGGTTGCAATCCTGAGAGCTTTAAGGCTGAATCCCATAACATGCTAAGGAAGGGAGATGCAGGAGAACCTCAGTTTTCATTTGTTTTACATACTGAGGTTCCAAGTAAAATTCCACCTGGGGAGGGGCTTGGGGTTCCTTCCCTTCCCCTCCCCCTGTCTCACTACCCCACTTGGGCTATGTAGCCTCAAGATAGTCTTCCACGCACACATGGGCAGGTCTGGATGTACACACCAATCCTGGTTCACCCTTTCCTCTAGGGCAGGGGTCCCCACACAAGCTGTGTCCCCACCCTCTCTTTCTACTTTCCTCCAAGTAGAGACCACAGGAGAGCCCTGGCTGGCAGGACTCAGAACTTCCCAGCTAGAGGAGACTCTCTTACCTTGCAGTGAACGACATGAGCCCCTGAGACCCAAAGACTGTAAAACCTGAGTGGTTCTGGTAAAAAGCTCTGCCTGCTGGTAAACCAGGACAGCCTTAAACTTTTTTTTTTTCTCTGCAAAGAGGTCTAGAGAACTTTCATAACTCTGTGAACAACTTCAGGGTCAGGTCAACTTGTCATGTCCAGAGACTCTAAGGGGCAACAAGAAAGTGTATGAGGACCCCTTCCCCCCATTTCCCAGTGCTGCTTAGACCCTGTACTAATTCTGGGAAGCTGTGTAAGGTGGATTACATGGGAAAGAGTAATTAAAGTAGCAGATGAAATTTAACTCAACTGACCTTAAAATGGGGAATATATTCTGGATTAGCCTGCTGAGCCCAATATAATCACAAAGGTCCTTCTAAATGGAAGAGGAAGCCAGAAGACAGAGAACCAGAGAGATGGCAGCATGAAAGGGACTGCGCCCGACCTTGCTGGCCTTGGTGATGAAGAAGTCATGAGCCAAGTTGTGCGGGCAGCCTCTAAAGCTGGAAAAGGCAATGACAGCAGTCTTCCTTAAAGCTCTGTTAACACATTGATTTTAGCCTGGGGAGACCCATTTTGGACTTCTGACTTCCGGAACTATAAGATAATAAGTATGTGCTCCCTTAAGCCTCTAAGTTTGTGTGTATTTATTACAGCATTTATTACGTGTGCTCAATCACTTCAGGTTGTGTCCAGCTCTTTGTGACCTCATGAACTACATACAGCCCAGGCTCCTCTGACCTTGGGATTATCCCAGCAAGAATACTGGAGTGGGGTGCCATTTCTTTCTCCAGGGGGTCTTCCTGACCCAGAGATCAAACCCTCTGCATCTCTGCATTGCAGGCAGATTCTTACCACTGAGTTGCCTGGGAAACCATAGGAAACTAATATTACCTGGTGAATCATTAACACAAGGGGCTCAAAGCTGAATGTAGGGCACTGGGGGGAGGCAGCATGTTGAAGAAAGAAACTCACTCTTGCTGAATTATTCATTACTTAGTTCTTTTCACAAATATTTACTGAGCACCTTACTAGATGCCAGACACAAGTAAGTACTCAGGATATATAGTAAATAAAAGGAACAACACCCTCCCAACACACACACCAACCCCAGAAGTTTTATTCTAGCAGGAGAAATAGATAAGTAGGAAAACTAAGTAAAACATTGAGTACTGAAGAGTGGTAAATGCCAAAGAGGGAAATCCAGCAAGAGTCACTGTCTGCCCCTTCTCGGCCCAAGAGTTCTCTGCTCTGACTCGTGTGCACAGTCCCCAGTTTAGTTCCCTCAGGAGGCAGGACTTCCCCCAGACTGCTGCTTCTACAACTGGGCCACGCTTTCCTCCCATTCCTACACCCACATCCTGTATGTGGGAAACTCCCTGGGCTGGTCCCCATGCAGTCCTAGTCTAGCCCTAGCCCACAGACTCCTTTCCCAATAAGAGCAGCCCTCCTGACATAGACACTTAACCTCAAGTCAACCCAGTATCCATCATGATATGAGAAAGAGGACAGGTCTCACTCCTCACCCTGCAATCTAGCCTGATATAGTCAAGGAGAACAAATGCCCTGACTCAGGGAGTCCAACCTCATGTTCCCTCTCCCCTCCCTCCAGCCTGATCCCAACAAGAAACGTGCTCACATTTCTACAGGAGCTGATGATTAGAACAACTGAAGTCCCAGTGAGACATTTAAAGGTTTGGACATTCGGAACACATGTTCCTCCCTGATCTTCTAGTGCAGCTACCACCAAACCCTGCCATCCCTCTGAGTTTCTGGGAGAGAAAACTTCCTTGGAAAATCATCTTTTCATGTGGACAGTCCAGTGCGCTTCTCCGGTGGTGCTAGTGGTAAAGAACCCCCCTGCTGATGCAGAAGACACAAGAGATGTGGGTTTGATCCTTGAGTCTCCAGGGAAGATTCCCCTGGAGAGGGGCATGGCAACGCACTCCAGTATTCTTGTCTGGAGAATCCCGTGGACAGAGGAGCCTATCTACAGGGCTATAGTCCATAGAGTCTCAAAGAATCAGGCACTACTGAAACAACTTAGCATGCATGCATGTGGACAGTCCAAACCACGCAGCAGTTCCCAATCCCACTAAGCTACAGCCTCAGTCCCTTTCTCTCCCACCCTACCTGAACAGGGTCCCTGATAACTGTCAGATGCCTGCGGGAGACAGAGAGAAAAAGAAGGATACACTGAGAAAACCAAAGAATGCAATTTGTCCCACCTTGTTCACCCACTTGGTCCCTCACCCACTGGGTTGCTGCTTTGATGCTCTCTGTCTTGGTGACATCCAGTAGGATGGTCTGCAGCTGATAGGAAGTGTCTTGCTGAAGCTTCTGGGCCCCCTCCTTAGTGAAGCAAGCAGCCAGCACCCGCATGCCCCGATCAACCAGCTGCCTGGCCAGGAGGTTCCCGAAGCCCGAGTCACAGCCTGTGATGAAGACGTACTTGTCTGAGAGGTTGCGGACCAGATTGCAGTTCTTGAACCAGCGGTACATAAAGGAGAGGTCTGAGATAGCTGCCATGGTGTGTATGGAGGGGCCGGCGATGACAGGTGATGGTCAAGAAGAATCGGGGTCAGGGAATAGCTGGAGAGGTGTGCCCTCTGAGCCAAAACCTGCTAGAGCCTGCTGAGAAGAGCTCTCCTCCCTTCAGCTGCCAGCAACAGATGCACAGCCCCTGCATGATCCACTCTGTAATTTGTATAGGTGGATGCCTCACCACACCAATTAGCCAGAGGCAAGAATTTCAAGTTAAACCTGAAGCTTTGTTACTTCAGACCATCCTGGTGGCCGCCTCTCTCTCTCCTCCAGCCCTAGGGGTGAAGGTGCCAGGGATGGGACAAACCACAGTGGTGATGCTGGTGCTGAAAAGTGGCTCACCTGTGTGGCCTGAGCAGGGGAAGGAGCAAGGAGGACTAAGCCCAGAAGACCCATCCTGGCAATCCCCCACCTCCAGCCCAGGGATCAAAATCATTTGTTATGAATGCAAGCATGTAAATAAATGTAATTGTTATTTTGAATGGAAAGATGAAGACAAATCTGTTAATGCAAAACAAACAGAACTGGTTTTGTGCCCTTCAAACCCCAAGGGAAATGAGTTCCAGTCTATCAGCTCTTTGGAATTCTCTGTTCTTAGGTAAGTCTCCCCTGATGAGAGAGGATGAGAAATAAAGGGTCTGCTCCAGGGCAGATGTGCCTCCATTGTCTCGAGGTCAGAGGCAGCAGGGCCTCCTTAAGGGAAACTGGTTATGTGAGACCCCCAACTCCTAGAAAGCAGAAACTCCTGAGGGGCTCAGGGCCCGGATCCTTGGGAGATGATGCTTGAGTCACCAATGAGGAGTCCCCACTTCACTCCAAGCAAGCCCAGCACCCGCCCCCAGCAACTGGACAAGCAGAGGGCTTCAAGGATCGAGGACACATCAACTTCCCCAGGCAGGGCCCCCAGTGGGCATTTTCTTCTACCCCCAGGTCCAGGGAGCTGGTAGGCTGAGTTGAGGATTCTGAAGGGGGGTGGTGGTGATGTCAGGGGAAGCAAGGGACTATAAAGTGGAAGCAAAGGACTATGAAGTCAGCTGACACAGTGCTTAATGGAAAGTGCAGAGGGAAGGGAGGCCAGAAGCCAAAATGTTTGTAGGGCATGAGGCTGATAACAGGTCCAACCACAGGTGGTGAGAAAAGTTAGGAGGAGACTCTTGGGGCACAGAGAGGGGAGGCAGGAGAATAGAGAGTTCTGAGAGAAGCATCACTGAGACCGAGGCTCAGCCAGATGATGAGGAGGGGTGCCCTGGGCAGTTGTAGGAAGGACCTGGGGCCAGACCCTTGGCTCTGAGAGGGGGTGACGTAGGAAGAACTGAGGATGCAGGTCAGGGACTTGGGAAACTCTCTGTGTCAGGCCTTTGAGGGAAAGGAGAGATTACAGGCCATGGGGCAAAGAACTCACAGAGAGGTAGAAGGGAAGCCAGTAAAGCAAAGGAAGCAAGGAAATGAGACAGAGGTGTGAGTAATCCCTCACCCAGGATTGCAAAAATATGGGGACAGAATGATGCTGGAGTCTGTACTGGTCCTCTGGACAAACCTCTAGGGTCATTATTCCTCAGGACTATCCTGGTGACCAGCCTGAAGGACCCAAGACCAACTGCCTACACCTTCCTTATCTAGAGGGTCTGACATAGAAATGAGGCCATAAAATCCCCTAGAGTGAAGGACAAGGATGCTGGTATGCTGCACTCTCCACCAAGGTTAGTCAGCTTTAAAATCAGATAAAGCAGGTGTCATCTTGGGAAATTGCAGGGAGTTTGGCATTCTATACCAAGAGTCCTGGGATTTGGTGGCAGGGGTGGGGGGCGGTGGTGACAGTTCATGGACCCAGTCCTGGGGAGCAGACCCAAATCCTGTAGGATATGGAGATGGGAGATGGGAGGTGGAGGCAAACCTCACTTACTTCCTACTCACCCCAAGGCACCGCCTACAATTGATGTGGGAGACATCTCAGAATTCTATCTGCCTCCTTGGTGAGTGAACAAGGAAGTTTTGGCTCAGGGAAGTCAGACAATGTCACTCAAGGGCTGAGCAGGCCCAGGAATGTCCCAGTTCTTGAGACAGCCCCAGATGGTGAAATCCAGGGGTTTGTCTCTAAACCTGAAAAAGAATGAGTTGGAACTGCCCCAGCACAGGCCTGGGCCTGACTTACCATCTTGCAGGCCTGTCTGCTGATTGCCAGGACACACAGCGCTTCCCTGGACTCAAACTTCCAACATCAGAAAAGGCAGGTTGTGGAATGGGAGACTGGGGGGCTGCAGGACAACACAGAGAGCTCTTCTCCCAGGACTGAGAATGCTGCCCCCTCTGATGACTGGCCCTCCTACTCAGATGAGGCTGCTGGGTGCCCTGTGCATCCTTGACTCCTGCCCACAGGTATTTTCAGTGGAGACAGGACCCTTTACCTCCTCCAGGCCATTTCCATCCCATGGGATGGGGAAACCAAGTCACGCCCTGAGGAGGTGACTAGAGACAGAGCACGTGGGGCTGAGCCCCTTCCCAGAGGCTCACATCCTCCAGACATTGCAGATTCCTCAGGGTGGCAAGAGGGTCATGGGGCTGAGAGCTTTGAGATGCTGCCCAAGAAACAGGGCACAGATGTATGCTATTGGATCCCTGTTTCTCAGCCACAAAACTTTGCCCTTCCTTCCCAATATCCCAGAGCCTCAGGAGAAGCCTGGGGCAGAGATGAGGAGGAGGATGAGCTACCTGCCCTTAGAAATAGAGAGCTCCCTCCTTCCACCTTCTCTCCTTCCTCTTGAAGCATCATCCTTCACACAGCACCCAACTAGACTTGACTTGATAGGGCCCTGGCCCTTGGGGAACTCCGGTAGACCATGGCATCCATCAAGAAGGAGGGCAGGTAGCTCATAGGAAGTAGACGAGCCCTTGGCATCCCAGTCAGGTGAGTATTGGGTGTGTGGGTGGCAGGCAGTCAGGGTGTGTCCATGCAGTTCATGACCAAGTACAGAGATTCAGCTTGTATTTTTCCCAAATATTTTCGGTTATTTTGATGTCTGTTTAGGATGAGAGAATTCCCGCCCTTCCCTCCCCTGTAAACCCATGCTCCAAATTAATCATTCAAATTCCCCAAGAAGCACCCAAACTCTTATCCCAGGAATAACTGTTCCACACTAAGCAACCTCTGGCTCTATTCCTGAGAATATCCCATACATAAATTGGATATTTCTATAAACACTAGAGTGGGCTTCTTTGGTGGCTCACTGGTAAAGAATCTGCCTGCCAATGCACAAGACTTGGGCTCGATCCCTGGGTGGGGAAGATCCCCTGGAAGAGGAAATGGCAACCCACTTCAGTATTCTTGCCTGGAAAATCCCATGGACAGAGGAGCCTGGAGGGCTACAGTCCATGGAGTCACAAAGAGTTGGACACAACTTGGTGACTAAACAACAATAAACGCTGAAATCTAAGCACATGAAAACCATCTGCTCTAATGTCAGTTTGTCTTGAGTCCACAAGTCTCTGTCCTCCCTAGATTCAGTTTCTTCCCCAAACAAGGGATTCAGATGAGACAGTGGTCCCCAGGTCTACCAAGCCTGAATCCTTTCCTTCTGCCACCAATTGACCACATGGGACCCTGAGGATAGAGCTAATGTCCTCACTGTGTGGATGACTCAGAGCCTGGAGGATGGACCTAAGACTAGAGGAGGTGCTAATGATGGACCCAGGCTTCCAGACAAGGGTTTGCTTCTCACCCCGAGGTCCACAGCTCACTCACCTGATGCCAGGAATAGCTCCCCACAGAGTTCTTTGACCTATGGAATTGCCCAAACCCATGCCTCCCAGAAGCTCCCATCCAGAACCTCAGGATTATTCATGCTGGTCTTGAAGTAACTGTGCTTGATCCTAGCCACCTTTACCCCAAAGGTGGTAGGAGAGTTCCCTGCTCGAGGCTAAGAGGCAGAGAGGCAAGGCATTCAGAATTTCAGGAAACAAACAGAGAACAATAGAATCTCAATTCAGAGTGGAGTTGGATAATCTTGAAAGTTTGAGGAGTTATGAAGTGTAGCAGCCAGGGAGAGAAAACTTATGATGATGGTACTCTTTCTGTATCGAACTTGAATAATTTTTGAAATAGTTTATTTATATGGGCTTGTCAACTCGGGGTGTGTGTGTTAGTTGCTCAGTCATGTCTGACCCTTTGCAATTCCATGGACTGTAGTGCACCAGGCTCCTCTGACCATGGAATTCTCCAGGAAAGAATACTGGAGTGAGCTGCCATTCTCTTCTCCAGGAGATCTTCCTGACCCAGCAATGGAACCTGGGTCTCCTGCATTTCAGGTGGATTCTTTATGGGCTGAACCACCAGGGAAGTCCCTTATCAATTCTAAATCCTGCCAACAGTGGTGCAAGGCACCACTTATAAGCTATCTCCTCCTATTCACTGCACATGTATTCAATTATCAGAGTTTGCCAATATCACCTCCTTCATACTCCTCAGTTCTCTCTCTCCCCTCTCCTGCTCTAGCCAACAACCTGGCCATCTGTCAGTTCGGTTATCATAACTGTCCTCTAAGGAACACCTCCCTGCCTGTTGTCTCGGCTCCTCCACATTCAAAGCCACCCCTTGTTCTAGAGGCTGATTTGACTATTTTAACTCTCCTGGTTAAATCTCTTCTGTGGAGTTCCATTGCCATTAGAAAGATGGTCTCCAGCCTTTCCAAGGCCTACATCTTTCTACAAGCCCACCCATGCCTATCTGTCCCTGGTGGACCCCACAGCTTAGGCCGTCCACAGTCACTCATTGAGCTGGGCATAGGCTGACACCATTCTCATATCCTGAAGCCTTCCTGCCCTACTTTGCCCAATTGCCAGAGTCTCAAGTTCACTTCTTCAGTCCTCAGTTCACACCCTTATCTCCTGAACCCTCACCTCATTTCACTGGCTACCAAGGCTACCTACCTTCACTAATGTAGTTACAAGCAGCAAAAATGAGATAATGGCATTACTGTATCTCTTTTTCCTTTCTCAGCTGTCAGACACTTTAGGTAAAGGGCCAAATCTTCTTGAACCAGGAACACTTTTTGAGGACTCACAGAAGTGACCAAGAAGTATCTGTTGATTCAAGTTAAGTGTTCCAGGCCCCTCTTTGCAGAGAAGGCAATGGCACCCCACTCCAGTGTTCTTGCCTGGAGAATCCCAGGGACGGGGGAGCCTGGTGGGCTGCCGTCTATGGGGTTGCACAGAGTCGGACACGACTGAAGCGAGTTAGCAGCAGCAGCAGCAGCCCCTCTTTGAGGGCTCCCTGAAGCTGAATATTGCACGGGTTATGGACATGGGCTCCACAGCCAAGTAATCCAGATTCCAGTTATGCCTCGGATACTTTCTGAATATGGGCCCACATCAAAGGTGGGGAGTGGTTGAAGCAAACTCTATAGTCCTGGAGCCCATTCTGACACCCGAAACTTAGAAAGGTGCTTCCCAATGAGAGACCTACAGAGCAAGAGAGAGGGGTTGGAAGGTCCGTGAAGAAAGGAAACCCCAACAAAAGTTGGCTCCCCACCCAGAGGCACAGAAGTAAGAGGAACAAGGGAGGGTCTTCATTCCAAGCCAATACCTGAGGGAGTCTGAGAAGGACTCCATGCTGTACTTGAACATGGAGGAGCCTCCAGCGAAAAGGCTCAACTGGTCCATGACACTGGAGGCGTTGACCACAAGGCCCCCTGCCTTCTACACCAGGGGCATCAGGCTCAGGGTCACCTCGATCACCCCCAACACATTCACCTCTAGCAACTATGCAAAGCCCTGTTTGGTCAGCCACTCATTGGGTGCGGTGGGAGTGCGAATGCTGGCATTATTCACCCGACCTCAGAGTCCTGGGAAGAGTGAGGGCAAGAGGGGAACACTGTGCTGGGCCCAGGAGAGAGGACTCAGCCATGGTGCCAGGTCATCTTCCAACTGAGTTTTTTAATTGAGTCAACAACAGTGTGCCATGAGGTAGAAGGGAAAAGAGTTCAGGAGAGGAAAAGAGGGTGTAGGGGCTGCAAGGCTGTCAGGGTTTGGATATTCTTTGAGCTATTGGAAGGCAGGGATGGTCCTACTCATTTTTCTGCCCATCAGTAGACAATAAGCCCCTTTATTAAGGTCACAGACAGAGTTTGGGAAAATAGTGATGCTCACAAATATCAGAGGAGAGAGACAGAGACTGGGAGGAATGGTAAGAAACAGAAATGAAGGGGAAACTAGAGAAGAGAAAAGAAAAGGGAAATGAATGAAAAAAGAAACACCAAACAGAAAAAAAAAACAAAACAAAAAACAACCATGAATAATCACTTTCTGCAAGCTGGTTGGGAAAGACACACTTGAAAACCCCGGATAGGAGAATTTAGAGAACGGGCCTGCATTGCGCATCAGGAGACAAGCTTTGAAACAACCTGCACCAATTCCTAGGCAATATCAAGGCTTTGAAAATGAAAACACCTTGGGGATCTTCCCAGTAAATGAACAAACACAAAGAAATGTGGGTGGTATCTCTGTCCCCCACATGTTCCTTCACCCATTAGGTGGCCACAGTCATGCTCTCTGTCTTGGTGATGCCCAAGATCACCGTCTCCAGCCTGTCTGATGTCTGGTTCCTCAGCTGCTCAGCTCCTGGTCCGTCAGACACGCATCCAGGGCCCTCAAGCATTGCAGGTCCAGCTGCTGGGCCAGCAGGTTCCTGAAGCCCGAGTCACACCCCATGATGAAGATGAACTTGTCCTGGAAGTGGCTCACCACCTGCCTCTCCCGGTACCAGCGCAGGAGGTAGTACAGGCCCACAAGGACTACCAGGTACAGCCACAAGGCTTTGCAGGGGACAGTGCCTAAAGGCTGCAGTTGAACTAGAGTTCCAGCACTCTCTGTCATGGAGTACTCAGATATCCTCCTGTTCATACTGGAGTCCCTTCTGATCTAGATCTTATAGTTCAAACTGTCTGTGCTTATGTCAACTTCACTCAGTAAATGTTTACTTCTGTTACATTCCAAATGATTCAATAAGTAAATACATCTTAAAAACAAAAAGTATTTATTTATTTATTTGGCTGTGTCAGGTCTTAGTTGCAGCATGCAGGATCTTCGTTGCATTGTGTGAGGTCTTTCAGTGGGAACATGGACCTGTAGATGTGTCGTGTGGCCTTCAGTAGCTGTGGCCCTCAGGCTTAGTTGCTCCACAGCATGTGGGATCTTAGTTCCCCAACCAGGGATTGAACCCACATACCCTGCATTGCAAGGCAGATTCTTAACCACTGGAACACCAGGGAAATCTGAAGTCAATGCTTTTTTAAGGTATGTAATATTAAAACATACTGTTCAATGGCGTAAAATCCCCCAAAGTCTCTGTAACCTAATTTTTATAATCAGGAAGGTGAACTAAGATGACTGGGAGATACCTCCCACTTCAATTTGCACTCAGTCAAGAAATCTATATGACTTTTAAAAATGCCCTCTCCACTGAGTCCATAGTCAGACCATCATGAGAAGAGAGGACACACAGAGAGCAAGGGTCTCTGGAAGCACTGGGACATCAGGGGAATTCCTGCCCTGATCACAGTAGGTGCTCAGTAAGCATTAGCAAAGACATAAGACCGGGCTCCAGAAGTAACTCCCACTCACCTCCATTGGAGGGTGGGGGAAAGGGATCTGGGCTGGGGGACCTGGCAGGTGGCAAAGGATAGAGGGTAGTGACTCTATAGGAGGGGACAGAGGGAAGACGGCAGGGAGGTTTCTGATGAGGGAGATGCTACATGTCCCCAGGGAAGGGTCCGGGCCCTGCCTCTCCCTTACAGACCTCTCCTTGTTTGTCCATCCTTGTATTAATCCTGGGATCCCAGGTCACACGATAATCTCCAGAAAGACACATTAGCCCCTCACTTCTGCAGACAAAGGGATGACCTCACTTGCTTCTTTAAATCCTCCTCAGGTGTTCCCACTCACCCCTACACCTCCATGAGGTCTCCTAACTCTTCCTCTCAGAGACACACACCCACTGCTGTCCAAGGCCTTGTTCAAAATCACTGGGCCTAGGTAAATGTCTAAATTTTTATTTTAGGGGAATATAATCAATGGAAATTTAAGATTTCAAGACAAAACAAGAATTGGTTTCTGTGTTCTCTGTCAGGATCTCCACTGATGACACCACTTTCCAGCCAAGATTGGCTGAGTTAGCACCTAGGCTGATGTGTCAGGCTGGTGGTCACCCCTCACACACATCCCTGATTACAAGTATCTTTAGGGAAGAAGGGCTTTTATCTCCCATGTGCATTGCAGTGGGAGGGGGACACTGGCCAGGGCCAAGGCACACCTGGAAGAGGCGGACAGGGGCAGAAGATGCAGGGGTCTGGACCCTCCTGGCTGCTCAACCCTCCCCTTAAGTATGGATTCCTCAGGGTTGCAGGAGGGCCATAAGGCTCAGAGCCTTGAGAGGCTGATGAAGGAACAGGACACAGATAAGAGCTACTGATCTCAGTTTCTCACTACAAAACATGTTTCTTCCTTCTATCCTCGAGTCCTAAGTAATGTCCCAAAAGGAGACTGGGGAGGAGATGGGAGTGAGGTGGAAAGGTGTCCTGGTGACATGAAAACTCCACTCTCCACTATATTTCCCTCCCCCGATGCATCCTCTCCCCATTCTGTACGCAACTACCCCCTACAACGCACCCCAGTCTTGGGTTACAGGGCCTTCGCAGGCCTGGGGTTTCTCCAGTACACCATGAGATCCACCAGGAAGCTGGGCAGGTAGCTCATGGGAAGGTAGATGAACTTGGCATCCCAGCCAGGTGAGTATCGGGTGCGGGGGTGGCAGGCAGTCAGGGCGTGCTCCATGCAGTTGGTCACCAAGGACAGATCCTGGCAGCTGGTTGTCTCCAACAAGTCGACTGATTTCATGACTGTCCAGAATGAGAAAGAATCCAGACATATTTCCACCTCTGTCCATTCTGACTTAGGGATCAACTTATGGATCAATGTTCTTAAGAATCCCTAGGCCACCTAACTTGAATCAACCTACATTCTCAAATGAGTGCCCCATTCTTACACCAGGAGCAATGGTTCCACATGAAGTAACCTCTAATTCTTTTCCTGAGAATATCAGGACTACATAAACTGCAGGTGTCTACAAACAATAAATCCGAGGACGTGAAAATCAGCTGTTCTAATGCCAGCTTGCCATGACTACACAGGGTCTTCCCTCTCTGGCTTCAGTTTCCTCCCAAAATAAAAAGGGGTTCAGGGAGACAGTGGTCCCCATGTCTACCAAGCCTGGAGACTTTCCCTAGATCACCAGGTGATTACATGGAACCCTGGGGACAGAACCCATGTCCCCACTGTGTGGGTGACTCAGAGCCTGGAGGATGGACACGATACTGAAGGAAGTGCTAATGACTGACCCAGGCTTCCAGACAAGGGTTTACCTCTCCCAAGGTCCCTTTACTTCCCAAGGTCCACAGATCACTCACGGTTAGCCATGAACTTCTCTCCATAGAGTTCCTTGATCTCTGGGCTGGCCTGATTCCATGATGCCTGGAAGCCCTGAGAAAGTGCCTTAGGGCTGGTCACAGCGGTCTTAAAATAACCAGGCTCGATCATAACCACCTTCACCCCAAAGTAGGAGAGCTCCCTCCTGCAAGGCAAACAGGCAGAGGGACAAGGACTTCAGAGGTCTTCCAACATAAACACAAAAACACACCAAAAATTGTAAGATGACAAGAAAGACTGCAGTGGGATAAGCAGAAAACTCTGGGAGGTTGTGAAGTACAGAAAGCCAAAGGAGAAATCTAATGATGCTGTTATTCTGAATAGAGTTTGAATATTTTTCCTAATATTTTGTACACATGTGCCTACACCTCTAAATCCTACCAGCTGTGTTCCAAGGTACCGCTTAAGTACCATCTCTTCATATTTCCCTCACATCCAATTGATCAGCAAATTTTCTGTATTTTATCTGCTCTATACTCCTCAATTTCCTCTCTTCCTCTCCTAACAGATCTACTTCCTGGCCATCTATCAGCTGGATTGTTCTAACTATCCCCTAAATATCATCTCTTTACCTGAGTACACCCTTCCCCCACATTGGAGCTATCTTCAGCCCAGCATAAGTTAGGGTTTCTACTGCTGATATGATTAATTGGTTCCCTTGATTAATTGCTTCCATAAGGTTACACTGCTTACAAGGTTGCCCCTACCTAATATTATAGCAGCAATATATGTGGAACATGCTGTAGCCAATTATATCAGTGACAATTCTGCCTCACTTTCAGACTGTGGGACATCATCCAGGCAAAGTAAGTTCATGCCAACTCTACAGTCATGGAGCCCATCCTGATATCACGAACTTAGGAAGGAGCTTCCCAAGGAATGCCTGGTAAAGTAAGACAGGCAATTACAGAAAAAAGAGCTCTAGTCAATGATGAAAGGAATACTGTGAAAGGCTCTCCCAGAAGCACAGAAGCAGGAGGACCAAGGTGGGCAGTCTGTCCCAGGCCATTACCTGAGGGAGTCTGAGAAGGCCTCCACGCCATACTTGGACATGCAATAGCCTCCACCAAGGAGGGCCACCCGGCCCATGATGCTGGAAACATTGACCACACGGCCCCTTGCCTTCCGCACCAGGGGCAGCACACTCAGGGTCACATCAATCACCCCCAACAGGTTCACGTCCAGAATCTTCATGAAGTCCTGTTTGGTCAGCCACTCATTGGGTGCAGTGGGCGTGGAGATGCCAGCATTATTCACCAGACCCCAGAGCCCTGGGAACAGTGAAGGCAAGAGAGCAACACTGTGCCGAGTCTAGCAATGTGGACCCTGTCATGGTGCCAAGTCACCTTCCGACCTGGGAGGACTTTAGGAGAGAGGCCGCAGTGGGAGTGAATAGAGCAGAGACTACCATGCTCCTGGGGGTTTGGGGAGACCAGACCCAGTGAAGAGTGGGAGGACAGAAGGCCAGCCTCCCTCCTGACTCAGTCTTCACACCCCACCCAGTGCCTGGTGACAAGGAACCGGGTGACAAGGAACCACAGTTTATGAATGCAGGTATTGAGCTTCAGGAGATCTAGTGTGCCTATGGTCTGGAATTTGAGAATGAAATTTTGAATGTTCACAATCCATATTGCTTTTGCAGACATAAATATTCCTCTGACTTTTCAGATTTTCTGACAGAGTGCTCAATAGCTAGTATGAAGGAAAAAGAGGAAAACAGAGAGAAATAATGAGGAATGGAGGGAAAGAGAGGAAGGAAGGAGAAAACAGATAAAAGACAAAAATAAAAAGATGAATGAAGGTTAAAGGCAGATTGGTTGAGGAAAAGAGATCTGAAGTCCCAGGTTTGGGGGAACTGGTTGAGAGGTGTGGTATTGACCTGTAGGGCCTGGCTTTGAAGCACCTGCATCAATATTGGGTCATATTCATACAAAAATTTGGGAATTCAGTGGGTAGGTTTTCAGGAGAAGCCATGTTTCTCCAAATTGGAATTACATGTTTTCCCAGAAATCTCTACCCTCTCCCTCCCACAAGAGGCCACTCTGGCCCCAGTTCCCTCAGATCACAGGTTGCCCAGCTTCATAGAAACCTGTCTGTGAGACACAAAGACATATCAAGAACTTAAAGACTTATCAACTAACAGAACTCAGGGCAGAACAGAAGGGTTCAGGGCAGTTGGGAACAGGATGTCAGAATGAACACACAGAATTAGTCCCTCCACTGCTCAGCACTAAGCCTGCCCTTGTAGAAATGGATATTCCTCATTATTTGACCAAAGATCAAATTAATAGCCATGATTAGAGCTTAGGGAATTGGGTAGAAAGAAGTTTACCCAGACATCATTTATGCTCAATGCAATGAATAAAATATGGGAACCAATTACATTCATACCATGAGGTAATTTTCATGAAGTAGAGCTATTCTAAAGAATATACTATTCTCAATCATTATTTATTAATTTTTGAACACATTTTTGTTACCTGTAAAATTGTTCACTTTCTTTCACTGGAAAATTAGGAAAGAGACTATGTCCAAATTGTAATATCATGTATGTCAAAATGTTATCAGCACTTATCTGTGGGTGGTAGGATTTAGGGTGATTTGGTTCTCATCCACATACTTTCCCCACTGTCCACCGTGTCATGTTTTAAATCTGTATTTAGATAAATTAAAGTTCTTTCCTTCTCCCATAAAACACAGGTACAACTATAGTACCACAAAGAGACACATCACACGTGGAGAACAACAAACAGAAAAAAGAGAATGTGACCCCACTGTAGTTTTCAGACCTTCCTTAGACAACTCCTGAGAGTTCAGTGTCAGCACCGAAAATGAGTGACATTAAACCTCTAGCAGCCTGGCTATGGGTCACCAGCAAGACCGTGTTCAGGTGCTGAGAACACAGCCCAGCTCCAGCCCTGCTCCCAGCCACCCATGCAGCCTTCCAGCCAGAGTTCCCCCTCTCCACCCCTCCTCCAGAAATTCCACCCTGATTACCTTGCTCACACAACAGTAAGAAAGCCAGACTTTCGCTGAGAGAGGAGGGGACACCAGACAGGTAGTCTGCAAGGACACAGTGTCATCAGGGAAATCTCTCCCCCAAACTACAGAAGCTAGGTCAGGAGGTGGGGTATGGGGTGGCAGAGGTTTGGCTAGTCAGCTGGGTGAGGTGAAGAAGACAGGTGGGACTTCAAGTCACAGAAACAGCTTGGAATGTTCCCCAGGGAGCTGCCAACCAGTGTCCCCTCACACAGAGAGAAGAAATAAACAAACAAGAAATCTGGGTGTTACCTCTGTCCCCCACACGCTCTTTCACCCACTCGGTGGCCGCAGCAACGCTGTCTGTCTTGGTGACATCCAGGATCACCGTCTGCAGCCTGTCTGATGTCTGGTTCCTCAGTTGCTCAGCCCCCTTCTCTGTCAGACATGCAGCCAGGACCCTCAAGCCTCTCAGGTCCAGCTGCCTGGCCAGCAGGTTCCCGAAGCCCGAGTCACAGCCTGTGATGAAGACGAACTTGTCCCGGAGGTGGCTCACCACCTGCCTCTCCCGGTACCAGCGTAGGAGGTAGTACAGGCCCACGAGGACCACCAGGTACAGCCACATGGCCTTTTATGGGACAGACACACACAGCCTGGGGTGAAATAGAGTCTGGCTAGTGATCAGGTAGGAGAAATTAAGAACACACAGGATTATTGTTGGCAAGCCAGGGTCCAAGCTCTCTCGCTTGGAATTCTCAAGATTGTCCTGCTCACCTTCTTCAGTGAGTATGACTGACTCTAAACCCAATACGTGCTCTTTGGTACACTTAACCCAATTCTAATAGATGTCAATGCATTTACGACACAGTCTCTTAGGGATGACAATAGGTTCCCAACCACCTCTGTCCTGTCCTCTCACTCCTCCCTGTTTGCCTCTGCCCGCCTCTCTCCCCTCCATCCCCACCCCATACATTGGACCCGCAATGGCACGGTTCCATGGCTCACGACTATCTTCTTCCTTTTGTCCCTTTCAAGTCTGGGACCTGAGTCTCCCAGATCTAAAGAATATTCTTCAGGGGGAATATACTTAGATTCACAAAACACATGGCTTCAAAACCCAGTTCGTCTGCCAACTAGCTGTGCGGCTTAGACTCTGACCTGGTTTCCTCCTCTGGCTCAGCTCACAGAATTCCCTCCTAAAAGACTAAATACCCTCAGCTTCTCTAGGATTAGAAGGAGAAGGCAAAAGAGAATAAGATCTCACCTGGTTTCCTGGACCAGAAAGTGTTCAGAAGAACAGTGGGGCTGTCTGAGGCACTACGAGGAAACAGGAAGGGGATGAGGGGACACAGGTAATGGTGAGATTTCTCCCAGACACTGGGATGGGTCTTGGAAGGACTCACACAAAGTTGCTCTAACAGTTGTTCCCCTTTTACTCTGTGCAGATGCTCTGCCTACAGACCTGTGTGCCCAGCTCCATTGGCCTCTCCCTTCTGTGCTCAGCCCCTGCCCATCCCAGCACCACATCCAGAATCCTGACCAATCAGACACTGAGAAGAGACTGATTTGAACTGTGGCAAACATTAACTGGAGTTCTAACTCTGGCAAGCAGGGAGATCTATAAATCACAATGATGGAAAGGAATAATTGCAGTTTGTGTTAGGGTAACAGTGGAGAGGAGGAGGAAGCTGACCCCTCAGGAGACTAAAGAAAGGACCTGAGACTGGACCTCAGAACAGCTGTGCATGGAGGAGTTCACGGGGAGGTGGAGGATACCATCCAGTAACAGGGGTGGACCACCAGGATCATGGGGCTGGAAAGAAGGACAGGGACAGAAGGAGCCAGGGTCAATGCCCTGGACATCTCCTCACCGTCCACATTTATCACACCTATAACTCCAAGTGAGGAAAGAAAACGGACGCTGGGATGAAGGAGAGGCTTCCCCAAGGACACAGAGGCTCAGATGCTCCTGGAATCCACCTCAGCAGCCAACAAACAGAGAGGAGATGACAGATTAGCCTTTACTGGTCATTTCCACCTGCAGGGAGCTGACTGTCATCCTGAAAGGGGTTGTCCCTCAGATGGGAGTCAGCAGCAGTAATGGAAAAGACAGTCCTGCAGAAACCAGCCTGTGTGTGCTTCCCGGGTCACCAGCAGGACCCTCCTACAGGGCTCCCCAAAGGGTGAGACAGAAGAAGGCCAGGATGTAGGATGGTGCCCCGGAAACTGTCAGGAAGCTGGGAGGACATGCAAGTCTTATACAAACACTAACCCTGCTAAGGGAGAAGGTTGTGGTTTCTTTATTGAAAGAAATGAGATTTTTTTTTTCTCAATAACCACGAATCCCACCACCATAACTTCCCAAGGGGCCATTCAACAGACACAATCCAGCCTTCACCCCATTTGCTTCTTTTTTGTGAATCTGAGTGTAATGTGATGACTCCCTGGGGTCTCAGAAGCTTCAGACAACATTCTGGGTGGGAACAGCCACAGGAAAGTCAAGAGAGAGGAAAGAAGGAGTCTGGGTGACACTCACTCACCTGAGAGCTGCAAGGGGCAGAACAAGAAATCTCCAAGATGTGAACCCTGCTGGGAGACTCACTGACATAAATCTCTGCAGGAAGTCCTACAAGGGACAGCTGCCCTTTGTACTAAGGCAGCACATGTCTGAGCTTCCTGTTAATTGGATAGATGAGGCTCGCCCCCTGCTGACGCCCTGCAGGGTGTCATGAGATGCACTTGTCAAGAGTCAGGGCCACAAACAATTCTCCATCCACCCAGGAAGGGTCCTGTGAAGAAGGGAAGGCATCTGTAACAACGGGAGGTGGTAGGACTGGAGTGAGAGTTAATTGTGCAATTTATTTCCAGCTCCACATGGATGCAGTCCCACTACCTGGAGACATAACACTGCCTTCCAGTGCTGAATTTCCGCAGTTGAGGATTGGGAATGGGGAGTTACTGACCACATTCAACTCACAGTGGGCCAGGATGGCCTAAGGAAAAAGTGACCACAGCTTCCTATGGCATTATTGTGGATGTTCATAGCATGGGTTCCTGCCCCTGCACATATCCATTAGACCAGACCCGCTTCCCTCCCCAAGGAAGGCGGCCAGGAAAGAGGAGAAACAGGGCTCTGCCCCGAGGGTCCAGGCTGAGGATGTGCACTGGTGTTCATTGCACTTCCTTTTAATGCACCTGCTGTTCTGCCTTGTCTGAACTGGGGCCCTTGAGTCACAGTCCACTCTGTCCACCATGACATCCATCTCATTGCAGCCATTGCCCGCCCTCCCCGGCCCCTGTGTAGGCTCAGCAAGGAGGGTCATGAGGTTTAACATCTCAAGCTCTCTACAAGCTGAAGAGGATTCCTGAGGGTTAGTCCCAAGGTCCTGAACACATGCCTTCAAGTTATAAAGCGAATCAATGATTATTTAATTTCAGTTGGTCTGATATGTCTGGCATTCTGTGTGTTGTGTATGTGTGTGTGTAAATAACAATATGAAAACTGGAGTCTTCAGATCAAGCATGAAGTTCTAGGCCTGCATCTGAGTAAGGGACATGGAGTGACGTGAGGGCCTGACACCACAGCCTTGAAGGACTCAGAGACTCTTGAGAATCTCCTGATCATGCTGACTCTTCAGAATTCCCCTGTCTGACACCAAGCACTCAGAACTCAGACACTTCAAACCTATCCTCTCTCTGCTATCCTCCCCTAGTAATGCCCTGGCCATCTCTCCTCTAGGAACATCACCCTGCCTGTGGACACAACTCCTACACATTTAGAAGCGACCTCTCACTGAAGCCCCAGAGTCTCTTGCCCACAGCTGTGATGCAGTAGCTCCCTTGATTAGTTACTTCATGGGAATCCCTGCCCCCACCATCACCACAGGGCTCCTGGAACCTGTATGTAGCAGTTAAGTACACGGAAGGACTGCACACTCAAATCATTTCAGTTCCAATTCTGCCTCCAAAACTGTGTGACTGTGGGCCCTCATGCAGGCAGGATTATGTTCAATCGAACTCCTTAGTCCTAGACCCAACTGGACACCAAATAGATAAAAAGTTTCTTCCCAGTGAAAGACCTACACAGAGCAAGAGAGAGAGACTTGGAAGGAACAGTTTCCAGAGAGAGGAAACCCCTGAAGAACAGTGCCCTGCAAGCACAGAAGCAGGAGGACAGAGAGGACATCTATTCAGGCCATTACCTGAGGGAGTCTGAGAAGGTCTCCACACTGTACTTGGACATGAAGTAGCTTCCAAGGTTCACCCATCCCATGACACTGGAGACATTGACCACATGGCCCCCTCACCTTCCACACCAGGGGCAGCAGACTCAGGATCACCTCCATCACCCCCTAATAGGTTTACATACAGAATCTTCATGAAGTATCAGCCACCCATTCGGTGGGGTGGATGTGGAGTTGCCGGCATTACTCACCAGACCCCAGAGTCCTGGGAAGATTGAGGGTGAGAGGGCAACAGTGTGCTGGGCCCAGGAAACAGAACCCAGCTGTGATGCCAAATTCCTTCCAACTCAGGGAGGACTTAGGACAGAGGTTGCAGGGGGAATGGCTGGAACAGAGACCACCATGATCCAGCTGGTTTGGGGAGCATTAGACCCTGGACCCTGTGAGCAGTGGGAGGACAGAAGGTGTGCCTCCCTCTTGACTCAGTTTTCACAGCACAGCCCACTGCCTGGTGACAAGAAACTAGCACCCCAGGGTTGATGAAAGCAAGGATGGACAAAATGAAATAAGATGGATCCATAGTCAGGAAGTCAGTGTGAGAAACTTCATAGTCCCCATTGTCTTCCTGGACATTATAAACATCCCATTACATATTCAGATTCTCAAACAGCTTCAGGATGATGGCCCTGGGCTTGAAATACTCTGATCAACACTAAACTACATTCCTGAAGGAATCTGAGGAATTCCTTCAAGGGGTAGTGTTTCAGAGGGAGGCAGACATGCCTGTATTAACCACCATCACCCAAACTGGAATTTACACTTTGCACTAGGAAAGTCCACCCTCCCTCCAACCATAGGAAGCCAGTCAGTCCCCAGTTCCCTCCCTCAAGTGCTGATCAGTCCCCTCCATTCACAGGTTGCCCAGCTTCATGGAAACCTGTCTAGGAGAAACAAAGATGAATACCAAGAATTTAAAGATGTACCAAATAACAGAACTCAGGGCAGAAGAGCAGGGTCAGGGCAGTTAGGTACAGGGTGTCAGAATTATTAACACACATAATTAGTCCCTCCGATGCTCAGCAACAAGTCTGCCCTTGTAGGAATGTTCATCTTCCAGCCATATTTGACCAAATATCAATTTAATATACATGACTAGAGAGTAAGGAATTGGATAGAAAGAAGTTTTCCAAGACATTATTTATGTTGAATACAGTGAATAAAATGTGGGAAGCTATTATATTCACACCATGAGTATTTTTTACTAAGTAGTGCTGTTCTAAAGAATACAATATTTTCCATTTATAGAAGAGCTAATGCCTATCCTTCTAAAACTCTTTCAAAAAACTGCAGAGGAAGGAACACTTCCAAACTCCTTCTATGAGGCCACCATCACCCTGACACCAAAACCAGACAAAGATAACAACAATAAAATAGAAAACTACAGGCCAATTAATATCAATGATGAACATAGATGCAAAAATCGTCAACAAAATTTTAGCTAACAGAATTCAGCAACACATCAAAAAGCTCATACACCATGATCAAGTTGGGTTTATTCCAGGGATACAAGAATTCTTCAATATATGCAAATCAATCAATGTGATACACTATATTCACAAATTGAAAGATAATGTTGTAGCCACTAGTTCCAGGAAACAAACTCACTCAGAAGGACAATGCAGATAGTGGAGTGCAGTTTATTACACCGGCGGGCCCAAGGCAAAGTCTCCTCTTAGCCAAGGACCCTGATTAGTTTTTGTAAAAACCTTATATACCCTAAGGGTACATGCTCAAACCCACCTCCCCAAATTCTCTGAAACTAGTCTGAACAAAGGAAAAGGAAGATACAATCAAAGTTAACCCTTGATTCGTATGCCTTAAGCCTAGGTAGTTAACAGTGGACAATTATCAATAGGCCTGTGGTCATACCCCAATAAGCATAATAGAATTTATGGTTCTATCCTGTTACACAGATAATTAGAGTATTCTTTTAGGCGACGGAGAGTCTAGGTATGAGCCCTGGGACTCTTCCATGCGGGGTGGGGGGGTGTCTGGTTTTCCAGCTGGTATGTTGTTTCCATAGATACTGGGCATATAGCTCAAAGTCCACAGTCTGGCCCAAGATGGAGTCCTGCTTTCAAGATGGAGCCTGTTCTGTCTCTTTCCTCCTTCATTCCCCACTCCTGATGCTCTTAACTCATAGTATGAGCATCACTCATAGGGATATATTGCACCCTGGCTCTCTGACTGCCAATTTGGGAGAACGACACCAACCTTTGGGTTACAAAGTTCATAATACCTTGTAAAATGCAGGGTCCACAAAGCATTTCTATCAAGGCAACTGTAACAATGGTAAATATAGTTTCCTGCCAATTACCCTTCACCCAAGATAGGACTGAAGCCCAGAAAGGAATGTTTTCATTTGACATTTCTTTTAGCTGGTTTTTCACGTCATCTAAAGCAGCTGATACATTGCCAGATAAGTCAGGAATATATACACAACATTCAACTTTAATTATAGCACATGTCCCTCCTTGAGCAGCTGTGAGCATGTCCAAAGCCATTCTATTTTGAATTACTGCTTTTCTCATTTGGATTTGTTCTTCATTTAAGGCTTGGATGGCTTTAGCACCATCTAGGAGGGCCTGTTTTCTGAAACTAGTCAAGGCCTCTACTTTATTTTAGTTATTTATTTTTTAATGTTAATTGGAGGCTAATAACTTTACAATATTGTGATGCTTTTTGCCATACATTGACATGAATCAACCATGGGTGTACATGTGTTCCCCATCCAGACCCTCTCTCCCACATCCCTCCCCATCCCATCTCAGGGTCATCCCAGCGCACCAGCCCTGAGCACCCTGCCTCATGCATCAAACCTGGACTGGCGATCTATTTCACATATGATAATATACATGTTTCAATGCTATTCTCTCAAATCATCCCACCCTCGCCTTCTCCCACAGAGTCCAACAGTCTGTTCTTTACATCTGTATTTCTTCTGCTGTCTTGCATATAGGGTTATCGTTACCATCTTTCTAAATTCCATATATATGCTTTAATAAACTGTATTGCTGTTTTTCTTTCTGACTTACTTCACTCTGTATAATAGGCTCCAGTTTCATCCACCTCATTAGAACTGATTCAAATGCATTCTTTTTAATGGCTGAGTAATATTCCATTGTGTATATGTACCACAGCTTTCTTATCCATTCATTTGCTGATGGACATCTAGGTTGCTTCCGTGTCCTGGCTATTGTAAACAGTGCTGTGATGAACATTGGGGTGCATGTGTCTCTTTCAATTCTGGTTTCCTTGGTGTGTATGCCCAGCAGTGGGATTTGCTGGGTTGTATGGCAGTTTTATTTCCAGCTTTTTAAGGAATCTCCACACTGTTCTCCATAGTAGCTGTACTAGTTTGCATTCCCACCAACAGTGTAAGAGGGTTCCTTTTTCTCCACACCCTCTCCAGCATTTATTGTTTTTAGACTTTTTGATAGCAGCCATTCTGACCAGTGTGAGATGGTACCTCATTGTTGTTTTGATTTGCATTTCTCTGATAATGAGTGATGTTGAGCATCTTTTCATGTGTTTGTTAGCCATCTGTATGTTTTCTTTGGAGAAATGTCTGTTTAGTTCTTTGGCCCATTTTTTGATTGGGTCATTTATTTTTCTGGAATTGAGCTGCAGGAGCTGCTTGTATATTTTTGAGATTAATCCTTTGTCAGTTGCTTCATTTGCTATTATTTTCTCCCATTCTGAAGGCTGTTTTTTCACCTTGCTTATAGTTTCCTTCGTTGTGCAAAAGCTTTGAAGTTTAATTAGGTCTCATTTGTTTAGTTTTGCTTTTATTTCCATTACTCTGGGAGGTGGATCATAGAAGATCCTGCTGTGATTTATGTCAGAGTGTTTTGCCTATGTTTTCCTCTAGGAGTTTTATAGTTTCTGGTCGTACGTTTAAATCTTTAATCCATTTTGAGTTTATTTTTGTGTATGGTGTTAGAAAGTGTTCTAGTTTCATTCTTTTACAGTTGACCAGTTTTCCCATAAACACTTGTTAAAGAGATTGTCTTTTCTCCATTGTATATTCTTGCCTCCTTTGTCAAAGATAAGGTGTCCATAGGTGCATGGATTTATCTCTGGGCTTTCTATTTTGTTCCATTGGGACGACAGAGGATGAGATGGTTGGATGGCATCACCGACTCAATGGACATGAGTTTGGGTAGACTCTGGGAGTTGGCGATGGACAGGGAGGGTTGGCGTGCTGCGGTTCATGGGGTTGAAAAGAGTCGGACACGACTGAGCAACTGAACTGAACTGAACTGAACTGATCTATGTTTCTGTCTTTGTGCCAGTACCATACTGTCTTGATGACTGTTGCTATGTAGTATAGCCTGAAGTCAGGCAGGTTTATTCCTCCAGTTCCATTCTTCTTTCTCAAGATTGCTTTGGCTATTCGAGGTTTTTTGTAATTTCATACAAATTGTGAAATTATTTGTTCTAATTCTCTGAAAAATACCCTTGGTAGCTTGGTAGGGATTGCATTGAATCTATAGATTGCTTTGGGTAGTATACTCATTTTCACTATATTGATTCTTCCGATCCATGAACATGATATATTTCTCCATCTATTTGTGTCATCTTTGATTTCTTTCATCAGTGTTTTATAGTTTTCTATATTTAGGTCTTTTGTTTCTTTAGATAGATTTATTCCTAAGTATTTTATTCTTTTCTTTGCAATGGTGAATAGAATTGTTTCCTTAATTTCTCTTTCTGTTTTCTCATTGTTAGTATATAGGACTGCAAGGGATTTCTTGTTAATTTTATATCTTGTTAATTTTAATTTTATATCTTGTTAATTTTATATCCTGCAACTTTACTGTATTCATTAATTAGCTCTAAGTAATTTTCTGGTGGAGTCTTTAGGGTTTTCTATGTAGAGAATAATGTCATCTGCAAACAGTGAGAGTTTAACTTCTTTTCCAATCTGGATTCCTTTTATTTCTTTTTCTGCTCTGATTGCTGTGGCCAAAACTTCCAAAACTATGTTGAATAGTAGTAGTGAGAGTGTGCACCCTTGTCTTGATCCTGACTTTAGGGGAAATGCTTTCAATTTTTCACCATTGAGGATAATGTTTGCTATGGGTTTGTCATATATGGCTTTTATTACGATGAGGTATGTTCCTTCTATGTCTGCTTTCTGGAAGGTTTTTATCATAAATGGATGTTGAATTTTGTCAAAGGCTTTCTCTGTATTTATTGAGATAATCATATGGTTTTTATCTTTCTGTTTGTTAATGTGGTGTATTACATTGATTGATTTGCAGATATTGAAGAATCCTTGCATCCCTAGGATAAAGCCCACTTGGTCATAATGTATGATCTTTTCAATATGTTGTTGGATTCTGATTGATAGAATTTTGTTAAGGATTTTTGCATCTATATTCATCAGTGATATTGGCCTGTAGGTTTTGTGTGTGTGTGTGTGGCATCTTTGTCAGGTTTTGGTATTAGGGTGCTGGTGGCCTCATAGAATGAGTTTGGAAGTTTACCTTCCTCTGCAATTTTCTGGAAGAGTTTGTGTAGGATAGGTGTTAGCTCTTCTCTAAATTTTTGGTAGAATTCAGCTGTGAAGCCGTCTGGTCCTGGGCTTTTGTTTGTTGGAAGATTTCTGATTATGGTTTCAATTTCTGTGCATGTGACGGGTCTGTTAAGATTTTCTATTTATTCCTGGTTCAGTTTTGGAAAGTTATACTTTTCTAAGAATTTGTCCTTTTCTTCCAAGTTGTCCATTTTATTGGCATATAATTGCTGATAGTAGTCTCTTATGATCCTTTGTATTTCTGTGTTGTCTGTTGTGATTTATCCATTTTCATTTCTAATTTTGTTGATTTGACTCTTCTCCCTTTGTTTCTTGATGAGTCTGGCTAATGGTTTGTCTATTTTATTTATCTTCTCAAAGAACCAGCTTTTAGCTTTGTTGATTTTTGCTATGGTCTGTTTTGTTTCTTTTGCATTTATTTCTGCCCTAATTTTTGTGTTTTCTTTCCTTCTACTAACCCTGGGATTCTTCATTTCTTCCTTTTGTAGTTACTTTAGGTGTAGAGTTAGGTTATTTATTTGATTTCTCTCTTGTTTCTTGAGGTAGGCTTGTATTGCTATGAACTTTCTCCTTAGCACTCTTTTATTGAATCCCATAGGTTTTGGGTTGTTGTGTTTTCATTTTCATTCATTTCTATGCATATTTTGATTTCTTTTTTTATTTCTTCTGTGATTTGCTGGTTATTCAGAAGTGTGTTGTTTAGCTTTCATATGTTTGTATTTTTCTCCCTGTAGTTGACATCTAATCTTACCGCATTGTGATCAGAAAAGATGCTTGAGATGATTTCGATTTTTTTGAATTTACCAAGGCTAGATTTATGGCCCAGGATGTAATCTATCCTGGAGAAGGTTCTGTGTCCACTTGAGAAAAAGGTGAAATTCATTGTTTTGGAGTGAAATGTCCTATAGATATCAGTTAGATCTAATTGGTCCATTGTATCATTTAAAGTTTGTGTTTCCTTGCTAATTTTCTGTTTAGTTGATCTATACATAATTGTGAGTGGAGTATTAAAGCCTCCCACTATTATTGTGTTACTGTTAATTTCCCCTTTCATATTTGTTAGCATTTGCCTTACATATTTGGAGAAGGCGATGGCACCCCACTCCAGTACTCTTGCCTGGAAAATCCCACGGATGGAGGAGCCTGGTAGGCTGCAGTCCATTGGGTCGTGAAGAGTCAGACACGACTGAGCGACTTTGTTTTCACTTTTCACTTTCATGCATTGGAGAAGGAAATGGCAACCCACTCCAGTGTTCTTGCCTGGAGAATCCCAGGACGGAGGAGCCTGGTGGGCTGCCGTCTATTGGGTTGCACAGAGTCAGACACAACTGAAGCGACTTAGCAGCAGCAGCAGCCTTACATACTGTGGTGCTCCTATGTTGGGTGCATATATATTTATAATTGTTATATCTTCTTGGATTGATCCTTTGATCATTGTTTAGTGTCCTTCTTTGTCTCTTTTCACGGCCTATATTTCAAAGCCTCTTTTATCTGATATGAGCTTTGCTACTCCTGCTTTCTTTTGGTCTCCATTTGCATGAAATATCTTTTTCCAGTCCTTCGCTTTCAGTCTGTATGTGTCACTAGGTTTGAGGTGGATCTCTTGTAGACAGCATATATAGGGGTCTTTTTTTTTTTTTTTTTTTAATCTATTCAGCCAGTCTTTGTCTTTTGGTTGGGGCATTCAACCCATTTACATTTAAGGTAATTATTGATAAGTATGATCCCATTGCCATTTACTTTATTGTTTTGGGTTCACGTTTATAATCCTTTTCTATGTTTCCTGTCTAGAGAAGATCCTTTAGCATTTGTTGTAGAGCTGGTTTGGTGGTGCTAATTTCTCTGAGCTTTTGCTTGTCTGTAAAGCTTTTGATTTCTCCTTCATATTTGAATGAGATCCTTGCTTGGTACAGTAATCTGGGATGTAGGTTTTTCTCTTTCATCACTTTAAATATGTCCTTCCATTCCCTTCTGGCTTGAAGAGTTTCTATTGAACTATCAGCTGTTATCCTTATGGGGATCCCCTTGTGGGTTAATTGTTGTTTTTCCCTTGCTGCTTTTAGTATTTGTTCTTTGTGTTTGATCTTTGTTAATTTGATTAATATGTGTCTTGGGGTGTTTCACCTTGGGTTTATCCTGTTTGGGACTCTCTGGGTTTCTTGGACTTGGGTGGCTATTTTCTTTCCCATTTTAGGGACGTTTTCAACTATTATCTCCTCAAGAATTTTCTCATGGCCTTTCTTTTTGTCTTCTTCTTCTGGGACTCCTATGATTCGAATGTGGGGGCATTTGACATTGTCCCAGAGGTCTCTGAGATTGTCCTCATTTCTTTTAATTCTTTTTTCTTTTTTCCTCTCTGTTTCATTTATTTACACCATTCTATCTTCTACCTCACTTATCCTATCTTCTGCCTCAGTTATTCTACTGTTGGTTCCTCCCGAGTGCTTTTGATCTCAGCTATTGTATTATTCCTTATTGATTGACTCTTTCTTATTTCTTCTAGGTCCTTGTTAAACTTTTCTTGCATCTTCTCAATCCTTGTCTCCAGACTATTTATCTGTAACTCCATTTTGTTTTCAAAATTTTGGATCATTTTTACTATCATTATTCTTTATTCTTTTTCAGTTAGATGCCCTATCTCCTCCTCTTTTGTTTGGTTTGGTTTGGTGGGCTTTTATCATGTTTATTTACCTGCTGAATATTTCTCTGCCTTTTCATCTTGTTTAGGTTGCTGTGTTTGGGGTGGCCTTTCTGTATGCTGGAAGTTTGTGGTTCCTCTTTGTTGTGGAGGTTCCTCCCTTTGGGTGGGGTTGGATGAGTGGCTTGTCAAGGTTTCCTGGTTAGGGAAGTTTTGGTCGGTGTTCTGGTGGGTGGAGCTGGATCTCTTCTCTCTGGAGTGCAATGAAGTGTCCAGCAGTGAGTTTTAAGGTGTCTATGGGTTTGGTGTGACTTTTGGCCGCCTGTATTTTTGTGCTCAGGGTTATGTTCCTGCTTTGTTGGAGAATTAGTTTGGTATGCCTTGGTTTGAAACTTGTTGGCTCTTGGGTGGAGCTTGTTTCAGTGTAGGTATGAAGGCTTTTGGATGAGCTTTTGTCGTAATGGTCCAGGGAATTAGGAGATTTCTGGTGATCTCAATTTTTGGCTTTAGACCTCCTGCCTCTGGCTTTCAGTCCTATTCTTGTAGTATCCTCAAGACTTCTCCATCCACACAGCACTGATGACAAAACATCTAGGTTAATGGTGAAAAGATTCTCCACAGTGAGGGACACCCAGAGAGGTTCTTGGAGTTACATGAAGACAAGAAGAGGGAGGTGGGAGACAGAGGTGACCAGGAGGAGAAGAGGGGGAATCAAAAGGGGAGAGTGCAGTCTAGCCAGTAATCAATTTCCTTTTTGCTCTCCACAGTCTGGAACACTCAGAGAGGTCCACAGAGTTCCATAGACAAGAGAAAAGGGAGGAAGGAGATAGAGGTAACGAGGAGGAGAGGAGGGGGAGACAAAAGGAGAGAGGCCAATCTGGCCTGTGATCAGTTCCCTAAGTTTTCTCCACAGCCTGAAATACCCAAAGAGATTCACAAAGTAGGGAAGAGAAGGGGGAGGGAGGAAATAGAGGTGACCTGGGGGAGAAAAAAAAAGTCAAAAGTTGAGAGAGCAATCAAGCCAGTAATCACACTCCTAAGTAAAAATGGGTACTGAAGATTGAATTCTTAAAGGTACAAAATTGATAAAAAATACCAAAAAGCAAAGATTAAAAATCTAGAGTAGAGCTTAGACTCTCAAAAATACAATATTAAAAAAACAAAACAAAATTGAAAAAAGCATACAAAAAATATGAAACTTGCTTTAAAAATAGGATATTTTCCCCCCAAGGTAATAGGTTTTAAAAATGAAAATTAAAGGATTAATAAAGAACTTAAAAATAAAAAAATTAAAAAGAAATTAAAAATGAGAATAGTAAAATATATCTAGTAATTTCTCTGGAGGCGTTGAAGGCAGTGAACGGTCAGTTCAGTTTCAAATAGCTCCTTGTTCCACCTTATACATCTTCTCAAGGTCTATAGGTCCCTTCCAATGTAGTCAGTGTTAGCCACAGGGTTTCTGGCACAATAAGCATGGGCTGCTGCAACCGGCTCACTGAGCGCGGCTAAGAGGATAGCTACCCCACGTCCGAGGTCGGGGCAGCAGCTGAGAGTGCCAGGCTGCGACGGCGCAGGAAGGGCTGAGAGAGCTACCCAAGTCCGAGGTCAGGGGCGGCAGCCAAGAGGAGCCACCCCACGCCTGATGCCAGGGGCGGTGGCCGGGAGGACCAGCCCCACATCCAAAGAGTGGTGGCTGTGTGGGCGCAGGAGGGCCTAGAGGAGCTATCCCACGTTGAAGGTCAGGAAGGGCAGCGGTGAGGAGATACCCCTCGTCCAAAGTAAGGAGCAGCGGGGGCACTTTGCTGGAGCAGCCGTGAAGAGATACCCCACGCCCACGGTAAGAGAAACCCAAGTAAGACAGTAGGTGTTGCCAGAAGGCATCAGAGGGCAGACACATTGAAACCATACTCACAGAAAACTAGTCAATCTAATCACACTGGGACCACAATCTTGTCTAACTCAATGAAACTAAGCCATGCCCGTGGGGCAACCCAAGACGGGCAGGTCATGGTGAGAGATATGACAGAATGTGGTCCACTGGAGAAGGGAATGGCAAACCACTTCAGTATTCTTGCCTTGAGAACCCCATGAACAGTATGAAAAGGCAAAATGATAGGATACTGAAAGAGGAACTCCCCAGGTCAGTAGGTGCCCAATATGCTACTGGAGATCAGTGGAGAAATAGCTCCAGAAAGAGTGAAGGGATGGAGCCAAAGCAAAAACAATACCCAGCTGTGGATGTGACTGGTGATAGAAGCAAGGTCCGATGCTGTAAAGAGCAATATTGCATAGGAACCTGAAATGTCAGGTCCATGAATCAAGGCAAATTGGAAGTGGTCAAACAAGAGATGGCAAGAGTGAATGTCGACATTCTAGGAATCAGCGAACTAAAATGGACTGGAATGGGTGAATTTAACTCAGATGACCATTATATCTACTACTGCGGACAGGAATCCCTCAGAAGAAATGGAGTAGCCATCACGGTCAAAAAAGAGTCTGAAATGCAGTACTTGGATGCAAACTCAAAAGCGACAGAATGATCTCTGTTCGTTTCCAAGGCAAACCATTCAATATCACAGTAATCCAAGTCTATGCCCCAACCAGTAATGCTGAAGAAGCTGAAGTTGAACGGTTCTATGAAGACCTACAAGAGCTTTTAGAACTAACACCCAAAAAAAGATGTCCTTTTCATTATAGGGGACTGGAATGCAAAAGTAGGAAGTCAAGAAACACCTGGAGTAACAGGCAAATTTGGCCTTGGAATATGGAATGAAGGAAGGCAAAGACTAATAGAGTTTTGCCAAGAAAATGCACTGGTCATAGCAAACACCCTCTTCCAACAACACAAGAGATGACTACACATCGACATCACCAGATGGTCAACACCGAAATCAGATTGATTATATTCTTTGCAGCCAAAGATGGAGAAGTTCTACACAGTCAACAAAAACGAGACCAGGAGCTGACTGTGGCTCACATCATGAACTCCTTATTGCCAAATTCAGACTTAAATTGAAGAAAGTAGGGAAAACCACTAGACCGTTCAGGTATGACCTAAATCAAATCCCTTATGATTATACACTGGAAGTGACAAATAGATTTAAGGGCCTAGATCTGATAGATAGAGTGCCTGATGAACTATGGACGGAGGCTCGTGACATTGTACAGTAGACAGGGATCAAGACCATCCCATGGAAAAGAAATGCAAAAAAGCAAAATGGCTGTCTGGGGAGGCCTTACAAATAGCTGTGAAAAGAAGAGAAGCGAAAAGCAAAGGAGAAAAGGAAAGATATAAACATCTGAATGCAGAGTTCCAAAGAATAGCAAGAAGAAATAAGAAAGCCTTCCTCAGCGATCAATGCAAAGAAATAGAGGAAAACAAAAGAATGGGAAAGACTAGAGATCTCTTCAAGAAAATTAGAGATACCAAGGGAACATTTCATGCAAAGATGGGCTCGATAAAGGACAGAAATGGTATGGACCTAACAGAAGCAGAAGATATTAAGAAGAGGTGGCAAGAATACACAGAAGAACTGTACAAAAAAGATCTTCATGACCAAGATAATCACGATGGTGTGATCACTCATCTAGAGCCAGACATCCTGGAATGTGAAGTCAAGTGGGCCTTAGAAAGCATCACTACGAACAAAGCTAGTGGAGGTGATGGAATTCCAGTTGAGCTATTTCAAATCCTGAAAGATGATGCTGTGAAAGTGCTGCACTCAATATGCCAGCAAATTTGGAAAACTCAGCAGTGGCCACAGGACTGGAAAAGGTCAGTTTTCATTCCAATCCTAAAGAAAGGCAATGCCAAAGAATGCTCCAACTACCGCACAATTGCACTCATCTCACACGCTAGTAAAATAATGCTCAAAATTCTCCAAGCCAGGCTTCAGCAATACGTGAACCGTGAACTTCCTGATGTTCAAGCTGGTTTTAGAAAAGGCAGAGGAACCAGAAATCAAATTGCCAACATCTGCTGGATCACAGGAAAAACAAGAGAGTTCCAGAAAAACATCTATTTCTGCTTTATTGACTATGCCAAAGCCTTTGACTGTGTGGATCACAATAAACTGTGAAAAATTCTGAAAGAGAATAGAATATTAGACCACCTGACTTGCCACTTGAGAAACCTATATGAAGGTCAGGAAGCAACAGTTAGAACTGGACATGGAACAACAGACTGGTTCCAAATAGGGAAAGGAGTACGTCAAGGCTGTATATTGTCACCCTGCTTATTTAACTTATATGCAGAGTACATCATGAGAAACGCTGGGCTGGAAGAAGCACAAGCTGGAATCAAGATTGCTGGGAGAAATATCAATAACCTCAGATATGCAGATGACACCACCCTTATGGCAGAAAATGAAGAGGAACTCAAAAGCCTCTTGATGAAAGTGAAAGTGGAGAGTGAAACAGTTGACTTAAAGCTCAACGTTCAGAAAACGAAGATCATGGCATCCGGTCCCATCACTTCATGGAAAATAGATGGGGAAACAGTGAATACAGTGTCAGACTTTATTTTTCTGGGCTCCAAAATCACTGCAGATGGTGACTGTAGCCATGAAATTAAAAGACGCTTACTCCTTGGAAGGAAAGTTATGACCAACCTAGATAGCATATTCAAAAGCAGAGACATTACTTTGCCAACAAAGGTCCGTCTAGTCAAGGCTATGGTTTTTCTAGTGGTCATGTATGGATGTGAGAGTTGGACTGTGAAGAAGGCTGAGTGCCGAAGAATTGATGCTTTTGAACTGTGGTGTTGGAGAAGACTTTTGAGAGTCCCTTGGACTGCAAGGAGATCCAGCCAGTCCATTCTGAAGGAGAGCAGCCCTGGGATTTCTTTGGAAGGAATGATGCTAAAGCTGAAACTCCAGTACTTTGGCCACCTCATGCAAAGAGTTGACTCATTGGAAAAGACTCTGATGCTGGGAGGGATTGGGGGCAGGAGGAGAAGGGGACGACAGAGGATGAGATGGCTGGATGGCATCTCTGACTCGATGGGCGTGAGTCTGAGTAAACTCCGGGAGTTGGTGATGGACAGGGCGGCCTGGCTCGCTGCGTTTCCTGGGGTCGCAAAGAGTCGGTTACGACTGAGCGACTGAACCGAACTGAACTGAATCTGTTGCACCTGTCACTTCCCGAGCCGTTCCCTCTTCTTTGTTTATTTTGGCGTCCTCTGTTTGCAAGTCTTTAGTATCTAACTTCCACCCTGACACAAGGGGGCGAAGATGGTCATTTATTTAGGCTCACTTGTTCAATATTGCTGCGGGGAGGGAGGAACACTGCATAGAAATATCACTGGCATGTGTGGGGAGTGCTTGCAGTGTCTGGGTCACACTGGGCTTGCCCCCACTCACGGTGTGTGTGCTTTCCCGTTCTACACTGCTTAGGCTTTGGGTTGTTCTGCCGGGAACTGTCTGAGGCAGGCCCTGGGTTGTGGGCATTTCCCAGATCTACGCAGCTCAGGTTCTGGTTCTCAGGCACTCCACAAAGGCACAGACTCAGTTGGGCCCACGTTTTGTGCCCTTCCGAGGTCCGAGCAGCTCAGGTGACCAGGTGTTTGGCGAGCCCACACTCCCCAGGTGTGGTGCTCCCCATCCCAGCCGCTCGGTTTCCTGGGTGTGCAGCTGCATCTCAGGTGTGCCTTGTGTCTCTTCTAGGGAGCTGATCTCTGGCCGCGACCCTCCTGATGGATGTTAACCATCCAGGATCCCAGGAAAACTTGGTTAGCGACTGAGAGCCTGCTGGCAGTTTGGTAGGGATGCCATCTCTGGGGCCGAGTTTGCCCCCTTTCCTTCCTGCTCTGGATGGCGCCTGCCTGCCTCCCTGCCTCTGGTGGGGGATGGGCTGGTCTGCAGCCAGCTACCTCTCCTTTGGCATTTGCTCAGTCCTTTGTTCTGTGGTTGGGCTGGCAGTGCCTTAGGTTAGAGCTTTTCGCAGGAAAGTTCTCTATCTCTTTCCTCTCCCCGCCCCTCTGGCTATCCCACAGTTTGGGTTGCTGTCTCATGTTAGCTCCCTCAGATTGCCCTCAGGGCATTCAGGCCCCATCCTTACCCTAAGCAGTGCAGCCCACACCTGACTGTTCAGCCCCCGCTTGCTGGTGGCAGAGGCGAGCGTCTGGGCTACTTCTCCACTAGGACTGTAGTTGGACCCATAATCTGTGGGTTTTATTTATTTATTTTTTCCTCCCGGTTATGTTGCCCTTTGGAGATTCCAAAACTCCCCAGAGACCCGCTGATGAGACGGTCTCCTGGTGTTTGGAAACTTTTCTTTTAAGATTCCCTCCCCGGGATGGTTCTCCATCCCTAACTCTTTTGTCTCTCTTTTTATCTTTTATCTTTTGTCTTACTTCCTTTCAAAGACAATGGGATGCCTTTCTGGGTGCCTGGTGTCCTCCGCCAGCATTCAGAAATTGTTTTGTGGTATTTGCTCAGCGTTCAAATGATCTTTTGATGAATTTGTTGGGGAGAAAGTGGTCTCCCCGTCCTATTTCTCCGCCATCTTAGGGCCATCTCTCAAGGCCTCTACTTTAATCATTATATCTGTTGTCCTTATAGAAGGTACGAATAAGGCAGCAATATACCAACCATACAAGAGTTGACTCATTGGAAAACACTCTTATGCTGGGAGGGATTGGGGGCTGGAGGAGAAGGGGACGACAGAGGATGAGATGCTGGATGGCCTCACCGACTTGACGGACATGAGTTTGAGTGAACTCCGGGAGTTGGTGATGGACAGGGAGGCCTGGCGTGCTGCAATTCATGGGGTTGCAAAGAGTCAGACACGACTGAGCAACTGAACTGAACTGACCTGAAGTGATACCATACCATACTATTGAAACACAGACTTGTCCACCTAGCATGTAAATAAGGTAGATTTACCAGGGCTTGTTGTAGGTTCCCTTGGTATCTCTAATTTTCTTGAAGAGATCTCTAGTCTTTCCCATTCTTTTGTTTTCCTCTATTTCTTTGCATTGATCGCTGAGGAAGGCTTTCTTATCTCTTCTTGCTATTCTTTGGAACTCTGCATTCAGATGCTTATATCTTTCCTCTTCTCCCTTGCTTTTCACTTCACTTCTTTTCACAGCTATTTGTAAGGCCTCCCCAGACAGCCATTTTGCTTTTTTGCATTTCTTTTCCATGGGATGGTCTTGATCCCTGTCTACTGTACAATGTCACGAGCCTCCGTCCATAGTTCATCAGGCACTCTATCTATCAGATCTAGGCCCTTAAATCTATTTCTCACTTCCAGTGTATAATCATAAGGGATTTGATTTAGGTCATACCTGAACGGTCTAGTGGTTTTCCCTACTTTCTTCAATTTAAGTCTGAATTTGGCAATAAGGAGTTCATGATGTGAGCCACAGTCAGCTCCTGGTCTTGTTTTTGTTGACTGTATGGGGCTTCTCCATCTTTGGCTGCAAAGAATATAATCAATCTGATTTCGGTGTTGACCATCTGGTGATGTCCATGTGTAGAGTCTTCTCTTGCGTTGTTGGAAGAGGGTGTTTGCTATGACCAGTGCATTTTCTTGTCACTGAACAACAGAATGGGAAAGACTAGAGATCTCTTCAAGAAAATTAGAGATACCAAGGGAACATTTCATGCAAAGATGGGCTCGATAAAGGACAGAAATGGTATGGACCTAACAGAAGCAGAAGATATTACGAAGAGATGGCAAGAATACACAGAAGAACTGTACAAAAAAAGACCTTCAGGACCAAGATAATCACGATGGTGTGATCACTGACCTAGAGCCAGACATCCTGGAATGTGAAGTCAAGTGGGCCTTAGAAAGCATCACTACAGACAAAGCTAGTGGAGGTGATGGAATTCCAGTTGAGCTATTTCAATCCTGAAAGATGATGCTGTGAAAGTGCTGCACTCAATATGCCAGCAAATTTGGAAAACTCAGCAGTGGCCACAGGACTGAAAAGGTCAGTTTTCATTCCAATCCTAAAGAAAGGCAATGCCAAAGAATGCTCAAACTACCGCACAATTGCACTCATCTCACACGCTAGTAAAGTAATGCTCAAAATTCTCCAAGCCGGGCTTCAGCAATACGTGAACTGTGAACTTCCAGATGTTCAAGCTGGTTTTAGAAAAGGCAGAGGAACCAGAGATCAAATTGCCAACATCCGCTGGATCATCAAAAAAGCAAGAGAGTTCCAGAAAAACATCTATTTCTGCTTTATTGACTATGCCAAAGCCTTTGACTGTGTGGATCAAAATAAACTGTGGAAAATTCTTCAAGAGATGGGAATACCAGACCACCTGACCTGCCTCTTGAGAAACCTGTATGCAGGTCAGGAAGCAACAGTTAGAACTGGACATGGAACAACAGACTGGTTCCAAATAGGAAAAGGAGTACGTCAAGGCTGTATATTGTCACCCTGCTTATTTAACTTATATGCAGAGTACATCATGAGAAACGTTAGACTGGAAGAAGCACAAGCTAGAATCAAGATTGCTGGGAGAAATATCAATAACCTCAGATATGCAGATGACACCACCCTTATGGCAGAAAGTGAAGAGGAACTAAAAAGCCTCATGATGAAGGTGAAAGAGGAGAGTGAAAAAGTTGGCTTAAAACTCAACATTCAGAAAACAAAGATCATGGCATCTGGTCCCATCACTTCGTGGGAAATAGATGGGGAAACAGTGGAAACAGTGTCAGACTTTATTTTTCTGGGCTCCAAAATCACTGCAGATGGTGAGTGCAGCCATGAAATTAAAAGACGCTTACTCCTTGGAAGGAAAGTTATGACCAACCTAGATAGCATATTCAAAAGCAGAGACATTACTTTGCCAACAAAGGTCCGTCTAGTCAAGGCTATGGTTTTTCTAGTGGTCATGTATGGATGTGAGAGTTGGACTGTGAAGAAGGCTGAGTGCCGAAGAATTGATGCTTTTGAACTGTGGTGTTGGAGAAGACTCTTGAGAGTCCCTTGGACTGCAAGGAGATCCAACCAGTCCATTCTGAAGGAGATCAGCCCTGGGATTTCTTTGGAAGGAATGATGCTAAAGCTGAAACTCCAGTACTTTGGCCACCTCACGCAAAGAGTTGACTCATTGGAAAAGACTCTGATGCTTGGAGGGATTGGGGGCAGAAGGAGTAGGGGACGACAGAGAATGAGATGGCTGGATGGCATCACCGACTTGATGATGATGTTTCATGATGTTTCATGATGATGATGATGTCAAACATGAGTTTGAGTGAACTCTGGGAGTTGGTGATGGACAGGGAGGCCTGGCGTGCTGTGATTC
The DNA here is from genome assembly GCF_029378745.1 of Bos indicus. NCBI lineage: Eukaryota > Metazoa > Chordata > Mammalia > Artiodactyla > Bovidae > Bos > Bos indicus. Next base: position 56,609,327 of record NC_091764.1, on the reverse strand, counting down.
ATGGGGTCGCAAAGAGTCAGACACAACTGAGCGACCGAACTGAACAGAATTGTTGTAGCTTAGGCTTTATTCTGCCATGGGCAGAAGTGAATCCCAGTGTGCAGCGGCCTACCCAGCCGATTGGTAACCAAGGCCAAAGGTTAGGCCCACAAAGCCATTGGGTTCCCTTGAATGCCATCCTGAGAAGGCAATGGCACCCCATCCAGTATTCTTGCCTGGAGAGTCCATGGACAGAGGAGCCTGCAGTCCATGGGGTCACTTGAGAGTCAGACACGACTGAGTGTCTTCACTTTCACTTTTCACTTTCATGCATTGAAGAAGGAAATGGCAACCCACTCCAGGATTCTTGCCTGGAGAATCCCAGGGATGGGGGAGCCTGGTGGGCTGCCGTCTATGGGGTCGCACAGAGTCGGACACGACTGAAGCGATGCAGAAGCAGCAGCAACAGCAGGATGCCATCCAGTGGATTCCAGGGTCATATTTCCAATCAGAGCCTGGCCAATGGATGGACTGATTGGGGTAGTATGTGACCTCAAATGTTCATTTACATTTTTCAGGGGATAGGTACCCCATATATTTTAGTTCTTTTGGGTCTAATGAATGTCACCAAACCCTACCTTTTGTTCTTTTTGTTCCCAGCATATAGCAGTGGGAGTAATTAATTGACCCTTTTCTGGAGTCATCCAGAAATAGTCATCCCAGACTTGGTAGAATTGTTCAACAAACTACAGACCTGTCCTCCTTTGCTGGTCAGGGAGCTTTTTTCCTTTTGTTCTTTAAATATGAGGTATAGGCTTTTGTTACTCCTATGAAACTGGTGTTTACATCAAATGTAACCCCATGACAGGAGTCTATTGACTGTAGGTATGGCTTACACCAAGAGAGCAGGGAGAGATTATGATTGACAAGAGAAAGGAAAGTCTGTTTTTATCATCCCAGAAAAGAGCAGAGTGGTTTAAAATCTCCTTGACAGAGCAGGGACACCCACCAAGGAAGTTCATCCATCACAGACAGAGGCATAGCCCCACATACCCAGCAGTTGGAGGTGTTGTGGAAGTCCGTGTAGGAATGTGCCCATGAGATGAAAACATTGTCCTGAGCTGAAACAGAAGTTAAATTCAAAATCACGTTGATGAAGCCAAGCAGCGGGAGTTGATTATGCGGCTTCATCCTGAAGGAGCTCATCTGGGGTCTTCTTTTCCTTCTTTTTAAGGATGATCTTAGTCTCTTGGGGGTCAGTGGGGTCCCTCTGCACACTCCACTCAGTGTTTTCTGGGTCTGCATGATATGTTCTCTTCATCCTCATGTGGTGGATCCAGGGAGCGACACCTGCAACTTTAACTGCAGTAAGGGTGGTTAGAACAACAGTATATGTGCCCTTCCAATGTGGGGCCAAGGAGTCATGTTTCCAGTCCTTGACCCACACCTGATCCCCAGGCACAAATTGGTGAATCTGTTCCCCAACGGGGAATGGCACCCTTTCTTATACAAACTTAGCTACCTGATTTATTACCTTACCCAGTTGTTCCATCTGCTGTGAAATCTCATCTCCCCTTACCTGAGGCAAATTTGTTGACACCTATTGTATTATGGGAGGGGGCCTCCCACATACAATTTCATACAGAGAATAGCCATGGGACCGTGGGGTTATCCTGAGTCTGAGCAGAGCCATCAGAAACAAGTCCACCCAGGAGCAGTCAGTCTCTATGATCCACTTGGAGAGTGTCTCTTTTAAGTGTCCAGTTGGTTCCTTCCACCATCCCAGAACTCTGGGACCTATATCCTGTATGTAATTTCCACTTAAGGTTTAAAGTTTTGCTTACTTGTTATACTAAATCAGCTACAAAAGCTGGGCCATTGTCCGATCCGATGCTGGTGGGAAATCCAAATCTGGGAACTATCTCCCTAAGCAGGCACTGGGCTACTCTGATGCTCTTTCAGTCCGGGTAGGAAAGCTTTTACCCATCCTGAGAATGTACATACCATGATCAGCAGGTAATGGTAGTGTCGGTGAGTGGACTTCATTTCAGTGAAGTGGCCTTGGTTACCAATCAGCTGGGTAGGCCGCTGCACATTGGGATTCACTTCTGCCCATGGCAGCATAAAGCCTACCCTACAACAAGCCCTGGTAAATCTACTTTATTTACATGCTAGGTGGACAAGGTCTGTGTTTCAATGGTATGGTATGGTATCAGTTCAGTTCAGTTCAGTTCAGTTCAGTTCAGTTGCTCAGTCATGTCTGACTCTTCACGACCCCATGGACTGCAGCCTACCAGGCTCCTCTGTCCATGGGATTTTCCAGGCAATAGTACTGGAGTGGGTTGCCATTGCTTTCTCCTTAGGCAGCATCTAATAGGGTCTTAATTTCTTCCTTATTTTTAATATCTTTTTCACTAGCTGTCAAAAGGCCTCTCTCCTTATACAGAGCCCAGTGTACATGTAGTGTGGCAAAAGCATACCTGGAGTCTGTGTAAATGTTTGTCGTCTGACCTTTGACAGCTGGAGGGCCCGGATTAGAGCATATAGTTCAGCCCATCAAGTAGACCACTGTGATGTCAGAGAGCTAGCCTCAATGATGGTTTCTTTCATGACTACTGTATATCCCAACAGTTGTTGCCCTCGTTTCACCAGGCTGGTGCCATTGGTGTACAGGATCAAATCTGGGTCTGGGATTGGCTGGTCTCTCAAGTCTGGTCTGCTGGCATATTTCCTTGCAATAATGTGAGGGCCCACCTTATCCCACAGGAAGAAGAGCGGCTGGATTCAGGGCCTGACAAGGCTTAGTAGTAACATGGGGGTTCTCACATAACAGTCCCTGGTATTGAGTAATCCGGGATGCTGACAGCGATTTATGGGGGTCCCCTCACAGGAGAGTGTTAACCTCATGTGGGACTTTTATGATCAAATCTTGGCCCAAAGTCAGCTTGATTGCCTCCCAGACCAGTAAGGCAACTGCGGCAACTGCCCTACATCCACCCAGTGGCAACGTTATTCAGCTGTTTCGGGAGATAAGCCACGAGTCTGTCCCATGTCCCCATAGTCTGGGACAACACTCCCATAACCACTTTGTCCTTTTCAGTCACGTAAAGAGTAAACAGCTTAGCAAGGTCTGGCAGGCCTAAGGCGGGTGCTGATGTAATGGTACTGGGTTTGAGTTCTATTACCAGGGGCACTCGTTTTGCAAGCCTGGAAAGAGGTTGTCTTCTGCCCAGACCTCTGGGAATTGTTGAGTTAACTCTCTCTTTTGACTGTTTAGCCCATCCAGTTTCCCTTCCAGGAAATCATGTAACCTCCATTCATCTTGAGGGATTACCAAGAGGAAGAGTAAATAGGTGGTTGAGCCCACTTGAAGAGTGGGTCTTTCGTTGGGGGGAAAGGTCACTTGTGCCCCCAATTTAGGCAGTAAGTCTCTTCCCAACAAAGGTACTAGGCATTCAGGGATGTATAAAAGTTCATGAGTCAAAAAAAAAAAAAAGTTCATGAGTCACTTGGTGCCTCCCCATCTGACATTTTCAGGGTAGGCTTGAGACACAAAAGCTGCATTTATCACCATCTGAGACCCAGTAGGTTCTGGATCTATTGGTGTACAAAGTCTACAGGCCTTGCAAAGTCTTTTGTAGAACTCAAAGGGTGATTTGCTTTCCCTTTGAATCATTTCGGAGGGTTTTGCCATACTCACAGGTTTTGGGGGTCCCCCACCTCTTGAGACCTTGTAAAATAGCTGCCTGATATCTCTCCAGGTGGCCCCTCCCTTCCTCTGTGTTACAGTCCCAATTGGGGCTCTCATCGGTGGTGGCTAGTTCTGCCCACCACTGCAGGTTTGCAGTACCCTCAGGTGTCATTTATCTTAACCATTTTTCTGGCCTCAGTTAGGATCCTGTGTCTTTCATCAGTGCTGAAAAGGGAGACTAGTAGTTGGATTATGTCATCCCATTTAGGGCAATGGGTTTGAAAAATAGTCTCCATTAGCCTAATCATGGCTTGTGGCTCCCCCGAGTATGGTGGAGTGTGTCTCTGCCAGTTTAATATATCCGTAGAGGAAAATGGCTGGTAATAATAGGCTACAAGGGGCTGACGGTAGTGCCTACATGCGTCCTGAACTGGAGGCTGTTGTAGCTCTCTGAGGGACATATGTAGTGGGGTTCTTTCCCCCTCTTCCTTGGCAGAGCACAGCCTCTGTCTAATTCCTGTGTTTTCTTCCCCCTTCCCAACAGTACTCACCGGGAGAGGAGGATACAATCTAGGAGATCTGGCTGAGGTGGAATTCTGGGGGCATTGACCAGAGGTCTCCATTGCTGGGATCGGAGCCTGCCGGAACGGCAGCTCTATGATCTCTGGGAGAGCTGGCAGAAGAACAGCAGCTGCTGCAGGAACTTCACCTGGCCCTGGATCAGGCATTAAGGTGGCCTCTGGTCCTGGTGTGGTACTGGGAGGCAGGCGCATCATTATCCAGTATGGGGGAGGGGTCAGGTCATCCCCGTCCAAATCCTGTAGAATTTCCTTTTTTATCATTAGCCAATTTTTGTGCCATTAATATTTTTCCCTTTCCCTTCTGGATACAGAACCTTGTCCAAGTAGGAGGGTCTTGAGCTAACCCTAGCCATGAGTCAATATATGGATATTGATCCAGGTGTCCTGGCTCTCCTGTGACTACTGCATAGGCTGCTTCCACTATTTTTAAGTTCGTGGTGTTCTCTGGTGGCCATCCTACTCCCACAGGGGGCCATTCAACCTCACAGAGTATGTGGAGGCAGTTAGGCATCATCTTCACCCCATAGTCTCCTCCAAATCCCGTCTTTAAATTTTTAATCACGCACTCCAATACAGTTGCCTTAGATTCACTTCCCCCCATCTTGCTTACCTTCTCGGACCTTCTTCTACTTTTCCTTTTCGTTCTGTCTATGAAGTTCTCAGTACCCTATGTATTTCTGATATTTCCACTCAATGAAACACTTAAATTGCCATTTCTCCTCCTTCCTAATTGGGGTGAGAAGAGCCTTACCTGCCAGATCCCAGTGGGAGAAGGGGGATTGGCATGTCTTCACCTGCCAGTCAGCACTGCCAAACCAGAACACCACGTGGTCCAAGACTGTTTCTCCCGTAACTTCTAAAGTTCCTTCTGCCTTGGAGGGCTGGATCAGGTGTGGACGAAGACACATATGGGTTAAATATCCCACGTCCAGGCCATCTCTGGAAAAGCCAATTCATACTCACTTATGTATCCCCCTTCTTCTAGCCTGATGATTCCAAGGGCACCAAGAATTTCACAGCAGATGGGACATCTCCTTGGGGAGGGCAGAATACGAGCACAAAAAGACCAAGTTTCTTTTTCTAAAAATCCCCTGGCAATTGCTTGGTAATAATTTTCCCCAAGATGGCCTGGACACCACCTCCTAAATGACCTTCACAAATTTCCTTCCTAAGCCCTAACACACTTGTCAACCTGTGTACCAAGCAATCACTGCCACTGCCTATTTCAGGCTCCTGTGGGTCCGTGCCCCTTCTAGTCCCTCCCAGGGCGGTGATCAGGCCCCCTCTTCCACCCTGCCGGGTGGGTTCCTCCTCACCTGAGTGCTCAGTTCCTCACTACCTGCTACCTGCCCCACTACCTGCTAACTTGAAAGGTCTGGGTGTTGAGAAACAGAATCCTTTCAGAAGGGCGAGGCACCTTCCCTCCTCTAGAAGATTCAAGCCACAAGGCCTCGGAGTAGTCCCAAATGGGACTTGTCTCTTCAAAGTGAGAAGTTTCCCAGCCAATGCATCAAATGTTGTAGCCACGCGTTCCTGGAAACAAACTCACTCAGAAGGACAATGCAGATAGTGGAGTGCAGTTTATTACACCGGTGGGCCCAAGGCAGAGTCTCCTCTTAGCCAAGGACTCTGACCAGTTTTTGTGAAAACCTTATAGACCCCAAGGGTACGTGCTCAAACCCACCTCCCCAAATTCTCTGAAACTAGTCTGAACAAAGGAAAAGGAAGATACAATCAAAGTTAACCTGTGATTCGTATGCCTTAAGCCTAGGTAGTTAACAGTGGACAATTATCAATAGGCCTGTGGGTCATACTCCAATAAGCATAATAGAATTTATGATTCTATTCGGTTACACAGATAATTAGGGTATTCTTTTAGGCCACGGAGAGTCTAGATAAGAGCCCTGGGACTCTTCCATCCGAGGATGGGGGGGGTGGGGTGGGGGGGGTGGGGGGGGGTGGGGTTCTGGTTTTCCAGCTGGTATGTCGTTTCCATAGATACTGGGCATATAGCTCAAAGTCTACAGTCAGGGCCAAGATGAAGTCCTGCTTTCAAGATGGAGCCTGTTCTGTTTCCTCCTTCAATAATAACCGTATGATAATCTCAATAGATGCAGAAAAGCCTTTGACAAAATACAGCACCCATTGTGGTTAAAGTTCTTCAAGAAATGCGCATTGAAGGAACCTACCTCAACATAGTAAAGGCAACATATGATAAGCCTACAGCAAACATTATTCTCAATGGTGAAAAACTAAAAGCATTCCCTCTAAGATCAGGAACAAGACAAGTGTTCCCACTATTGCCACTATTATTCAACATACTTCTGGAAGCCCTAGCTACAACAATCAGAGAAGAAAAAGAAATAAAAGGAATCCAGATGGGAAAAGAAGAAGTAAAGCTCTCACTGTTTGCAGATGACACGATACTGTACATAGAAAATCCTAAAGATAGTATCAGAAAATTATTAGAGCTTATCAGTGAATTTAGCAAAGTTTCAGGATACAAAATGAATACACAGAAATCACTGGCATTTCTATATACTAACAATGAAAAATCAGAAAGAGAAATTAAGGAATCCCATTCACCACTGCAACAAAAAGAATTAAACATCTAGGAATAAACTTACCTAAGGAGACAAAAGAACTGTACACAGAAAATAATAAGACACTAACGAAAGATATCAATGATGATATAAACAGATGGAGAGATATTCCGTGCTCCTGGGTGGGAAGAATCAATATTGTGAAAAAAATTATACTACCAAATGCAATCTACTGTTTCAGTGCAATCCCTATCAAATTACGAATGGCATTTTTCACAGAACTAGAACAAAAGATTTCACAATTCATATGGAAACACAAAAAACCCTGAATAGCCAAAACAGTCTTGAAAAAGAGGAATGGAGCTGGAGGAATCAACTTTCCTCACTTCAGATTATACTACAAAGCTACAGTCATCAAGAGAGTATGATACTGGCACAAAAACAGAATACAGACCAATGGAACAAGATAGAAAGCCCAGAAATAAACCCATGCACCTATGGGTACCTTATTTTTGACAAAGGAGGCAAGAATATACATTGGGGCAAAGACAGCCTCTTCAATAAATGGTGCTGGGAAAACTGGAGAGCTACATGTAAAAGAATGAGATTAGAACACCTCCTAACACCATACACAAAGATAAACTCAAGATGGATTAAAGACCTAAATTTAAGACCAAAAAGGATAAAACTCTTAGAGGAAAACATAGGCAGAACACTCGATGACATAAATCAAAGCAAGATCCTCCCACTTTCTAAAGTAATGTAAATAAAAACAAAAGTAAACAAGTGGGACCCGATTAAACTTAAAAGCTTTGCACAACAAAGGAAACTGTAAGGAAGGTGAAAAGACAACCCTCAGAATGGGAGAAAATAATAGCAAATAAAACAACTGACAAAGGATTAATTTCCAAAGTATTGAAGCAGCTCATATAACTCAATCCCAGAAAAACAAACAACCCAATGAAAAAGTGGGGAAAAGACCTAAACAGACATTTCTCCAAAGAAGACATACAGATGGCTAGCAAACACAAGAAAAGATGCTCAACATCGCTCATTATTAGAGAAATGCAAATCAAAATTACAATCACCTCACACGGGTCAGAATGGCCATCATCAAAAAGCCTAAAAGGCCAGTCATCAAAAAGGGCAGCATCAAAAATGCTAGAGAGGGTGTGGAGAAAAGGAAACATTCTTGCACTGTTGGTGGGAATGTAAATTGATACAGCTACTATGGAAGACAGTATGGAGATTCCTTATAAAACTAGGAATAAAATCACCATGACCCAGCAATCCCACTCCTAGGTATATACCCTGAGGAAATCAGGGTTGAAAATGACACATGTACCCCACTGTTCATTGCAAAACTTTTTACAATAGCTAGATCATGGAAGCAACCTAGATGTCCATTGACAGATGAATGGATAAAGAAATTGTGGTACATATACATAATGGAGTATTCGGTTCAGTTCAGTTCAGTCGCTCAGTCGTGTCTGACTCTTTGCGACCCCATAAATCACAGCACACCAGGCCTCCCTATCACCAACTCTCAGAATTCACTCAGACTCACATCCATCGAGTCAGTGATGCCATCCAGCCATCTCATCCTCTGTCATCCCCTTCTCCTCCTGCCCCCAATCCCTCCCAGCATCAGAGTCTTCTGTATGTATGTGTTCAGTTCAGTTCAGTCGCTCAGTCGTGTCCAACTCTTTGCGACCCCATGAATCACAGTATGTCAGGCTTCCTTGTCCATCACCAACTCCTGGAGTTCACTCAAATTCATGTCCATAGAGTCAGTGATGCCATCCAGCCATCTCATCCTCTGGTGTCCCCTTCTCCTCTTGCCCCCAATCCCTCCCAGCATCAGAGTCTTTTCCAATGAGTCAACTCTTCGCATGAGGTGGCCAAAGTACTGGAGTTTCAGCTTTAGCATCATTCCTTCCAAAGAAATCCCAGGGCTGATCTCCTTCAGAATGGACTGGTTGGATCTCCTTGCAGTCCAAGGGACTCTCAAGAGTCTTCTCCAACACCACAGTTCAAAAGCATCAATTCTTCAGCGCTCACTCCAGTGTTCTTGCCTGGAGAATCCCAGGGACAGGGGAGCCTGGTGGGCTGCCATCTATGATGTCACACAGATTCGGACACGACTGAAGTGACTTAGCAGCAGCAGCCTTCTTCACAGTCCAACTCTCACATCCATACATGACCACAGGAAAAACCATAGCCTTGACTAGACAGATCTTTGTTGGCAAAGTAATGTCTCTGCTTTTGAATATGCTATCTAGGTTGGTCATAACTTTCCTTCCAATGGAGTATTACTCAGCCATAAAAAGTAACACCTTTGAGTCAGTTCTAATGAGGTGGATGAACCTAGGATCTATTATACAGAGTGAAGTGAGTCAGAAAGAGAAAGATACATATTGTATTCTGCTTATTTAACTTATATGCAGAATACATCATGAGAAACGTTGGGCTGGAAGAAGCACAAGCTGGAATCAAGATTGCTGGGAAAAAAACAATAACCTCAGATAGGCAGATGACACCACCCTTATGGCAGAAAGTGAAGAGAAACTAAAAAGCCTCTTGATGAAGGTGAAAGAGGAGAGTGAAAAAGTTGGCTTAAAGCTCAACATTCAGAAAACTAAGATCATGACATCTGGTTCCATTACTTCATGAGAATTAGATGGGGAAACACTGAAAACAGTGTCAGACTTTATTTTTTGGGGCTCCAAAATCACTGCAGATGGTGACTGCAGCCATGAAATTAAAAGATGCTTGAAAAGCAGAGATATTACTTTGCCAACAAAGGTCCATCTAGTCAAGGCTATGGTTTTTCCAGTGGTTATGTATAGATGTGAGAGTTGGACTGTGAAGAAAGCTGAGCACCGAAGAATTGATGCTTTTGAACTGTGGTGTTGGAGAAGACTCTTGAGAGTCCCTTGGACTGCAAGGAGATCCAACCAGTCCATTCTAAAGGAGATCAGCCCTGGGATTTCTTTGGAAGGAATGATGCTAAAGCTGAAACTCCAGTACTTTGGCCACCTCATGCGAAGAGTTGACTCATTGGAAAAGACTCTGATGCTGGGAGGGATTGGGGGCAAGAGGAGAAGGGGACACCAGAGGATGAGATGGCTGGATGGCATCACTGACTCTATGGACATGAATTTGAGTGAACTCCAGGAGTTGGTGATGGACAAGGAAGCCTGACATACTGTGATTCATGGGGTCGCAAAGAGTTGGACACGACTGAGTGACTGAACTGAACTGAACACATACATACAGAATCTAGAAAAATGGTACTGAAGAATCTATTTACAGGGCAGCAATGGAGAAACAGACATAGAGACTAGACTTATGGACAGGGGGAGAAGGGAAGAGAGGGTGAGATGTATGGAAAAAGTAACATGGAAACTTCCATTACCATATGTAAAATAGATAACCAATGGGAATTTGCTGTATGGATCAGGAAACTCAAACAGGGGCTCTGTATCAACCTAGAGGGGTGGGATTGGGAGGGAGACAGGAGGGAGGTTCAAAAGGGAGGGGATATATATATACCTATGGCTGATTCATGTTGAGGTTTGACAGAATAGAGCAAAATTCTGTAAAGCAATTATCCTTCAATTAAAAATAAATAAATTAAAAAATACAATGTTCTCAATCATTATTTATTTTGTTTTTAAGAAATTTTTATTACCTGTAAAATTGTTCACATTCTTTCAGTGAAAAATTAGGATACAGACTGAGTCCAAAATGTAATATCATGTATGTCAAAATGTTATGAGCACTTATCTGTGCGTGGTAGGATTTGGGGTAATTTGGTTTTCATCCACATACTATTCTCATGGTCCACATGTCATGTTTTAAATCTATACTTAGATAAATTAAAGTTCTTTCTTTCTCCCATAAAAAATAGGCACAATTGTAGATTTACACATTCAGGGGGAAAAAAAAATAGAGCAAGTAACTCCACAGTAGTTTACAGGCCTTCCTTAGACAACTCCTGAGATTCAGTGTCATCACTGAAAATGGGTGACATTTAAACCCAAGTCAGGAGAATCTGGGTCACCAGCAAGAACTTGATCAAGGGCTGAGAACACAGACCAGCCCCAGCTCTGCCCCAGCCACCCATGAAGCCTTCCAGCCAGAGTCCCTGCCTCCACCCCTCCTCCAGAAAGTCTGCCCTGATCACCCTGCTCACACAACAGCAAGAAACCCAGACCTTCTGCTGAGAGAGGAGGGCATGCCAGACAGAAAGTCTTGCGAGGACACATTCTTATCAGGGAAATCTGTCCCCCAAACTGCAGAGCCTCGAGATCAGAAGATGGGGGAGGGGGTAGGAAGAGGCTGTGCTCATCTGGTGGGTAAAGGCAGGTAGGACTTCAACTTCTGGAAAACACCTTGAAACTCTCCTGGTTGCTGTCAAGGGTCTCCTCTTCAGAGAGAAAGAAGAAATAAACAAAAGAAATCTGGATGGTGCCTCTGTCCCCTGCATGCTCCTTAATCTACTGGGTGGCCACAGTGATGCTTTCTGTCTTGGTGAAGTTCAGGATCACCATTGCCAGCCTTCAGACCTCTGGTTCCTGAGTTTCTCCACCCCCTGCTCCGGCACACACACACACAGTCAATACCCTCAAGACACGCAGGTCCATCTGCCTGGCTAGCAGTTCCCTGAAGCCCCAGTCACAGCCTGTGATGAAGATGCACTTGTCCCAGATGTACTCATCTCCAGCTTCTGCTGGTATCAGCACATGAGGTACAGCAGGCCCAGGAGGACCACCAGCTACAGTCACATGGTGAGAGGACAAACACAGACAGGAGGGGGTGAACTAGAGTCTGGCTAGTGTTCAGACAGGAGGAGATAAGAACATGCACAATTATTATTGGCCAGTCAGCCTCTAGGCTCTCCAGCGTGGAGTTCTCAAGATTTTCTTGTTCACCCTCCTTATTGAGTATGACTGACTCTAATGATAGTGCATTCTCTTTAGTACATTAACCCATTTCTAATAGACACCATTGCATTTCTAACACAGCCTCTCAGGGATGACAATACTTTCCCCAGTTACTTTTTGCTGGTCCTTCCATCCATGCCTGTTTCTCTCTGCTCTGCTCTCTTCAGCCCCATGACCACACATTTTAAGCCTTACATGCCAGGTTTCATGGTTCACAACTGAATTCTTCCCGTTTTCTTATTGGAGCCTGTGACTTGGGTCTCCAAATCTCATGAATAGTTTTACAAAGAGATACACTTAAAATAAACACATGGCTTCAAAACCCAGTTCTCCTGCCAACTAGCTGTGTGCCCTGGGCAGCTGGCTTAGCCTCTGATCTGGTTTCCTCCTCTGGAGCAGCTCACAGAATTTCCTCCTGAAAGACTAAGTTCTGCCTCTCTAGGATTACAAGGAGAAAGCAAAACAGAATAAGTTCTCTCCTGATGAAGTGGTTCTCTGGACCAGAAAGATGTTCAGAAGAGCAGTGGGTGTGTCTGAGGCAAAGAGAGGGGACTCAAAGGGAACGCAGGGATACAGACAATGGTGAAACTTCTCCCAGATGCTGGGACGGATGTTGGAAGGACTCACACAAAGTTGCTGTAACAGTTGTGGCCCTTGTATTCCATGAAAATGCCCTGCTCACAGACCTGGGTGCCCGGCTCCATTGCCCTTTGTGCCTCAGGTGCTCAGACCCTGCCCAGCACACACCCAGAATCCATACTCTTAGGCACTGAGAAAAGACTGAGAGTAGAGACAACTTTGTACAGGGACCACGGGATGCGGAGTGTTTGCCTCCCCTAAGCAGGGAGGGCTGTAAACCCCCCAAATTTGAAATTAAGTAAGCTTCTATAAGGGTGATGGTGGAGAGGAGAAGGAAGCTGACCCCTCGGGGGACTGAAGAAAGGACCCAAGACTGGACCCCAGAACATCTATGTGGAGGGGGGATATCATCCAGGAACAAGGGGTGAGCCACCAGGGCCGTGGAGCTGGTGAGAGGGACAGGGACAGAAGGAGCTGGGGTCAGTGCATTTATCACTTTCATCACCCACGTTTATCACAGCTGCGACTGCCAAGTCAGGAAAAATGACGGGCAATGGGTGGAAGGAGAGGCTTCCCCAAGGACACAGAGGCTCAGATGCCCCTGGAGCCCATCCCAGCAGTCAACAAACTCTGAGAGGAAGACAGATTCAGAATTTCAGGTTACTGAAGGCAAGCAGGGACATTACTTTGCCAACAAAGGTCCGCCTAGTCAAGGCTATGGTTTTTCCAGTGGTCATGTATGGATGTGAAAATTGGACTGTAAAGAAAGTTGAGCACCGAAGAACTGATGCTTTTGAACTGTAGTGTTGGAGAAGACTCTTGAGAGTCCCTTGCACTGCAAGGAGATCCAACCAGTCCATTCTAAAGGAGATCAGTCCTGGGTGTTCTTTGGAAGGACTGATGCTAAAGCTGAAACTCCAATACTTTGGCCACCTCATGTGAAGAGTTGACTCATTGGAAAAGACTCTGATTCTGGGAGGGGTTGGGGGCAGGAGGAGAAGGGGACGACAGAGGATGAGATGGCTGGATGGCATCACCGACTCTACGGACATGAGTTTGAGTGAAGAGAGTTGGTGATGGACAGGGAGGCCTGGCGTGCTGCGATTCATGGGGTCGCAAAGAGTCAGACACGACTGAGCAACTGAACTGAACTGAACTGAAGCCAATGGCACCCCACTCTAGTACTCTTGCCTGGAAAATCCCATGGCCGGAGGGGCCTGGTAGGCTGTGGTCCATGGGGTCGCTAAGAGTCAGGCACAACTGAATGAATTCACTTTCACATTTCACTTTTATGCATTGGAGAAGGAAATGGCAACCCACTCCAGTGTTCTTGCCTGGAGAATCCCAGGGAGGGGGGACCTGGTGGGCTGCCGTCTATGGGGTCGCACAGGGTTGGACACGACTGAAGTGACTTAGAAGCAGCAGCTACCTGCAAGGGGCAGACTGTCTTTCTGAAATTTTTGTCCCTCAGGTGGGAATTGGTAATAGTAATGCAGAGACAATTAAAGATGAACGATGTGCCCTGGAAACTGGCAGGAAGCCAGGGAGCCATGAAAATCTTAGACAAACACAAACCCTACTAAGGGGTAGAGTCATGACTTTATTACTTGAAAGAAACAGGAGATTTTTTTTCTCAGTGAACACGAATTTCTTCAACCATAAATTCCCAAGGGGCCATGCACCAGACACATCCCAGCCCCCACACGATCAGCTTTCCTTTCGTGAATCCTGAAAGTAATACGGTGGTTGTGGGGGTCTCAGGAGCTTCAGGCTGGGAACAACCACAGGGAGGTCGGAAGAGAGCAGGAAGAGACAGGAGGCTGGGGTGACTCTCACTCACCTGGGAGCTGCAAGGCCCAGAACTAGAAATCTTTCAGGGAGACTCACTGACAAAAATCTCTGCATCCTTGTCCTGGGTGCTGCAGGGTGGCCACATTCCAAGTCAGCAGCTGTCAAGCCTACACGCTCGGGAGCAGGGCTGTCATCCCCTGGTGGCACTCTCCCAGTCTCAAGAGGACCGCAGTCAAGACACAGGGCGTTCCACACCCATCCACTCATCTCCACCCAGGATGAGTCCTCCGAAGAGAGAGAGGCTTAGGTAACAAAAGGGGCTGGAAGGGGCCACGAGTGAGGGCTAATTGTGCAACCTTGTTTGCAGCCCCACCTGTCTGCTGTCCCCCTATTGGAGTGAGCTTCCAGAATGGACAGACAAAGCCTGCCTTCAGGTCCTAAGTGTCTGATTCTGGGAAGAGATGATATTCGTGGTGGGGAGTCACTGAACCTTATCTCCAAAACCACCAGGACGGCCAAGGGGAGGAGGAGGAAGACTGCCTGGTGGGTGCTGTGTGGACTCTGGCACAGGTTCCAGCCACTGCTCATGTCCATCAGACCAGACCTGGCTCTGCCCCCAGGGAAGGCATTCCGGAAGGGGAGGATTGGGGATCTCTGAACGTCCAGGCTGAGGGCTCAGGATGGTGTGCATTGCACTTGTTTTTCTTGCTGATCTAGATCTTTCTTGCTTTCCATGGGTTTTCTCTGGTTGCAGGGAGCAGGGGCTACTTGGTGAGGTGCATGGGCTTCTCATTGCTGTGGTTTCCCTTGTGGAGCACAGGCTCCAGGCCCACGGGCGTCAGTACTTATAGCACACAGGCTCTGTATTTGTGACTCAAGGGCTCTAGGAACCCATACTCAGTAGTGGTGCACATGGGCTTAGTTGCTCTGTGGCATGTGGAATCATCAGGGACCAGGGTTTAAACCCCTGCCACCTGCAGGTTATTATCCATTGCACTTTGTTTTCAATGCATTTGCTATTCTGTTTTGTCTGAGATAGGGCCCTTGAGTGACAGTCCACACAGTTGCCCATGGAACCCATCTCAGTGAAGCCCTGCCCCCACCACTTGTAGGACCAGCAGGATGACCAGGGCCTAGTAACCTCACAAGCTCTCTACATTCTGGAGAGGAGTCCTGGGGATGAGTCCAAACTTCCTGAACACGTACCCCCAAGGCATAAAGTGAATCAATGATGCTTTATTTGATATTAGTTGGTTTTGTGAGACTGGCTATGTATGTGTGTGTGTAAATAATAAATTGAAAATCAGGAGTCTTCAGATTAAGCATGAAGCTCTGGCACGCATTCGAGTAGTTGAAATGTTCTACTATAATTTTGAGGAAAAAGATAATCAATGGAAATTCTTGCCTTTATTTCCTCTTCAGGATCCTATTCTGGCCGAGGTTTACTGAGTTGGCACTAGGCTGATGGGTCAGGCTTGGTCACCTTCCACTGTCAACAGATACCTTCAGGCATTTACCAGAAGGCCTTTATCTCCCCTGCCCATTTCTATCCTGGGGAAGAAGGAGACTGGATATAGCAAAATACTGTGAAGAGGTGGACACAGGCAAAGCAAGGGGGACTGGAACCCCCAGTGACTCATACCCTCCCCAAAATATGGCTTTGCACAGCTGGATGTGGGTCATAAGGCACAAGGAACAAAAGGGAGACTGAACTCCTGACTCAAGATCCTCAGCCACAAAACCTGTGTCTTTCTTCGTAATACCTCTGAATCCTAAGCAATGTCCCAAGAGAAGCCTGGGGTGGAGGTGGCAAGCAAGGTGAGATGGGTGTCCTGGGGATATGAGAAGCCTCCTGTCCACTCTATTTCCCTCCCCCATACACCCTATCTCCACCCAGCACCCAACTATCCCCTATCATGCACCCCAGTCTTGGGTTACAGGGCCTTAGCAGGCTGAGGGTAATAGCAGTACACTATGAGATCCACCAGGAAGCTGGGCAGGTAGCTCATGGGGAGGTAGATGAACTTGGCATCCCAGCCAGCTGAATATCGGGTGCGGGGGTGGCAGGCAGTCAGGGCGTGCTCCATGCAGTCGGTCACCAAGGACAGATTCTGAGTCCACCGTGGTTTCAGTAAACTCAATGTCTTCAAGACTGTCCAGAAGTAGACACCATCTAAGTTATTCTCATTTTCCAACCCTCCCAATTCCAGATCAACTTCAAAGTTTCTAAAAATTCCTTTTTCTCCCCAAATCATCCTCCATATTAAATCAATTGATTTCACTGAAAAGTGTCCAAACACCCCCATATTTCTATCCACACTAAGTAAGCCTACTCTAGAGCTCATCCTGTAGATGTACTACATAATCCGAAGATCTCTAAAAACACTAGAAATAAGAAATTGAGGCATCTGAAACAAGGTGGTTCTAACACCAGCTTGCCATGATTCCATGGGTGGCATCACTCTATGACTTCAGTTACTTTCCCAAATAAAAAAATATTATAAGAGAAACTGGTCTTCTGGTCTGCCAAGCCTGGATCCTTTCCTTCTGTCATCAGTTGACCACACGGGACCCTGGAGATGAGCTCATGTCCCCATAGTGTGGGGGGACTCAGAGCCTGGAGGGTGGACCTGAGACTAGACAAGGCATTAATGACGGACCCAGGCTTCCAGACAAGAGTTGGTTTCTCTCCCCAAGGACCACAGCTCACTCACAGTCAGCAGGGAAGTTTTCTCCATAGAGTTCTTTCAGCTCTGGGCTGGCCCGATTCCACAATGCCTGGAGGTATCCAATAAAACCCTCATCTTGGGTCATATTGGTAACAAAGTAACCAGGCTCAATCATAGCCACCTTCACTCCGAAGTAGGAGAGCTCCCTTCTGTGGACAAGACAAAGGGTAAGGAATTGAGAGGTCGTTCAAGTAGAGCATGAAAGAACAGTCAGGGACCAGTACAGGAGTGGGTGAGATGGGCTGGGAGCTCTCAGAAGTTGTGAGATGCAGAAGCCAGGGAGAGAATCTCATGGTGATGTTAGTGCTTCTCTACCAAGTTTGACCATTTCCCCAGTTATTTAACACCACATGCCCATCAGCTCTACATCCTACCAACTGTGCTGCAGAGCATCACTGAAATCCCGCTTCCTCCTGTTCCTCTCCCCCCAAAAAGCACCACATTGCACTTTGTGTCTTTCCATAGTGCACGCCTCCTGTCTCCCCTCTCCCACCCCAGTATCCCCTCTGTCCTCTAAGGAGTATCCACCTGCCTGTGGACAGAGCTTCTACACATCAGAGCCACCCTCTCTCCTCAGCCAGTAGTCTCTACCACTGATTGGACTAGGTGGCTTCCTTAACTAATTGCTTCAAGGAGTACACTTCCCGCCAGGGCTCCGAGAGCCTAAATACCACAGCAGCTGAGCACGTGGAAGGCCTGCACAGGCAAATCTATCCATTATTGTGCCTCCAATAATTTCTGACCGTGGGCCCTCCTGTAAGGCAGGATAAGTTGAATCAAACTCTACAGGTCAAGGAACAACTGGGTGTGCGAAACATAGGAAGGTGCTTCCCAGTGAAAGACATACACAGAGTAAGGGAGAGGGACCTGGAAGGAAGAGCCATTAGATATGTGATGTATGAAAATCTCTGCAGAACCTCCGCCCCACTCCCTGCCAACCCCCATCCCCCAGCTTCTGGCTCAGAGCACAGAAGCAAAACAGAAGGGCATCCACCCCAGGCCATTACCTGAGAGAGTCTGAGAAGGCCTCCACACCGTACTTGGATATGCAGTAGCCTGCAGGACTAGAGACACCCGGCCCAAGACACTGGAGACGTTGACCACACGGCCCCTCGCCTTCCGCACCAGGGACAGCAGACTCAGCGTCACGTCAATCACCCCCAACAGGTTCACATCCAGAACCTTCACAAAGTCCTGTTTGGTCAGCCACTCGTTGGGTGCCATGGGTGTGCAAATGCCAGCATTATTCACCAGACCCCAGAGACCTGGGAAGAGTGAGGACAAAAGGACAACAGTGTGCTGGGCCCAGGAGAGAGGACTGGGCCATGGTACCATTCACCCTCCAACCCGGAAGGACTTTAGGAGAGGGGTGGGAGCAGAAACCAACATGCTCCTGGGGGTTTGGAGAGTCCAGACCCTGTGAGCAGTGGGAGGACAGAAGGTGTGCTCCCTCTTGACTCAGTCTTCACACCCCGCCTACTGCCTGGTGACAAGGAACTAGCACCCCAGAGCTGATGAAGGGAAGTATTGAGCTTGAGGAAAACTTGTGTGTCTACAGTCTCTAACTCAGAGGGTGAAGTTGTGTCTTTCACAGTCCCTGTTCTCTTTGCAGACATGATAAATATTCCCTAGCTGCTCAGATTTTCTGACCCCCCAGGACTGAGTGGTTAACAGCTAATATAAGGGAAAGAGAGGGAAACAGAGAGAGACAGCGAGAGAGTGAGGGAAAGAGAGACAAAAAAGAGACATTGGATAAAAGACAAAAACAAATATGAGTATGGTATGGATGCAGATTGTGTGGATAAATAAGACTTGAATCCTGGTTTGGAGGGAAATTGTGGATAGGCCTAGTATTGACCTCTAGAGCCTGGGCTTGAAACACCCCCATCAATACTGAGTCATGTCTCTGTAGGAATCTGGGGGATTACATGGGGTATTTGGAGGGGAGGCTGGGCTCCCTCTCTTTACCCATCACCCACAGAACACAGAGTTCACCCTCTACCCTAGAAAACCCTACCTGTCCTCCCACTCATATAAGAGATCACTCTAGCCCATCTCCTTGGGAAAGATTCACCAGCTTGAAGGAAACTACGCTGCGGGAATCAAAGGCACAATCCTAAGGATTTCTTTTTTTGCTCTTTTTTTCCCTAAGTTTTCACTGAAAGATAATTTCTTTAATTGAAGGTTAATATTGTGCTGGTTCTGCGATACTTCAATGTGAATCAGCCATGGGTATACAAAAGTTCCCTTCCTCTTGAAGCTCCCTCCCACCTGCCATCCTATCCCCTCCCTCTAGGTGGTCACCAAGCACCTGATCTGAGCTCCCTGCATCATACAGCAAATTTCCACTGGCTTCCCACTTGACATACGGTAATTTATATTGGTACTGATGAGCCCATTAGCAGGGCAGCAGTGGAGACAGGGACATAGAGGACAGACTTGTGAACACAGTGGGGAAGGAGAGGGTGGGACGAATGGAGACAATCTCAAGGTTTTATTTAGGGTAAACACAGTAACCAGAAGCCTCAGGGCAGCAAGAGCAGGCATTCAGGGTTGCTGGGGTAGGACTGCCAGAAATATCCACAGAGAGCTGAGTTCCTCCTCTGCTCAGAAACACGCCTACCTTGTAGGAAGAATATTCTTCAACCGTTTGCTATCAGAGACATAATCGATATACATGGTTATAGTGTAGGGACTTGGGTAAAAAGACGTTTATTGAGTTATCATTTATGGTGAATAAAAGGTAGGAGATGATTATGTATCATACCATAAAGTACTTTTTCATAAGTAATGCTATTTAAAAGTATAGTATTTTCTCAATCATAACCTATGATGTTTTTGAAGAAATTTTTGAAATGTTCTAAATCTACATATACTTATTCAGAGGAAAGAAAAAGATACTAACACATGAAAACAGAAGACTATGTACCTCAAAATGTTAACATTACTTATTTTGGGGGGAGGAACTTGTTTCAGAGTGTTTGGTCTTAATCCCTACACTTTCCTGAGTTTCCACAATGATGGTAGAGTAAGATAAGAGAAATTAAAGTTCTTTTCTTCCCTTTCAAAACTTGGGACGATTGTAATAAAAAGAAAATGCAGAAGAAGAAAAACTGAAAAAAGAGACAGAGAGAGCGGAAGTGACCCCATAGTAGATTTCTGACTTTTTCTGACAAGTCTTGAGAGCACAGTGTCATCCCCCCAAATGGGTGACATTTAAACCCAAAAGGTACTGCAATGGGTAGCCAGCAAGAACATGATCAACAGCTGAGACCACAGCCCAGTTCCAGTCCTGGGCTCCAGCCCCTCAACCACGCCCCCCTCCCCCACCTCAAGCACTTTTTCAGCCAGACTCCTCCTCCACTCCTCCTCCAGAAAGTCCACCCTGATCACCCTGCTCACTCAGCAGCAAGAAACCCAGACCTTCTGCTGAGAAAGGAGGGGACACCAGACGGGTAGTCTGCAAGAACACAGTCTCATCAGGGAAATCTCTCCCCAAACTGCAGATCCTCAAGGTCAGGTGATGGGTGTGGGGAGTGGAGGAGGTTCCGCTGGTCAGCTGGGTGAGGTGAAGACAGGTGGGACTTCAAATCCAGGAAAATGCCTTGGAATCTTCCCCAGGGAGCTGACAACCAGTGCCCTCACACAGAGAGAAGTAAACAAACAAGAAATCTGGGTGTTACCTCTGTCCCCAACATGCTCCTTGACCCAATTGGTGGTTGCAGTGACATTCTCAGTCTTGGTGACGTCCAGGATCACCGTCTGCAGCCTGTCTGATGTCTGGTTCCTCAGCTGCTCGGCCCCCTGCTCTGTCAGACACGCAGCCAGGACCCTCAAGCCTCTCTGGTCCAGCTGCCTGGCCAGGCGATTCCCAAAGCCTGAGTCACAGCCCGTGATGAAGACGAATTTGTCCTCGAGGTGGCTCACCACCTGCCTCTCCCGGTACCAGCGCAGGAGGTAGTACAGGACGACAAGGACCACCAGATATAGCCACATGGCTTTGCCAGGGACAGACACACGCAGGCTGGGGTGGAATAGACTAACTAGTGATCAGACTGGAGGAATTAGGAACACAGGATTATGACTGGCCAACCAGCTTCCACGCTCTCTGGCAAGGAGTTTTCAAGATTTTCCTGTTTATCCTCTTCAGTGAGTATTACTGACTCGAACCCCAAAGCATACTCTTGTCACCGGCCAAAATTTGGCCTTCTCTGTCCACAGAAGCCGAATGAAAAATACGGACAGAATTTAGAGGAAATAGAAAGGCGGCTTTTACTCTCAGCCAATGGAGAGGGGAACACAGTAGGCTCATGCCTCAAGTACTGTGCCCTCCCACTCCCACTCCATGAGGAGTGTGCTGCTGCTAAGTCACTTCAGTTGTGTCTGACTCTTCGTGAACCCATGGACTGCAGTCTACTAGGCTCCTCCGCCCATGGGATTTTCCAGGCAAGAGTACTGGAGTGAGTTGCCATTGCTTTCTTCGATGAGGAGTGTAGGGGCTTACGTAAGGCAAGGGCTCACAGTCAGGAGTCAGTGATGAGGAACAAAGGTGATAGGATCTTGATTTCTTCCTCGTGCATTATTTCAAAGATAGTCATAAACTAGTGTCAATAACCCAGTAATTGAGTCTGGCAGTTCGGTAGTTCTGTGGCCTTCTTTCTGATATGGAACTACAAGGGGAAGGATGTTGTAAGGGTAAACAGCAAGTAGGGGATGTATTTAGCATAGAGTCAAAGGAAACATGTGAATTGTAGCTCCTAATGAATTTGGGGCAGAAAAGCAACCTTAGTTACAGACATACAGGGTTAGAAACAGTTAAAGTGAAAAAAAAGTTAGGAATGTTGAGGCCTGCTACTGTTTTATCTTCTTTGTTCTCAGGAAAGGAAAAGAGAAACACTCATTCCTCTTTTTTCCTTCTCACTACAACGCTTTTTGGTACAGTTACCCCATTTCTAATCGAAGCCATTGTATTTTCAACACAACTTCTTACGGATGACAATAGTTTTCCCAACCACCTAAGCCTGGTCCTCCCTCTCCTCCCAGTTTCCCTCTACCCAATTCTCTCCTCTCCACCCCCACCTCCATACATTAGAACCCTTACACATCTGGTTTCATGGTTCACAACTATCTATATACCGAGAGAATATAATCAATCTGATTTCGGTATTGACCAATTGTTGATGTCCATGCGTAGAGTCTTCTCTTGTGTTGTTGGAAGATGATGTTTGCTATGACCAGTGCATTCTCTTGGCAAAACCCTGTTAGCCTTTGCCCTGCTTCATTGTGTAGTCCAAGGCCAAATTTGCCAGTCACTCCATGTATCTCTTGAATTCCTACTTTTGCATTCCCGTCTCCTGTGATGAAAAGGACTTCTTTTTTGGGTGTTCATTCTAGAAGGTCCTGTAGGTTTTCATAGAACTATTCAAATGCATCTTCTTCAGCATTTCTGGCTGGGGCATAGACTTGGATTACTGTGATATCACATGGTTTGCCTTGGAAACGAAGAGTTCATTCTGTCATCTTTGAGATTGGACCCAAGTAATTCATTTCTGACTCTTGTTGACTATGAGGGCTACTCCATTCCTTCTAAAAGATTCTTGCTCAAAATAGTAGATACAATGGTCATCTGAGTTAAATTCACCCACTTCAGTCCATTTTAGTTCATTGATTCCTAAAATGTGGATGTTCACTGCTGCCATCTCCTTTTGACCACTTTCAATTTATCTTGATTCATAGATCTAACATTCCAGGTTCCTACTCAATATTGTTCTTTACAGCATCGGACTTTACTTCCATCACCAATCACATCCACAGCTGGGCGTTGTTTTCACTTTGTCTCTGTCTCTTCATTCTTTATGGAATTATTTCTGCACTCTTCTCCAGTAGCATATTGGGCCCCATCTTTCAGTGTCCTATCTTTTTGCCTTCTCATGCTGTTCATGGGGTTCTCAAGGCAATAATACTGAAGAGGTTTGCCATTCCCTTTCTTCAGTGGACCACATTTTGTCAGAAATCTCCAGCATGACCCATCTGTCTTGGGTGGCCCTACACGGGCATGCCTCATAGTTTCATTGAGTTAGACAAGGTTGTGTTCCATGTGATCAGTTTGATTAGTTTTCTGTGATTGTGGTTTTCATTCTGTCTGCCCTCTGAGAGATGAAGATAAGAAGCTTATGGAAGCCTCCTGATGGGAGACACTGACTGAGGGGGAACCTTGGTCTTGTTCTGATGGGTGGGGCCATGTTCATGTTGTCTTTGCAGTCCTGATAAATATTGCCTTGCATTTTCAGATCACCTGAAACCTTCAGGAGTGAGTGCACAACACCTAATATGAGGGAAAGAGAGGAAAACAGAGAGGGACAATGAAGAAGGCAGAGGAAGAAAAGAAACATGGATAAAAGACAAAAACAAAAAGGTGAGTAAAGGCTGAGTGCAGATTCGTTTGGTAGAACAGACCTGACACCTCAGGTTTGGGGAACTTGTTGATAGGTGGTATTGACCTCTAGGCCTGGCCTTGAAACAACCACATCAAAACTGAGCTTACTTCTATAGGAATCTGGGGATTCAAGCGTAGTCTGTCAGGGGCACACACCTGCCTCTATTAACCTGCCTCCCCCTAAATTGATATACTTTGCCCTAGAAAAATCCACCCTCTCCTCCCACCCACAGGAGGCCACTCTGCCCCTTTACCCGCAGTTCACAGGTTACCCAGATTCATGGAACCTGTTTGTGAGACACAAAGACAAATACCAAGAGCTTAAAGACTAATCCCCTAACAGAATTCAGAGCCAAGAGCAGAGTCATGGGAGTTGGGTACAAGCTGTTAGAATTATTAGCACACAGATGTAGTCTGTCTGCTGCTCAGTTCCAACCCTGCACTTCAAGGAATGTATATCTCCCACCATATTTGACCAAAGATCAAGTTAATACTTGTGATTAGAGTGTAGGGAAGTGGTTAGAAAGAAGTTTACCATGATATCATTTATGTCGAATACAGTGAATAACATCTAGGAACGAATTACATTTATTGCATGATGTACTTGTGACTAAGCAGTGCTATTCTAAAGTGTATAATATTCTTAATCATTATTTACTTTGTTTTGAAGAAATTTTTATGTGTGTAAAATTGCTTACCTTCTCCGTGGAAAATTAGACTACACATTAAAGGCAGAATGTAACATGGATATGAAAAACGTTATCAGTTCATATCTGTCGTGGTGTGATTGGTGTCACTGTAGGTTTTAATCTGTGTACTTTTCCCATTTTCCACAATAATCATATTTTACATGTATTCTAGAATGAAAGAAATTATAGTTCTTTCTTACTCTATGATACGTAAAAATTGTGGAAAAAAGCAAACATACACACACAAAGAGAAAAACAAAAAAGAGAGAAAGTGACCCCATAGTAATTTTCTGACCTTCTTTAATGAAGGCTTCAGAGCTCAGTGTCATCACTGAAATTAGGTGACACTGAGCCCCAGGTAGGATGACTACGGGTCACCAGCAAGATCATGATCAAGGGCTGAGAACACAGCCCAGCTCCAGCCCTGCCCCCAGCCAGCCATGCACCTTCCAACCAAAATCTCCTCCAGGAAGTCTGACCTGATCACCCTGCTCACTCAGCTTCTTGAAACATGTATAATATCATGTATGAAACGAGTTGCCAGTCCAGGTTCGATGCACGATACTGGATGCTTGGGGCTGGTGCACTGGGATGACCCAGAGGGAGGGTATGGGGAGGGAGGAGGGAGGAGGGTTCAGGTTGGGGAACACAGGTATACCTGTGGCAGATTCATTTCAATATTTGGCAAAACTAATACAATATTGTAAAGTTTAAAAATAAAATAAAATTTAAAAAAAAAGAAAAGAAACTCAGACCTTCTGCTGAGAGGAGGGTATGCCAGACAGGAAGTCTGCAAGGCACATTCTCATCACGGAAAACTCTCCCCCAAACTACAGAGCCTCCAGGTCAGGAGGTGGGGGTTGGGGATGGAAGAGGCTCCTCTGGTCAGCTGAGTAAGGTGAAGAAGACAGGTAGGACTTCACATCCTGAGAACCTTGGAATCTTCTCCCTGGAGCTGTCAAGTGGACTCCCCTTCACAGAGACAGGAACCATGTATTCCACACACACTCCTTCAACCATGGGGCTGCTGCAGCATTGCTCTCTGTCTTTGTAACGTGCTGGATTCCCTTCTCTGGTCTGCCTGATGTCTGGTTCCTCAGCTGCTCGACCCCAAACTCCATCAGACATGCTGCCAGGATCCTCAAGCCTCGTAGGTCCAATGCCTGGCCAGCAGGTTCCTGAGGCCGAGTCACAGCCCATGATGAAGACAAACTTGTCCTGGAGTTGGCTAACCATCTGCCTCTCTCAGTACCAGGGCAGATAGCACAGGCCATCAACACTACCAGGTTCAGCCACATGGCTTTGCAGGGGACAGACACCCAGAGGCTAGGGTGAAACTAGAATCTGGCTAGTGTTCAGACAGGAGGAATTAAGAACACATATGATGTTGGGTGGCCAGTCAGGCTCCAGGCTATCTGGCATGGGGTCCTCAGGCTTATCCTGTTCATTCTCTTTGGTGACTACTATTAATATAAATTCTGGCCCCAACACGTTTTTTATTTTTTTAATACACTTGACCCATTTCTACCATATGACTTTGCACTTGCAAAACAACCCTTTAAGGATGACAGTAGTTTACCCAATCTCATTTTCCTGGTTTTCCTACTCTTTTTTATTTCCTTCCAGCCACAACTCCCCTCCCCACCTCTACTCCCATACATGTAGAACCCTTACATCCCAGATTTCATGGATCACAGCCATCTTCTTACATTTATATTATTTATCTCTGGGACCTGGATTCATTGTTCTTATAAAAGGAACACAGTGAAATCAAGTCACCTGACTTCAAACCCAGCTCTGCTTCCAACTGGCTGTGGGACCTTGGGCAGCTGGGTTTAGCCTCTGACCAGTTTAACTCCTCTGACTCAGCTCACAGAATTCCCTCCTGAAAGTCTAAGTCCCCTCAGCCTCTCTAGGAACAGAAGGAGAAGGCAAAAGAAAATAAGGTCTCTCCTGATAACAGTGGTTCTTTGGACCAGAAAGGTGTTCAGAAGAGCAGTTGGAGTGTCTGAGGCAAAGAGGGGGACTCAAAGAGAATGAGGGGACACAGGCAATGGTGAGATTTCTCAGATGCTGGGATGGGTATTGGCAGGACTCACACATAACTCCTCCAACAGTTTGAGGGTAACAGGCCGGAGGGCAAGGGGTCTCCAAACGGAGGAAATAGGCTGCAAGTGTCAGACATTTTTTTTATCTCTCTCTTAAGTGGCAGGAGGAAACAAACAAGTGTTATATTTTTTCCCCTTCTCTATAGAAATTTATAAACAAGTTTCTCTTAAAATTCTGTTGCCATAGTGACACCTGGTTCCACCTGAACTTAACTTTTCTTAAGCCTTGAGCTAACCCATGCATCTTTCTTATGGAAATGTTTGTCTTAAGCCGTGCTAACATACCATGTATTTACCCTCGACTCTGTCTTCAAGTCGGTTCCCCCAAAGGCTCAGAACCGACTTGACAAAGCCGTATGTTATACTGATACCTTGTTCTCCTAATCTATGTTAATGAAACTATATATTTATATGGAAACCTGCCTTTCTTCGAGAATATTGTCAACCATTTTTTGCCCCTGGATGACTCACCTGGTGCCATTCTCTGAGTTTTGAGACATTTCCTTTCTTTAATTAGCAGATTGCTAGTATCTATATATGAAGAGGGAAATGGCAACCCACACCAGTGTTCTTGCCTGGAGAATCCCATGGGCAGAGGAGCCTGGTGGGCTATAGTCCACAGGGTCGCAAAGAGTCGGACATGACTGAGTGACTACACACTACACTTAGCAACCCTAGGCCTCAGGGCAGCAGCAGCAGGCATTCATTCAAGGTTGCTGGGGTAAGGGAACCAGAAGTTTCACAAGGAGAGTTGAGTCCCTCCCCTGCTCGGCAACAGGCCTGACTTGTAAGATGAATATGGTCCAACCATTTGTTATAAAGAAACGATCAAGGGCTTCCCTGCTGTTTCAGTGGTTAAGAATCTGCCTTACAGTCCAGGGAACACCAGTTAGACCCCTCCTCTGGAAAGATCCCACATGCCACTGGACAAATAAGCCCGTGTGCCACAATTACCAAGCCTGTACTCTAGAGCCCACAAGCTCTAGCTACTGAAGCCCATGCACCATAAAACCAGTGATCTGAAACAAGAGAAGCCCACACACCTCGAATAGAGAATAGCCTCTGCTCTCCACAAGTAAAGAAAGACCCAGCGCAGCCAAAAATAAATAAATAAACAAACAACATATCTTTTTTTAAAAAAAGATACAATCAAACATACACGGTTATAGTGTAACGACTTGGGTAGAAAGAAGTTTACGAGATATTGTTTACATTCAATATAGTGATTAAAAGGTAGGAAATACTATGTCTCAAACCATGAAGCATTTTTTAATAAGTAATGCTATTTTAATGTGTAGCATTTTTCTCAATGGTAATTTATGAAGTTTTTGAAGAAATTTTTATGTTCTAAATCTACATATTTTAATATAGTAGAAAGAAAAGGATAAATATCTGCAAAATATAAGACCATGTACACCAAAATATTAACAACACTTATCTGGGTGGTGAGATTTTGAGAGTGTTTGGTTTTAATCCCTGCATGTCTCTCAGTTTCCACAATGATTATGCTTTACATTTATACTTAGAAGAAAAAAAACTAAAGTTCTCTCTATCCCCTGCCAAACATCAGCAGATTTGTAGTAAAAAAAAAATAAAATAAAAAGCGTAGAGGCTTCCAGTTCAAGGTGGCAGAGTACAAGGATGTGTGCTCATGTCCTCCAATGAGAACACCAAAATCACAACCAGTTGCTGAACAACCATCCACAAGAGGATGCTGGAACCCACCAAAAAAAGATACCCCAGGTCCAAAGACAAAGAAGAAGCCACAGTGAGACCAGAGGAGGGACAGAGTCACGATAAAATTAAATCCCATAACCACCTGGTAGATGACCCACAAATGGGAGAATGAAAAATACCAAAGAAGTTCTCCCAGTGTTATGAAGGTTCTTAGCCCCACATCAGTCTTCCCAGCCTGGGGATCTGACAAAGGAACTGGGAATGCCCAGGGAACCTGACCTTGAAGACCATCAGGATTTGATTATAGGACTTACACAGGACTGGGGGAAAGACAGACTCCAGTCATGGAGGGCACAAACAAAATCTCATGTGCACCAAGACCCAGAGGAAAGGAGAAGTGACCCCATAGGAGACTGAAGCAAACCTATCTGATGATATTGGAAGGTCTCCTATGGAGGCTTGGGTTGGCTGCTGCTGCTGAGTCGCTTCAGTCATGTCCGACTCTGTGTGACCCCATAGACGGCAGCCCACCAGGCTCCCCCATCCCTGGGATTCTCCAGGCAAGAACACTGGAGTGGGTTGCCATTTCTTTCTCCAATACATGAAAGTGAAAAGTGAAAGTGAAGTCGTTCAGTCTTGTCTGACTCTTAGCGACCCCATGGACTGCAGCCCACCAAGCTCCTCCATCCATGGGATTTTCCAGGCAAGAGCACTGGAGTGGGGTGCCATTGGAGGCTTGGATTGGCAGGGGCTCACTAAAGGGATTGAGGCACAGGCAGCAGCAGTCCTGGAAGGTCTCCCTTGGCATAAGCCCTCTTGGAGGTCACCATTAACCCGGCCGTAGAGCCTGTAGGCCCCAGGGCTGGATCGCTGCAGGCCAAACAACAAACAGGGAGGGAGCACAACTCCATCCATCACCCATCAGCAGATAATTGGATTAAAGTTTTACTGAGCAAGGAAAAACTGACCCAGTCTCTCCCATCAGGAAGCTTTACACAACAAGTCTCTTAGCATCCTCCATCAGAGAGCAGACAGAAGAAGCAAGAAGAACCACAATCCCACAGGGAGTAGAGCAAAAACCACATTACAGAAAGTAATCTGGAAGAAAACAGCAGAAATTTATGTCCCAGATGAGATGACAAAATAAAACCCCAAGAAAACAAATAAGTGGAGATAGGCAACCTTCCAGAAAAAGAATTCAGAATAATGATAGTAAAGATGATCCAGGATCTTGGGAAAGCAATGGAGAAGATGCAAGAAATGTTTACCAAGCATTTAGAAAAGCTAAAAGCAAACAAACAGAGATAATAATACACTAGAAGGAATCAGTAGCAGAATAACTGAAGCAAAAGAATGGATAAATGACCTGAAGGACAGAATGGTGGAAATCACTGCTGCAGAACAAAATATTAAAAAACAAACAAACAAATGAAAACAGCCTATGAGACCTCTGGGACAACAGTAAACACATCAACATTTGCATTACAGGGGTCTGGGAAGGAGAAGAGAGAAAGAAAGGACCTGTGAAAATATTTGAAGAGATAATAGCTGAAAGCTTCCCTCACGTGGGAAAAGAAATATCACCAAGTCCAGGAAGCACAGAGAATCAGGATAAACCCAAAGAGGAACACACCAAGACACATAGTAATCAAACTGACAAGAATTAAAGACAAAGATGAAATATTAAAAGCAATAAGGGAAAAATGACAAATAACATACAAGGGAACTCCTATCAAGTTATCAGCTGATTTCTCAACAGAAACGCTTCAAGGCAGAAAGGAATGGCACGATATATTTGAAGTGATGAAAGGGAAGAAACTACAACCAAGAATACTCTACCCAGAAAGACTTTCCTTCAGATTTGATGGAGAAATCAAAAGCTTTCCAGACAAGCAAAAGTTAACAGAACTTTGCACCACCAAACCAGCTGTATGACAAATGCTAAAGGAACATCTCTAGGCAGGAAGCGTAAGAGAAGGAAAAAACCTAACAGAAAATAAACCAAAAGAATTAAGAAAATGGGATCATACATATCAATAACTGGGCTTCCCTGGTGGCTTAGACAGTAAAGAATCCGCCTGCAGTGTGGGAGACCTGGGCTCGATCCCTGGGTTGGGAAGACCCCCTGGAGGAGGGCATGGCAATCCACTCCAGTATTCTTGCCTGAGGAATACCCATGGACAGGGGAGCCTGGTGGGCTACAGTCCATGGGGTCACAAAGAGTCAGACATGGCTGAGCGACTAAGCACAGCACAGCATATCAATAATTACCTTAAATGTAAATGGATTAAATGTCCCAACCAAAAGACATAGACTGGCTGGGTGGATGAAAACATGTGCTTGTATACACTTCCACTTATCACATTACTCTGCTTGACCCCCCATATTGTATGTAATTATTTTATATTGCTAGGTTAATCAGGTTCCCATTATACTTTGCAATTGTAATTATCTTTTATTTTAATCTGGCTATTGATTGTGAAAACTGATAAACATCTTTTACTATTTTGACTACGTAACTATTACTCAATATGGTTGTATCATGATTGGTCAACAGAAAAATAATAGATTCTGTATCCTCAAAACTATCGTTTAATAGAAAAACCCATAAACACTTTAAAATCCAGATGCATATCAGAATTATCTTAGAGGTTTTTGAAAAATACAAATGCCCAGGTATTGCTTTTTTTTCCTCCAAATCTCCAGATATATTTCTGATGAACAGCTCTGTTTAAAACCAACTGGATTAGATGATGATCTTTTATCTAGTTTGTTTCATTTTTTCTATTTCACATTCAGTGCTCCCATCTCATTTAGTTTATGTTTTTCAATTTTTCCATCTCTTCTTTATTTTTTTGATGTTCTTTCTCGAGCCTTTATCAAGAGTAGTAGAAGACCTTTTGTATACATACATATCAGTCAGTTCGGTTCAGTTCAGTCACTCAGTCGTGCCCAACTCTGCCACCCCATGAACTGCAGCACATCAGGCTTCTCTGTCCATCACCAGCTTCCAGAGCTTCTTCACACTAATATGCATTGAGTCAGTGTTGCCATCCAGCCATCTCATCCTCTGTTGTCCCCTTCTCCTCCTGCCTTCAATCTTTCCCAGCATCGGGGTCTTTTCCAAGGATTCAGTTCTTCGCCTCAAGTGATGGAGTTTCAGCTTCAGCTTCAGTCCTTCCGATGAATATTCAGGACTGATTTCCTTTGGGATTGACTGGTTTGATCTCCTTGCAGTCCAAGGTACTCTCAAGAGTCTTCTCCAACACCATAGTTCAAAAGCATCAATTCTTCAGCGCTCAGCTTTCCTATAGTCCAACTCTCATGTCCATACATGACTACTGGAAAAATCATAGCTTTGACTAGACAGACCTTTGTGGGTAAAGAAATGTCTCTGCTTTTTAATATGTTGTCTAGGTTGGTCATAGCTTTTCTCCGAAGGAGCAAGCATCTTTTAATTTCATGGCTGCAGTCACCATCTGCAGTGATTTTGGAGCCCCCAAAAAATAAAGTCTCTCACTGTTTCCATTGTTTCCCCATCTATTTGCCATGAAGTGATGGGACCAGATGCTATGACCTTTGTTTTTTGAATGCTGAGTTTTAAGCCAGCTTTTTCACTCTCCTCTTCCACTTTCATCAAGAGGCTCTTTACTTCTTTGCTTTCTGCCATAGAAGTCATGAATTTTGCCTAACTAAAAAATTTGTGACATTTTGATTCCACTTGTATGACTTAGTATGAATAGAATGCTAACTTTTAATTTAAAAAATGAGATATACAACAAGCACCAAAGGTTTACTGAATAGCACAGGGAACTATAGTTAATATCTTGTAATATTCTATAATGGAAAATGATTTCAAAAATAATACATGTGTATGTGTACAACTGAATCACATTGTGTGTATTTGAAAATTTTTAAGTCAACTATACTTCAATAAAAAAAAACCATATATATATATATATATATATTATTTTTTTAAAGCACAGAGAATAGAAGGAAAACAGAAACCAAAGAGAAAAGGAAAATAACTCCATGGTAGTTAACTTTCTTTAGACAAGTCCTGAGAACTCAATATCGTCATTTGAAAGTGAATGACATTTATACCCAAGTGGAATGTCTATGGGTCACCAGTAAGAACACAATCAAGTGCTGAGAACACAGCTCAGCTCCTGTGCTGCCCCCCAGATACCCTTGCAGACTTTCAGCCAGAGCCCCCACCTCCACCCCTCCTCTAGAAAGTCTACCCTGATCACCCTGCTCACTCAGTAGCAAGAAACCCAGACTTTCTGTTGAGAGAAGAGGGGACACCAGACAGTTAGTCTGCAAGGACACAGTCTCATCAGGGAAATCTCTCCCCAACACTGCAAACCTTCAAGGTCAGGAGGTAGGGGTGAGGGATGGAAGAGGCTCATCTGATCAGCTGGGTGAGGTGAAGAAGGCAGGTGGGACTTCACGTCCAGGAAAACACTGTGGACTCTTCCCCAGGGTGCTGACAATGGGTCTCCTCTCACACAGAAAGAAGAAGTAAACAAACAAGAAATGTGGCGGTACCTTTGTCCCCACACGCTCCTTCACCCACTCGGTGGCCGCAGCAACACTCTCAGTCTCGCTGATGTCTGGTTCCTCAGCTGCTCCGCCCCTTGCTCCGTCACACACGCAGCCAAGACCCTCAAGCCTTGCAGGTAGAGCTGCCTGGCCAGCTGGTTCTCGAAGCCCGAGTCACAGCCCGTGATGAAGATGAACTTGTCCCGGAGGTGGCTCACCACCTGCCTCTCCTGCTACCGGCGCAGGAGGTAGTACAGGCCCAAGAGGACCACCAGATACAGCCACATGGCTTTGTAGGGGACGGACACACACAGGTTGTGGTGAATAAGGTCTGGTTAGTGATCAGACAGGAGCAATTAAGAACATGCACCAAGCTGGTTGGCATGGAGGCTCCAGACTCTCTGGCATGGACTTCTCAAGATTTTCCTATTCACCTTCTTCAGTGAGTTATTACTGACGACGATTCCAGCGCTTGCTTTTAGGTACTCTTAACCCGCTTCTCATCAATACCATTGCATTTCCAACACAAAACCTTAAGGATGACAATACCTTTGCCAACCTCACTTTCCTGGTCCTCCCACTCCTCCTGCTTCCCTCTGCCCCCTCTCACTTCTCAATCCTCACACCCACACAACACATTAGAAGTTTTGCATTCCAAATTTCATGGTTCACAACCAAATTGTTCCCTTTTTCTTACTGAAGCCTGTGACCTGGGTCTCCCAGGCTATTTTACATCACAGGAGGATTTTTCTAATGAAGATTATTATAATGGGATACACTTGGAATCAAGACACACATGACTTCAAAGCCCAGCTCTGCTGCCAACAGGCTGTGTGACCTTGGCAGCTGGTGAGCCTCTGACCATGTTTCCTCTCTGGCTCAGCTCACAGAAGTCCCTCCTGAAAGACTAAGTCCCCTCAGCCTCTCTAGGATTAGAAGGAGAGGGCAAAAGAGAATAAGGTTTCTCCTGATACAGTGGCTCTCTGGACCAGAAAGATGTTCAGAAGAGCAGTGGGGGTGTCAGAGAAAAGAGAGGGGACATGAAGGGAATGAGGGGACACAAGCAATGGTGAGACTTCTCCCAGATGCTGGGATGGGTGTTGGAAGGACTCACACAAAGCTGCTCTAACACGTGTTCCCCTTTGACTCCAAGAAGATGTTCTGTCCACATACCTGGATGCTGGGTTCCATTGCTCTCTCTCCTTCTGTGGTCAGACCCTGCCCTGCCAGGCACCACAGACAACATCCAGACCACCCAGACATAGAGAAAAGCCTGATTTGAACCTTGATGTCATATCATTAATTGGAATGCTAACTCCCCCAAGCAGGGAGTTCAATAATTGGAAAGGAATTAGCTCAATTTGTATGAGGGTTATGGTGGAGAGGAGAAACGAGCTGCCTGCTCAGGAGACTGGAGGAAGGACCCGAGACTGGATCCCAAAACAGCTGTGCATACAGGGGTTCACAGGGATGAGAAGAATACCACTCAGTAATGGGGCTGGACCACCAGGGGCACTGAGCTGGTGAGAGAGGCAGGGGCAGAAGGAGCCAGAGTCAGTGCCCTGGGCATCTCCTCACCATCCACATTTATCACAGCTCCGACTCCAAGTCAGGAAAGACGATGGACACTGAGTGGAAGGAGAGGATTCCCCAATGACACAGAGGCTCCATGCCCCTGGAGCCCACCCCAGCAGCCAAGATACACAGAGAGGAGGAGAGATTCAGCCTCTAGTGGTCACTGTCACCTGCAGCGTGCTGACTGCCTCCTGAAAGGAGTTGTCCCTCGGGTGGCAATCTGCAGTGGTAATAGAAAGGATGGTCCTGCAGAAAGCAGCCTGTGCCTGCTTCCTGGGTGACCAGCAGGACCCTCCTACAGGGATTCCCCAAAGGGTGAGGAAGAAGAAGGCCAGGATGGAGGATGGTGCCCTAGAAACTGTCAGGAAGCCAGGGAGATATGCAAGTCTTTTACAAACACTAAGCCTGTTAATACGGAATGAAGCAGGGCAAAGACTAATAGAGTTTTGCCAAGAAAATGCACTGATCATAACAAACACCTTCTTCCAACAACACAAGAGAAAACTCTACACATGGACATCACCAGATGGTCAACAGTGAAATCAGATTGATTATATTCTTTGCAGCCAAAGATGGAGAAGCTCTATACAGTCAGCAAAAACAAGACCAGGAGCTGACTGTGGCTCCAATCATGAACTCCTTATTGAGAAATTCAGACTTAAATTGAAGAAAGTAGGGAAAACCACTAGACCATTCAGGTATGACATAAATCAAATCCCTTATGATTATACAGTGGAAGTGAGAAATAGATTTAAGGGCCTAGATCTGATAGATAGAGTGCCTGATAAACTATGGATGGAGGTTCATGACATTGTACAGGAGACAGGGATCAAGACCATCCCCATGGAAAAGAAATGCAAAAAAGCAAAGTAGCTCTCTGGGGAGGCCTTACAAATAGCTGTGAAAAGAAGAGAAGCGAAAAGCAAAGGAGAAAAGGAAAGATATAAGCATCTGAATGCAGAGTTCCAAAGAATAGCAAGAAGAAATAAGAAAGCCTTCCTCAGGGATCAATGCAAAGAAATAGAGGAAAACAACAGAATGGGAAAGACTAGAGATCTCTTCAAGAAAATTAGAGATACCAAGGGAACATTTCATGCAAAGATGGGCTCAATAAAGGACAGAAATGGTATGGACCTAACAGAAGCAGAAGATATTAAGAAGAGATGGCAAGAATACACAGAAGAACTGTACAAAAGAGATCTTCACAACCCAGATAATCACGATGGTATGATCACTGACCTAGAGCCAGACATCCTGGAATGTGAAGTCAAGTGGGCCTTAGAAAGCATCACTACGAACAAGGCTAGTGGAGGTGATGGAATTCCAGTTGAGCTATTCCAAATCCTGAAAGATGATGCTGTGAAAGTGCTGCACTCACTATGCCAGCAAATTTGGAAAACTCAGCAGTGGCCACAGGACTGGAACAGGTCAGTTTTCATTCCAATCCCAAAGAAAGGCAATGCCAACGAATGCTCCAACTACCGCACAATTGCACTCACCTCACACGCTAGTAAAGTAATGCTCAAAATTCTCCAAGCCAGGCTTCAGCAATATGTGAACCGTGAACTTCCAGATGTTCAAGCTGGTTTTAGAAAAGGCAGAGGAACCAGAGATCAAATTGCCAACATCTGCTGGTTCATGGAAAAAGCAAGAGAGTTCCAGAAAAACATCTATTTCTGCTTTATTGACTATGCCAAAGCCTTTGACTGTGTGGATCAAAATAAACTGTGGAAAATTCTGAAATAGATGGGAATACCAGACCGCCTGACCTGCCTCTTGAGAAATCTATATGCAGATCAGGAAGCAAGAGTTAGATCTGGACATGGAACAACAGACTGGTTCCAAATAGGAAAAGGAGTACATCAAGGCTGTATATTGTCACCCTGCTTATTTAACTTATATGCAGAGTACATCATGAGAAATGCTGGACTGGGAGAAACACAAGCTGGAATCAAGATTGCCGGGAGAAATATCAATAACCTCAGATATGCAGATGACACCACCCTTATGGCAAAAAGTGAAGAGGGACTAAAAAGCCTCTTGATGAAAGTGAAAGTGGAGAGTGAAAAAGTTGTCTTAAAGCTCAACATTCAGAAAACAAAGATCATGGCATCTGGTCCAATCACTTTATGGGAAATAGATGGGGAAACAGTGGAAACAGTGTCAGACTTTGTTTTTTTGGGCTCCAAAATCACTGCAGATGGTGACTGCAGCCATGAAATTAAAAGACGTTTACTCCTTGGAAGGAAAGTTATGACCAACCTACATAGCATATTGAAAAGCAGAGACATTACTTTGCCAACAAAGGTCTGTCTAGTCAAGGCTATGGTTTTTCCAGTGGTCATGTATGGATGTGAGATTTGGACTGTGAAGAAGGCTGAGCACCGAAGAATTGATACTTTTGAACTGTGGTGTTGGAGAAGACTCTTGAGAGTCCCTTGGACTGCAAGGAGATCCAACCAGTCCATTCTGAAGGAGATCAGCCCTGGGATTTCTTTGGAAGGAATGATGCTAAAGCTGAAACTCCAGTACTTTGGCCACCTCATGTGAAGAGTTGACTCATTGGAAAAGACTCTGATGCTGGGAGGGATTGGGGGCAGGAGGAGAAGGGGACGACAGAGGATGAGATGGCTGGATGGCATCACTGACTCGATGGACGTGAGTCTGAGTGAACTCCAGGAGTTGGTGATGGACAGGGAGGCCTGGCGTGCTGCAATTCATGGGGTCGCAAAGAGTCGGACATGACTGAGCGACTGACTGAACTGAACTGAAGCCTGTTAAGGGCAAAGGTTGTGGTTTCTTTACTTGGAAGAAACAGGAGATTTTTTTTTCTCTGACTATGAATTCCTTCACCATAAATTCCCACGGGTCCATGCAGCAGCCCCATCCTACTCCTTACAACATCAGCTTCCCTTTTGTGAGTCTTGAAACTCATATGATGACTTGTGGGGTCTCAGGAGCTTCAGACGCCTGTTCCAGGTGGGTACAATGACAGGCAGGTCAGGAGAGAGCAGTAAGAGGCAGGAGCTGGGGTGACACTCACCTGGAATCTGATGGGCCAGAACAAGAAATCTTTCAGATGCGATTCTGTCACGGAGACTCACTGACAAAAATCTCTGCATCTTATCTCCTCGGAGGGGTAGTTGGGCCAGATTCCAGGGCCAAACTTCTGACCCACATGTAACCCAGAGCTGACACATGTACCCCCTGGCGTAGCCCCCGTACATCTCAGCGGGGACCACTGCCAAACTAAGGCCACCCTCCACCCACTGCCTGTTCTACACCCAGGACAGGTCCTCTGAACAGGTTGGGGTGTAAGTAACAAATGGAGGAGCTGGAAGGGGTAGGAAGTGAGGGCAAGCTGTGCAAGCTTGTTTCCAGCTCCACTGTCTGAAGTGGAGACTCTAAAATGTGGAGACAGGTCAGCGTGTTCAGGAGGCTGGAGGGGTTGGGGAGTCACTGACCACTGCCAACTCACAAACGCCAGGACAGCCCAGGGAAAGAGTGACAGCAGATTCTTTGTGGCACTCCTGTGGATCTTCATAGCATGGGTTCCTGCCCCTGCATACATCCATCAGAGCAGACCTAGCTCCCTCCTCAAGGAAGGTGGCCTGGACAAAGGAGGAATGGTGCTCTGCTGAGGGTCCAGGCTGAGAATGTGAGCTGCTGTGCCCTGCACCCTTTTTCCAGTGCATTTGTTGTTCTGCCTTGTCTGAGTTGGGGGCGGTGAGTCACAGTCCACAGAGTTGGCCATGGAACTTATCTCAGTGCAGTCCTGCGTCCCCCAACCCCCTTGTAGGACCAGCAAGGAGGATCAGGGTTTGTAAGCTCACAAGTCCTCTGACATTCTGTAGAGGACTGCTGGAGATGAGTCCAGAGCTCCTGAAGACAAACCCTCAGGGCATAAAGTGAATTAGTGATGCTTTACTTGATTTCAGTTGGTTTGGTAGGTCTGGCGGTGTGTGTGTGTAAATAAAAATATGAAAATCTGGCGTCTTCAGATCAAGCAAGAAGCTCTAGGTTTGCACTGAAGAGGAGAACGTGGATCGACTTTGAGGGGCTGACACACCACAACCTGAGGGATTCAGAGATCCTCGAGGATCCTCTTGGTCACGTTCATCTCTTCAGCAGTCCCCTCTCTGACACCAAGCCATTAAAACAGGTTTGAGTTTCAGGGGTCCTGCAGCATCTGATCTCGCTCTCTGTTTGCTTGAAAATGGTGATATTGTTCTATGACGTAAGGTTCCCTTAAACACACCATAATCTCAATTTTGAAAAAAAAAAAAAGATAAAAATTCAGTATTTTAGTTGACTCTTGGAGAAGTCCTTCCCACTCCAATTTGCCCTCAGCCCAGGTATCTGTATAACTGTACAAATGCATTCTCCACTGAGTCCATACTCAGACCATCATGACAGCAGAGGACACACAGAGAGCAAGGGTCTCTGGAAGCACTGGGACATCAGGGGAATTCCTGCCCTGATCACAGTAGGTGCTCACTAAGAGTTAGCAGAAGACATAAGACCAGGCTCCAGAAGTGACTCCCAGGCTCCTCCATTAGAGGGTAGGGGAAGGGGATCTGGGCTGGGGGACCTGGCAGGTGGCAAAGGATGGAGGGTAGTGACTCTATAGGAGGGGATGGAAGGAGGACCACAGGGAGAGTTCTCGTGAGGGAGATGCTACATGTCCCCGGGAAGGGTTTGGGCCCTGCCTCTCCCTTACAGACCTCTCCTTGTTTGTCCATCCCTGGGTTAATCCTGGGATCCCAGGTCACACGATAAGCCCCAGAAAGACACATTAGCCCCTCACTTCTGCAGACAAAGGAATGACCTCACTGCCTTCTTCAAATCCTCCTCAGGTCGCCCCACACACCCCTACACGTCCGCGAGGTCACCTGACTCTTTGTCTCAGACACACCCACTGCTGCCCAAGGCCATGGTCACAGTCACTGGGCCTGGATAAACGTGTGGTCAGCTGGGTGAGGTGAAGAAGGCAGGTGGGACTTCATGTCCAGGAAAACACCTTGGACTCTTCCCAAGGGAGTTAACGCCGGGTCTACCCTCACACAGAGAGAAGTAAACAAACAAGAAATGTGGATAGTACCTCTTACCCCACCCCCCAACTCTCCTTCACCCACTCAGTGGCCGCAGTGATGCTCTCAGTCTTGATGACATCCAGGTATACTGTCTGCAGCCCGTCTGATGTCTAATTCCTCAGCTGCTAGGCCCCCTACTCAGACAGACACGCAGCCAGGAACTTCAAGCCTCGTAGGTCCAGCTGCTCGGCCAGCAAGTTCCCAAAGCCCGAGTCACACCCTGTTATGAAGATGAACTTTTCTTGGAGGTGGCTCACCACCTGCCTCTCCTGGTAACAGCTGAAGAGTTAGTAAAGGCCCACAAGGACCATCAGGTACAGCCACATGGCTTTGCAGGGGACAGACACACACAGGCTGGGGTGAAATAGAATCTGGCTATTGACCAGACAGGAGGAATTAAGAACATGCACCAAGTTGGTTGGCCAGTCAACTTCCAGACTCTCTGGCAGGGAGTTCTCAAGATTTTCTTATTCACCTTCTTCAGTGAGCATGACTGACTCAGATCCCAGTCTTGTTTTTCCGTACATTTAACCCACTTCTCATCGATACCATTGCATTTTCAACACAAACTTTTAAGGATGACAATACTTTTCCAACCTCACTTTCCTGGTCCTCCCACTCCTCCCTGTTTTCCTCTGCCCACCTCCTCCCTCTAAATTCCCCCTCCCCTATGCAAACACACACATTAGACCCTTGCATCCCAGGTTTCATGGTTCACAATTATCCTTGTCCTTTTTTCTGGTTAAGTCTCAGACCTGGGTCTCCCAGATCTAGTGGAGTTTCTTACAAAGGGAATACACCTGGAATCAAGACACACGTGGCTTCAAAGCCCAATTCTCCTACCAACTAGCTGTGTGCCCTGGGCAGCTGGCTTAGCCTCTGACCTGGTTTCCTCTTCTGGCTCAGCTCACAGAATTCCCTCCTGAAAGACTAAGTCCACTCAGCCTCTCTAGGATTAGAAGGAGAAGGCAAAAGAGAATAAGGCTCTCCTGATACAATGGTTCTCTGGACCCAAAAGGTGGTCAGAAGAGCAGTGGGGGTGTCTGAGGCAAAGAGAGGGGACACGAAGGGAATGAGGGGATACAGGCAATGGTGAGACTTCTCCCAGATGCTGGAATGAGTGGTGAAAGGACTCAAACAAAGCTGCTCTAACAATTGTTCCCCTTTCATTCCATGAGATTCCCTGATCACAGGCTTGGGTGCCCAGCTCCATCACCCTCTACACACTCTGCATAGACTGCCCTGCCAAGCACCACACCCAGCAACCAGACCACTGTGACATGGAGAAAAGACTGATGGAAAAGCCTGGTTTCACAGGGACCGTGGGTCAGGGTGGGCTTCCCTTGTGGTTCAGCTGGAAAGAATCTGCTTGCAATGTGGGAAACCTGGGTTGGATCCCTGGGATGGGAAGATCCTCTGGAGAAGGGAAAGGCTACTCACTCTAGTATTTTGGCCTGGAGAATTCCATGGAGTGTATAGTCCAGGGGTCACAAAGAGTTGAACATGACTGAGCAACTTTCTTATGGGGTGGGGTGGACTTCCCAGGTGGCCCTAGTGGTAAAAAACCTGCCTGCTAAAGCAAGAAACATAGGAGACATGGTTTTGATCCCTGATTCGGAGAGATCCCATGGAGGAGGGCAT
Organism: Bos indicus; assembly: GCF_029378745.1. Taxonomy (NCBI): domain Eukaryota; kingdom Metazoa; phylum Chordata; class Mammalia; order Artiodactyla; family Bovidae; genus Bos; species Bos indicus. Next base: position 56,568,721 of record NC_091764.1, on the reverse strand, counting down.
GGCAAACAACTCCAGTATTCTTGCCTGGTGAAACTCAGGGATAAGGAAGCCTGGTGGGCTACAGTCCATGGGATTGCAGAGAGTCCAAACACTGAAGCAATTTAGTGCCCATGGATGCATGGGATGGGGTATGCCATCCCATTAGTAGGAAGGTCAGTAAACCACAGTAATTGGAGAGAGCTGCCTGCTCAGGAGACTGAAGAAAGGTCCTGAGACTGGACCACAGAATGGCTAGGCATAGAGGGGGTTCATGGGGAGGGGGAGGATACCATCCAGGAATGGGGCTGGACCACGAGGGGCATGGAGCTGGTGGGAGGGTAAGGGACAGAAGGAGCTGGGGTCAGTGTCCCTGGCATCTCCTCACCATCCACGTTTATCATAGCTCTGACTGCGGAGTCAGGAAAGACTACAGGTCCTGGGTGGAAGGAGAGCCACCCACAGAGGCTCAGATGCTCCTGGAACTCACCCCAGCAGCCAACAAACACAGACAGATTCAGCTTTGAGTGGTCACTTCACCTGCAGGAAGCTGATTGTCATCCTGAAAGGAGTTGTCCCTCAGGGGGCAGTTGGCATCAGTAATGGAAAGGATGGTCCTAAAGAAAGCAGCCTCTGCCAGCTTCCTGGGTGACCAGCAGGACCCTCTGACAGGGACTCCCCAAAAGTTGAGGAGGAAGAAGGCCAGGATGGAGGATGGTGCCCTGAAAACTGTCAGGAATCTGGGGGAACATGCAAGTCTTATACAAACACTAGCCCTACTAAGAGAAATGGTTGTGGTTTCTTTACTCAAAGTAACAAGACTTTTTTTTTTCTCAGTGACCTTGAAGGCATCAACCATAAATTCTCACAGGGCCAGGCAGCAGACTGGTGCCAGCCCTCAGGGCATTTGCCTCTGTTTTGTGAATTCTGAAAGTTACAGTGTGGGTTTGGGGCCTTTCAGGAGCTCCACACTACAGTCCAAGTGGGGAAGATCATAGGAAGATCAGTAGAGACCCAAGACAGGAAGCCCGGATAACTCTCACTCACCTTGAAGCTGCAGAGCCCACAAGAAGACATCTTTCAGGGCCCACCCTGTCAGGGAGACTCACTGACTAAAATCTCTACATCTTTGATCCTGGGAGGTGCAGCTGGCCCACATTCCATTCTCAAAATAGACAGACAAATCCTGTCTTCATGTCCTAAGGGTCTGATTCTGGTATGGAGATGGTATTAGGGTTGGGGAGCCACTGAACTTGTTCTCCAAAACCACCAGCATGGCCAAAGGGCGGAGGAGGGAGACTGCCTTGTGGCTGCTGCGAGATCTCTGGCACGGGTTCCAGCTCCTGCTCACAACCATCAGACCAGACCTGGCTCCACCCCCAAAGAAGGCAGCCTGGAGGGAGGAGGATGGGAATCTGCTGAGGGTCCAGCCCGAAGACTCAGCTGGTGTGCACTGCACTTCTTTCTCAATGCATTTGTTGTTCAGCCTTGTCTGAGAGCCCTTGTGTCACAGATCAAACAGGTGGCCATGGAACCCATCTCATTGCAGCCCTGCGTCCCCCAACCCCTTGTGGGACCAGCAACGAGGGTCAGGGCTTTACAACCTCACAAGCCCTCTGACATTCTGGACAGGATTCCAGGGGGTGATTCCAAACCTTCTGAACACACACCCCCAAGACATAGAGTGAATCAATGATGCTTTATTTGATTTCATTTGGTTTGCTGAGACTAATACTATTTGTATGTGTCATAAATAATAATTTGAAAATCAAGTGCCTTCAGTTTAACTATGAAGCCCTAGCATGCATTCTAATAGGTGAACTTTTCAAATGAAATTTTAGAGAAAAAATAATCAACAGAAATTCTTATTTCCAAGATGGATCAAAACCCGGTTTCTGTGCCCAAACCTGCCAAGGCCACCAAATTGGCACCCAGGCTATTGGATCAGTCTGGTAGACACCGTCCACTGTCAATAGACACATTCAGTGAAGAGGGGCTTTTATCCCCCTGCCCATCATTTCCATCCTGGGGAAGAGGGAGACAGGACATGGGAAAGATTCATCTGAAGAGGTGGACAGAGCCAAAGCACAGGGGACTGAAAGCCCCAGTGCCTCATGTCCTCCCCACAGTACGGCTTTTCACAGCTGATGTGGGTCATAACACACAAGGGACAGAATGAAGACGTGAGCATCTGACCCCAGTTCCTCAAGCATAATATGTCTCTTTCTTCCTAATTTCTTAGAGTCCTAAGCAATGACCCAAACAAAGCCTGGGGACTGGGTGGGAGTGAGGCGGAATGTGTGTTCTGGTGCCCTGAGAATCCCCCTCTCCACTCTATTTCCCTTCCTCCATGTGTCCTCTCCCCACCCACGACCCAACTCCCGCCTACCACACACCCCACTCTTGGATTACAGGGCCTTAGCAGGCTGGGGGTAATTCCAATATATCATGAGATCCACCAGGAAGCTGGGCAGGTAGCTCATGGGGAGATAGAGGAACTTGGCATCCCAACCAGCTGAGTATCTGCTGCGGGGATGGCAGGCGGTGAGGGCGTGCTCCATGCAGTTGGTCACCAAGGACAGATTTCTAGCCCATGGTGCCTTCAGAAAATCCGATGCCTTTATAACTGTCCAGAAGGAGACACCATCCTAGTTATTCTCATTTTCCAGCCCTCCCACTTCCAGATCAATTTGACTTCCCAAAAATTCTGTTCTCTTCCAAAATCATGGTCCATATCATATCAGTAGATTTCACTGCAATATGTCCTAGCACTTTGCAAAAAATACACTTCCACACTAAGTTAATGCCCTCTAGTACCTTTCCAAGGAATACGAATACTACATACTGGAGGTCTCTACCCACACTAGAAATAGAGGCACCTGAGAAAAGGTGGTACTAACATGACCTTGCCGTGATTCCAGGGATGTATCCCTCTGTGGCATCAGTCTCCTTTCCAAATTAAAAGCGTTTCTGAAGAGAAACTGTTCTCTAGATCTACCAAGCTTCAATCCTTCACTTCTGTCACCAGTTGACCAAACAGAGACCTTGGGTATGAGCTCATATCTCCACTTTGTGGGTAACTCAGGGCGTAGAGGATAGGACTGAGACTGGAGGAGGTACTAATGATGTATTTCTGAATATTTTTCCAAAGCCCACAGCTTACTCACAGTCTGCAAGAAAGTTGTCTCCATAGAGTTCCTGGATCTCTGGGCTGGCATGATCCCATGATGTCTGGAGATTTTCATGATACACCTCTTCTTGGGTCATATCGGTCAGGAAGTAACCCGGCTCAATCACAGCCACCTTCACTCCGAAGTAGGAGAGCTCCCTCCTGTAATGTAGACAGGATGAGGAGCAAGGACTCAAGAGATTGTACAAGAAGAACATGAAAGAACAGTCAGACACCACTACAGGCCTGGGTGAGATGGGCTGGGAGCTCTCAGAAGTTGGAAGGCACAGAAGCCAGGGAGAGAAGCTCATGGTGATGTTACTGCTTCTCTATAGAGTTTGACCATTTTCCCAATTATTTTACGCCCTGTGCCTATCAGCTCTACATCTGACAAACTGTACTGCAGAGCATCGCTTAAACGCTGCCTCCTCCTATTCCTCTCGTTCCATGTGCAGACAATCACCATGTCTGCATATTATGTCTTTCCATAGTCCACATCCCCTGTCTCCCCTCTCTCACCCCAGTAACCCCTCTGTCCTCTAAGGAGCATCCACTTGCCTGTGGACAGAATTCCCACACATCAGAGCCACCCTCTCTCTGCAACCAGAGGTCTCTACCACTGATTTGACTACGTGGCTCCCTTGACTAATTGCTTCAAGGGGTACACATCCCCCCAGGGCTCCCAGAGCCTAAATACCACAGCAGCTGAGCACATGAAAGGCCTGCACAGGCAAAACTATCCATTATTGTGCCTCCAATAATTTCTGACCGTGGGCCCTCCTGCAAGGCAGTAATAAGTTGAATCAAACTCTATAGGTCTGGGACCACCTGGGGATGCCAAAGACATGAACATGCTTCCCATCAAAAGACATACACAGTAAGTGAGAGGAACCTAGAAGGAAGAGGCATTAGGCCTGTGATATATGAAAATCCCTGTAGAACACCCCCCCTCTTGCCCCCTTCCCTGCCTCAGTGAATATGTGAAGAAGAGAAGGGCCTCCCTCCCAGACCATTAGCTGAGGGAGTCTGAGAAGGCCTCCACGCCGTACTTGGACATGCTGTAGCCTCCACCAAAGACAGCCATCCGGCCCATGACACTGGAAACGTTGACCACATGGCCTCTTGCCTTCCGCACCAGGGGCAGCAGACTCAGGGTTACATCTATCACTCCCAACAGGTTAACCTCCAGAATCTTCACGAAGTCCTGCTTGGTCAGCCATTGATTGGGTGCCATGGGTGTGCAAATGCCGGCATTATTCACCAGACCCCAGAGTCCTGGGAAGGGTGAGGGGGAGAGGGCAACACTGTGCTCGTCCCAGGAGAGAGGACTGAGCCATGCTGCCGTTCACCCTCCAACCCGGAAGGACTTTAGGAGAGAGGCTGCAGGGGAGGGGCTGGAGCAGAGACCAACACACTCCTGGGGGTTTGAGGAGGTCAGAACCTGTGAGTAGTAGTAGGCACACACAGAAGGTGTGCCTTCCTCCCAACCCAGTCTTCACACTCCACCCACTGCCTGGTGACAAGGAACAGGAACCCCAGAGTTGATGAAGACAGGTATTGAGCTTGAGGAAATCTAGTGGGTCTATAGTATGGAACTCAAGAGTGAAGTTTTGGGTTTTCACGGTCCATGGTATCTTTGAAAGTGAAAGTCACTAAGTCGTATACAACTCTTTGTGACCCCAGGGACTATAGAGTCCATGGAATTCTCCAATCCAGAATACTGAGTGGGTAGCCTTTCCCTTCTCCAGGGGATCTTCCCAACCCAGGGATCAAACCCAGGTCTCCCGCATTAGGGGCAGATTCTTTACCAGCTGAGCCACAGGGAAGCTCAAGAAGACTGGAGTGGGTACCCTATCTGTTCTTCAGTGGGTATTCCTGACCCAGGGATTGAACCAGTGTCTCCTGCATTGCAGGCAGATTCTTTACCAACTGAGCTATCAATGGTGTCTTTGCACACCATTAATAAATATTCCCCAGCTTTCAAGATTTTCTGACAGCTTCAGGACTGATTGCCCAACAGTTAGTATGAGGAAAAGAGAGGAAACATAGAGAGGAAAAGAGAGAAAAAAAGGAATCAAGAGATGAAGACAAAAACAAAAAAAGATGACTATAACTGAGTGCAGATTGGTTGGGTGAAACAGACCTGAGATCTCAGTATTGAGGGAACTTAGTGGCAGACCTGGTATTGACCTCTAGGACCTGGGCTTGAAACACCCGCACTTCAATACTGAGCAATGTGTCTCAGGAATCTGGAGAATTCCAAGGGCTATTTTGGGGGAGAGCAGGGATGCCTCTCCTTACCCTTAACACCCAGAGCACAGAGTTCACCCCCTACCCCAGAAAACTCCACCTTCTCCTCCCACTCACACAGGAGGCCACCCTGGCTTCATCTTCTTGGTACAAATTCACCCGGCTTAAAGGAAACCACTTGCAAGAATCGAAGACACAATCCCAAGGTTTTAAAGTAGACCTTTAGTAACCATAGGCCTCATGGCAGCAGCAGCAGGCATTCAAGGTTGCTGGGCTAAGAGAACCAGAAGTTCCACACAGAGAGCTGAGTCACTACCCTGTTCAGCAACATGCTTGACTTGTACGATGAATACAGTATCAAAGACACAATCACCATACATGGTTATAGTGTAGGGACTTGGGTAGAAGGAAGTTTGCAGAGATATCATTTCTGTGGAGTATGGTGAATACAAGATAGGAAATAATTATGTATCATACCATGAAATACTTTTTAGTAAGTGATGCTATTTTAATGTGTAGTATTTTCTCAGTCATAATTTATGATGTTTTTGAAGAAATTTTTATCATGTTCTAAATCTATGTATTTTTATATAGTAGAAGGAAAGGATAAATATGTGTAAATATAAGATCATGTATGTCAAAACACTAATAACCCTTATCTCTGGGTGGTGAGATTTTTAGAGTGTTTGGCATATCTCTAGTTTACATAGGCAGATTTGTAGGAATTAAAAAAAAAAAAAATCAGTAGAGAAAATCAGAAAGCCGCGAGAGAAAGTAACTCCATAGTAGTTATTTGACTTCCCCTAGACAAGCCCTGAGAACTCAGTATTGTTATTTGAAGATGAGTGACATTTAAAGCCAAGTGAAATGACTATGGGTCTCCAACAAGAATATGATCAAGTGCTGAGAACACAGCCCAGCTCAAGTGCTTCCCTCAGACACCCTTGCAGCCTTTCAACCAGAGCCCCTACCTCCACCCCTCCTCCAGGAAGTCCACCCTGATCACCCTGCTCACTCAGTAGCAAGAAACCCAGACTTTCTGCTGAGACCGGAGGGAATACCAGGCAGGGAGTCTACAAGGACACTGTCTCATCAGGGAACTCTCTCCCCCAAACTGCAACCCTCAAGGTCAGGAGGTAGGGGTGAGAGTTGGAAGAGGCTCGTCTGGTCAGCTGAGTGAGGTGAGGAAGGCAGATGGGACTTCACATCTAGGAAAACACCTTGGACTCTTCCCCAGGGGGCTGACAACCAGTGCCCCTCACACAGAGAGAAGAGTAAACAAACAAGAAATGTGGCGGTACCTCTGTCCCCCACACGCTCCTTCACCCACTCGGTGGCCGCAGCAACACTCTCAGTCTTGGTGACATCCAGGATCACCGTCTGCAGCCTGTCTGATGTCTGGTTCCTCAGCTGCTCCGCCCCTTGCTTCATCAGACACGCAGCCAAGACCCTCAAGCCTTTCAGGTCCAGCTGCCTGGCCAGCTGGTTCCCAAAGCCCGAGTCACAGCCCGTGATGAAGACGAACTTGTCCCGGAGGTGGCTCACCACCTGCCTCTCCCGGTACCAGCGCAGGAAGTAGTACAGGCCCAAGAGGACCGCCAGGTACAGCCACATGGCTTTGTAGGGGATGGTTGTGGTGAATAGGGTCTGGTTAGTGATCAGACAGGAGCAATTAAGAACATGCACCAAGCTGGTTAGCATGGAGGCTCCAGACTCTCTGGCATGGACTTCTCAAGATTTTCCTGTTCACCTTATTCAGTGAGTATTACTGACGACGATCCCAGTGCCTGCTTTTTGGTACTCTTAACCCACTTCTCATCAATACCATTGCATTTCCAACACAAAACCTTAAGGATGACAATACCTTCCCCAATCTTACTTTCCTGGTCCTCCCACTCCTCCTGTTTCCCTCTGCCCACCTCTCCCTTCTCAATCCTCACACCCACACACGCATTAGAAGTTTTGCATTCCAGATTTCATGGTTCACAATCAAATTGTTTCCTTTTTCTTACTGAAGCCTGTGACCGGGGTCCCCCAGGTTATTGTACATCACAGGAGACTTTTTCTAATGAAGATTCTTATAATGGGATACACTTGGAATCAAGACACACATGACTTCAAAGCCCAGCTCTGCTGCCAACAGGCTGTGTGACCTTGGCAGCTGGTGAGCCTCTGACCATGTTTCCTCTCTGGCTTAGCTCACAGAAGTCTCTCCTGAAAGACCAAGTTCCCTCAGCCTCTCTAAGATTAGAAGGAGAAGGCAAAAGAGAATAAGGCTTCTCCTGATACAATGGCTCTCTGGACCAGAAAGATGTTCAGAAGAGCAGTGGGGATGTCTGAGGCAAGAGAGGGCACACGAAGGAAATGAGGGAACACAGGCAATGGTGAGACTTCTCCCAGATGCTGGGATGGGTGTTGGAAGGACTCACACAAAGCTGCTCTAACAGGTGCTCCCCTGCCAGTCAGTGCCCTGGGCATCTCCTCACCATCCATGTTTACCACAGCTTTGACAATGAAACAGATGCCCTGGAGCCCATCCCAGCAGCCAGGAAACACAGAGAGGAGGACAGATTCAGCCTCTAGTGGTCACTGCCAACTTCAGGGTGCTGACTGCCTCCTGAAAGGAGTTGTCCCTCAGGTGGCAATCAGCAGCGGTAATGGAAAAGATGGTCCTGAAGAAAGCAGCCTGTGCCTGCTTCCTGGGGGACCAGCAGGACCCTCCACAGGGGTTTCCCAAAGGGTGAGGAAGAAGAAGGCCAGGATGGAGGATGGTGCCTTGGAAACTGTCATGAAGCTGGGGGAACAGGCAAGTCTTATACAAACACTAAATCTGTTAAGGGTGAAGGTTATGGTTTCTTTGCTTGGAAGAAACAGATTTTTTTTCTCTGACCATGAATTCCTTCACCATAAATTCCCATGGGTCCATGCAGCAGCCCCATCCCACTCCTCACATCATCATCTTCCCTTTCCCCACATGAAAGTCACATGATGACTTGTGGGGTCTCAGGAGCTTCAAACTCCTGTTCCAGGTGGGTACAATGACAGGCAGGTCAGGAGAGAGCAGTAAGAGGCAGGAGCTGGGGTGATACTCACCTGGGATCTGCAGGGGCCAGAGCAAGAAATCTTTCAGAGGAGTTACTGTCAGGGAGACTCGCTGACAGAAATCTCTGCATCTTATCTCCTCAGAGGGGTAGTTGGGCCAGATTCCAGGGCAGAACCTCTGATGCACATATCCCTTGGCGTAGCCCCAGCGCATATCAGCGGGGACCACTGTCAAGCTAAGGCCACCCTCCACCCACTGCCTGTTCTACACCCAGGACAGTTCTCTGAACGGGTGGGGGTGTAAGTAACAAATGGAAGAGCTGGAAGGGGTAGGAAGTGAGGGCAAGCTGTGCAAGCTTGTTTCCAGCTCCACTATCTGAAGTGGAGACTGAAATGTAGAGACCGATCAGTGTGTTTAGGTGATCGGAGGGGTTGGGGAGTCACTGACCACAGGCAACTCACAAAAGCCAGGACAGCCCAGGGAAAGAGTGACAGCACCTTCCCTTTGGCACTCCTGTGGATCTTCATAGCATGGGTTCCTGCCCCTGCATACATCCATCAGAGCAGACCTAGCTCCCTCCTCAAGGAAGGCGGCCTGGACAAAGGAGGAATGGTGCTCTGCTGAGGGTCCAGGCTGAGAATGTGAGCTGCTGTGCCCTGCACCCTTTTTCCAGTGCATTTGTTGTTCTGCCTTGTCTGAGTTGGGGGCGGTGAGTCACAGTCCACAGAGTTGGCCATGGAACTTATCTCAGTGCAGTCCTGCGTCCCCCAACCCCTTTTAAGACCAGCAAGGAGGGTCAGGGTTTGTAAGCTCACAAGTCCTCTGACATTCTGTAGAGGACTGCTGGAGATGAGTCCAGAGCTCCTGAAGACAAACCCTCAGGGCATAAAGTGAATTAGTGATGCTTTACTTGATTTCAGTTGGTTTGGTAGGTCTGGTGGTGTGTGTGTGTGTAAATAAAAATATGAAAATGTGGGGTCTTCAGATCAAGCAAGAAGCTCTAGGTTTGCATTGAAGAGGAGAACGTGGATCGACCTTGAGGGGCTGACACACCACAGCCTGAGGGATTCAGAGATCCTCGAGGATCCTCTTGGTCACGTTCATCTCTTCAGCAGTCCCCTCTCTGACACCAAGCCATTAAAACAGGTTTGAGTTTCAGGGGTCCTGCAGCATCTGATCTCGCTCTCTGTTTGCTTGAAAATGGTGATATTGTTCTATGACGTAAGGTTCCCTTAAACACACCATAGTCTCAATTTTGAAAAAAAAAAAGAGAGAGAGAGAGATAAAAATTCAGTATTTTAGTTGACTCTTGGAGAAGTCCTTCCCACTCCAATTGCCCTCAGCCCAGATATCTGTATAGCCGTACAAATGCCTTCTCCACTGAATCCATACTCAGACCATCATGAGAAGAGAGGACACACAGAGAGCAAGGGTCTCTGGAAGCACTGGGACATCAGGGGAATTCCTGCCCTGATCACAGTAGGTGCTCAGTAAGCATTAGCAAAGACATAAGACCGGGCTCCAGAAGTAACTCCCACTCACCTCCATTGGAGGGTGGGGGAAAGGGATCTGGGCTGGGGGACCTGGCAGGTGGCAAAGGATGGAGGGTAGTGACTCTATAGGAGGGGATGGAAGGAGGACCACAGGGAGAGTTCTCGTGAGGGAGATGCTACATGTCCCCGGGAAGGGTTTGGGCCCTGCCTCTCCCTTACAGACCTCTCTTTGTTTGTCCATCCTTGCGTTAATCCTAGGACCCCAGATCACACAATAAGCCCCAGAAAGACAGATTAGCCCCTCACTTCTACAGACAAAGGGATGCCTTCACTTCCTTCTTCAAATCCTCCTCAGGTCACCCCACTCACCCCTACACTCCTCAAGGACACCTGACTCTTCCTCTCATAGACACACACCCACTGCTGCCCAAGGCCATGGTCACAATCACTTGTCCTATATAAAGTTTTCACCTTTTATTTTAAGGAAAATATAATCAATGGAAATGCATGGTTTCAGGACAAAACAAAAATTGGTTTCTATGTCCCCCTATTGAAGACACTGTTTTCCAGCCAAGATTGGCTGAGTTGGCACCTAGGCTGGTGTGTCAGGCTGCTGGTCCATCCTCCACACATACCCCTGACTACAACTATGTTTAGGGAAGAAGGGCTTTTATCTCCCATGTGCATTGCAGTGGGAGGGAGAGACTGGCCAGGGCCAAGGCACACCTGGAAGAGGTGGACATGGGCAAAGGGTAGGGGCCCGAGACCCTCCCAGCTGCTCAACCCTTCCCTAAATGTGGATTCCTCTGGGTCGCAGGACGACCATAAGGCTCAGAGCCTTGAGAGGCTGATCAAGGAACACAACACAGACAAGAGCTATTCATCTTAGTTTCTCACTACAAAACATGTTTCTTCCTAAGTAATGTCCCAAAAGAAGCCTGGGAAGGAGGTGGGAGTGGGGTGGGATAGGTGTCCTAGTAACATGAGAACCCCGCTCTCCACCTTATTTCCCTCCCCCCATGCATCCTCTCCCCTCCCAGTACCCAACACCTCGCTACCATGCACCCCAGCCTTGGGTTATAAAAAACAAAAAAGCAAGGAATATCACTCACAGTCTGGTTCTACAAGGATTAAGTCATTCATCACTACATTGCTGGCTTATAATGTACAATGAAAGAAATTCACAACGAAGAGCAGGAGAAGGAACTCTGCTCTGGGAAAAACAGCAAACAGGCCATCAGATAGAAATATTTCAAAGAAATTCTTTATTACCATGGAATCTTGCATCTTTCCATACTTAACAAAGCAGTTAAATCATTAACTGAGATATATGTTCCTTGGGACTAACAATAACCTTCTACTGAGATGAATGCTTGATTGCACATATCCTTCAACCGAAATTACTGGTTTCTGTTTCTGCCTCTTTGGGGCAGGACCTCAGAGTTATCCTATAAACTCTATCCTGGGACATTGTCCTCATGGGACATTGTCCTCAGGAAGACACTAAATCACTTAACTCACAGCTCTTACATTGTGGGGTTTCTTTTGTTGCCTTTTTTAAGTTGATGATTTCATGGGCTTCTCATGCATCTCTAGTATATCATGAAATCAGTCAGGAAGGTGGGCATGTAGCTCATGGGGAGATGAGTGAGCATGCCATTCAGGCCAGGTGAGTAACGGATCTGGAGGTGGCTCGTGGCAAGGCGTGCTCCATGGAGTTTCTCAAGAGTATTAGACTCAGATCATTTTGGCTTCAATATTTCAATTGACTTCATGACTATCCAGAAGGCAATCTCATACAAATATATTCTCATTTCCCAACCCTCCCACTTTATTTTATATTATATAGTATATACATTATATTCCCCTTCTTTTTTCAGATTTTCTGACACATTTTGGACTAAATGCTCAACAATCAGTATGAGGAAAAGAGAGGGAAACAGAAAGAGACAATGAGGAAGGGAGGGTAATTCAGAAAGAAAAGAGACAACAGATAAAAGACAAAAACAAAAAGATGAGTATGGTCTGGTGCAGATCAGTTGGGTAAAACAGACCTGATGTCCATTCTCTACATCTGTGTCTCTTTTCCTGCCCTGGTAATAGGTTCATCTGTACTGTTTTTTAGATTCCACATTTATACATTAATTTTGAGGCTTCCCTGGTAGCTCCGCAGTAAAGAATCCACCCACAGTGCAGGAGATCTGGGTTCAATTCTTGGGTCAGGAAGATCCCCTGGAGAAGGAAATGGCAACACACTCTAGTATTCTTGCCTGGGAAATCCCATGGACAGAGGAATCTGGTAGGCTACAATCCATGGAGTTGCAAAGAGTTGGACAGGACTGAGCAAATAACACTATATGCATTAATACATAGTGTTTGTTTTTCTCTTTCTGACTTACTTCACTCTGTATGACAGACCTAGGTCCATCCACATCTCTACAGATGACCCAATTTCATTCTTTTTATGGCTGAGTAATATTCCATTTTATTATGTACTATTGGACATATATAGTAACATGTATAAAATAGATAGCTAGAGGGAAACTGCTCGGTGCTCTCTGATGATCTAGATGGATGGGAATGAGGAAGGGGAGAGGTCCAAGAGGGTTTTGAAATACCCACATCAATACTGAGCAATGTTCCTACAGGAATCTGGAGAATTCCAAGGGTAGGCTTTCAAGGGGAAGCAGGGCTGCCTCTATTAACCACTCTCCCCAAATCGGAATTTACACTTAGTGCCAGAAAAATCCACCTTCTCCTCCGACCCATAGGAGGCTGCTCTGTCCCCAGGCCCCTCATTTAACAGGCGCCCAGCTTCATGGAAACCTGTCTGGGAGACACAAAGACAAATACCAAGAACTTAAAGACTTAGCAACTAATAGAACTCAGGGCAGAAGAGCAGGGTCAGGGCAGTTGGGAACAGGGTGTCGGAATTATTAACACACAGAATTAGTCCCTTCGCTGCTTAGCACTAAACCTGCCCTCAGAATGTATATTTTCCCACCATATTTGACACCAAACACCCAATCAATATATACGATCATATTATTGTACCACACATGGCTTATGTATGTGTACACTCAGTCGTGTCCAACTCTTTGCAACCCCATGGACTGTAGTCCTCCAGGCTCCTCTTGTCCATGGAATTTTCCAGGTAAGAATACTGGAGTGGATTGCCATTTCCTACTCCAAGGGATCTTCCCAGCCCAGGGATCAAACCTATGTCTCTTGCGTCTCCTGCTTTGCCAGGCAGATTCTTTACCACTAGTACCACCTGGGAATCTCTACCATACAAGGAATGTTAGCCAATATTTTGTAATAAGTGTAATGGAGTGCAACTTTTAAAAATTGTAAAATAAAAAATAAAAAATTTTAACAAGGCAAAAACAAACAAACATAACCAACCAAAACCCTCCCCACCAAAAAAGTAAAAAGTATGGTTATACTAGAAAATTGGGTAAATAAAAGCCTACCAAGACATCATTTATGTTCAACACAATGAGTAAAATCTAGGAAACCATTATGTATCATATCCATTGCATACCACTTTAGTAAGTAATGCTACCCTACAGGATAGAATATTCCATCATTAATAATTATGTTTTTGAAATGTTTCTATTTATAATTTTATTTATATGTTTTTGAAATGTTTCTATTTATTATTCTATTTATAATCTATGTTATAAAATTGATTACCTTCTTTTAATGAAAAGAAGTACAATAACACTATTTGCAAAATATAGTACCATGTATGTCAAAATGTTATCAGTACATATATATGGGTGGTGAGATTTGAGGTGAATTTGGTTTTCATCCTTGTACTTTTCTGTATCCACAATGATCATGTTTTACATTTATACCAAGATAAAAGAAATTAATGTTCTTCCTTTCACCAATAAACCACAGGCAGAACTGTGTGAACAAAAAAAGAGGAAGAGAAAGTGACCCCATAGTTTTTTCTGACCATCTTTACACAAGTCCTGACAGCTGCGCCATCATCTGAAAATGAGTGACATTTAAACTCGTGTAAGACAACTACGGGTGACCAGCAAGAACATGATCAGGGCTGAGAACACAGCCCAGCTCCAGCCCTGCCCCCAGCCCCAGCCCCATGCAGCCTTCCAACCAGAGCTCCCGTCTCCTCCCCTCCTCCAGGAAGTGCACCCCAATCACCCTGCTCACTTAGCATCAAGAAACCCAGACCTGCTGAGAGAAGAGAGGACACCAGATGGGAAGTCTGCAAGGACACATTCTCATCAGGGGAAACTCTCCCCCAAGCTGCAAAACTTCAAGGTCAGAGATGGGAGTAGGGGGTGAAAGAGGCTCCTCTGTCAGCTGGGTGAGGTGAAGAAGGCAGGTGGGACTTCAAGTCCTGGAAAACACCTTGGAATCTTTCTTGACAGGGGATCTCCCCTTCACACTGAGAGAAGAAATAAATACAAAAGAAATCTGGGTGGTACCTCTGTCCCACACACGTGCCTTCACACACTGGCGGCAGCAACAACGCTCTCTGTCTTGGTGACGTCCAGGATCACTGTCTGCAGCCTGTCTGATGTCTGGTTCCTCAGTTGCTTGGTCCCCCACTCCATCAGACACACAGCCAGGACCCTCAAGCCTCGTAGGTAGAGCTGCCTGGCCAGCTGGTTCCTGTTCCCAAGTCACAGCCCGTGATGAAGACGAACTTGTCCTGGAGGCGGCTCACCACCTGCCTCTCCTGGTACCAGCGCAGGAGGTAGTATAAGCCCATGAGGAATGCCATGTATAGCCACATGGCTTCGAAGGGAACAGACACACACAGAGTGAGGTGAAATAGAGTCTGGCTAGTAAACAGACAGGAGGAATTAGGAACATGCATGATGATGCTTGGCCAACCAGGTTCCAGGCTCTCTGGCATGGAGTTACCAAGTTTTTCCAGTTCACTGTCTTCAGTGAGTATGACTGACTCTGACCTCAATGCACGCTCTTTGGTATACTTAGGTCATTTCTAATAGATGTCATTGCATTTTAAACACAAACCCTTAAGGATGACAATACTTTTCCCAACCTCACTTTCCTAGTCCTCCCTGTTCCCTTGGCCCACCTCTCCACTCTCCACCCCCACCCTTACCCTCACAGATTAGAACCCTTACATCCAGATTTCATAATTCACAGCTAAATTCTTTCCTTTTTCATGTTGAAGTCTATGACCTGGATCTCCTAGATCTAGTGGAGATTCTTACAAGGGAATACACCTTATAAGGGAAGACACACATGGTTTAGAACCCAGTTCTACTGCCAGTTAGCTGTGTGACCTTGAGCAGCTGGCTTAGCCCCTGACCAGGCTTCCTCTCTGGCTCAGCTCACAGAATTCCCTCCTGAAAGACTAAGTCCCCCCAGCCTCTCTAGAATTAGAAGGAGAAGGCAAAAGAGAATAAGGCTCTCCTGATACAACGGTTCTCTGGACCCAAAAGGTGTTCAGAAGAGCAGTGGGGCGTCTGAGGCAAAGAGAGGGGACACAAAGGGAATGAGGGGACACAGGCAGTGGTGAGACTTCTCCCAGATGCTGGGATGGGTCACACAAAGCTGCTCTAACAGGTGTTCCCCTTTCACTGTGTGAAGATGCCCTACCCGCAGCTCTGGGTGCCTGGCTCTGTTGCCCTCTCCCTGCTCTGTGCTCAAACCCTGCCCTGCCAGGCAACACACACAGAATCCAGACCACGCAGACACTAAGAAAAGACTGATTTGAACCGTGACATCATTAACTGGAATGCTAATTTCCCCCCAAGCACGGAGGGCTGCAAAGCCCAATAATTGGGAAGGAATTAGTTCAGTTGGTATGAGGGTGACAGTGGAGAGGAGGAGCGAGCTGCCCACTCCGGAGACTGAAGAAAGGACCTGAGACTGGACCCCAGAGCAGCTGTGCATGGAGGGGCTTTCTCCATGAGGGGGAGGATACCATCCTGGAATGGGGGTGGAATTCTGAGTGAAACAGAGCTGGTGAGTGGGGCGCCTCCGTCCTGGCACCCCTGCAGCCTCTGATGGATGGGGCTGTAGTCCCTGTTCAAGTCACCAACGGGACCTGTTCCACCCCTCAAGGAAAAAGCCAGCACCCTCAGGAGGCCGGTGAGGCATGCTGAGGCTCCCAGGGTCTCCAAGAAGAAAGACTTCCTTGTCGATGTGGTTCTCCCTCCACAGTGCCTGGCTCCCAAGTTGTAACCCTACAAGAAGCATGCATGGGTGGTTTGTGTTTCAGGAAGTACTAGCAGAAACCAGAGTCCTCATCAGTCCACCAATCCGTGACTTCTGGAGAGGATTCCTGGAGTTGGGCCAAACCTCTTGAACCTCTTTCCCCTTGGGGCTACAACAGTCTTTGTCTGAGGGGAAGAGAAATGATAGGCATCAAAAAGTTCCAGCTGAAGCCCGAAGCAATGGCTTACTGTTACTAACCTACGGGGACTGTGCTGCTTGTGCTGGGTGCTAGAGAACTGCTGCCTCAGAGCCCTGGAGAGCAAGGGCTGAGGCTCATCATCTTCTATTTCCAGAACCTGGCAGTGCCTGGCATCTGACAGAAATGAATGAACCTTTCCACGACATCCTCTTCCTCTCTCCTTTTCCCCCTGCATTTCTGACCTTGTCTGACAAGATGAAATCCCCCAAAGCCTCCATCTCCCTCATGTTTATTATAAAGGAGGGAATGCAGAAGGCCTCAGCAAATCCTCTCCACTCCAGCTCTCCAGGAGTCTAAGAATCCATATGTTGTCTTCAAAAGCATGAAACTTTAGGAAGTTCAGGTCTCAGGAAGCACCGGAGAATTTGAGGGGACTTTCTGTCCAGCACACATTAGGTGATCAAAATGAGTTACTAGGGGGCTTCCCTGGTGGCTTAGATGGTTAAGAATCTGCCCACAAGGTGGGAGACCCAGGTTGGATCCCTGGATTGGGAAGATCCTCTGGAGAAGGGAATGGCTACCCACTCCAGTATTCTTGCCTGGAGAATTCCATGGACAGAGGAGCATGGCAGGTTACAATCCATGGCGTCGCAAACAGTCAGACATGACTGAGCAACTAACACACAAGTTAGTAGAAACTGAATAAATATACTATCAGCAAGGGATTGTCAGAAAATCTACAGAGACCCCAGGAAGGTGCTTTGGGTCAGGAGGTGAGGGAATCTGAGGGAGGAGAAGAAGCAAGGGGCAGGGTGGACAAGTGAAGGAAGGGAATGCTGAGGCATTCCAGGAGGTTGCTGGGCGGGGCTGGTTTCTCTGGAGGAATGGTACCCGGGGCCCTGCTGGTCTCTGTCTCTCCAAGCTTCCTCTTCCTTAGACTAACGTGCATACCCCCACACACATTTTCTTGGGAAACCATGAGAGGAAATGGCTGTCCTTCATCTTGTGGAAGGATAAGGGCTGGGAGCAAAGGCAACTCACTTCCCCTTTCTCACGTCCTTCCACAGATCAAACCACTCTTCTCTTAGCCTCCATAAAGTGGGCTTCTCCCGACTCAAGAAACATCCCAAAACTCCCAAGGCTGAGTCCCCTCCTTGGAAGTGTCGGCCCTACCCCACTGTTTTTTATCCTAGCCTTCATCCATGAGAAGCTCTTCTAGGGTGGTCATTTTTAACCTTCTGGACATCATGGACCCCTTTGAGCATCTAAGGAAGGCTCAAAGCCCCATAAAAATGACTTCACACAACAGACAGGGTTTTGTATGTACTTTTCAGTGAGTTCACAGACCATCTAAAGCCATTAGGTGCCAGCATCCAGCTCAAAAATCCTTATAGTAAGAGTTTACTGAACTACTAGCAGTGTGACTCGGGCAAGTCGTTTAATCTCTCTTTGGCTCTGTGTATCTACATAGAACCCACTTTTTAAATTGTGAGGATTAAATGAAGTAGTCACAACTGGCAAATGTAAAGGTAGTAGCTGTGAGCTATAACTGTTACTACAACTCATTGAGGGTTCTTGACCTTCTATGTAAGAAACACACTGTCATAGGATAACTAAATAGAAGAGGAAGGTGGTGTTGAGCCAATTTGCTGCTGCTGCTGCTAAGTCGCTTCAGTCGTGTCTGACTCTGTGCGACCCCATAGACGGTAGCCCACCAGGCTCTTCTGTCCCTGGGATTCTCCAGGCAAGAATACTGGAGTGGGTTGCCATTTCCTTCTCCAAAGCATGCATGCATGCTAAGTCGCTTCAGTCGTGTCCAACTCTGTGCGACCCTATGGACAGCAGCCCACTAGGCTCCTCTGTTATTGGGATTCTCTAGGCAAGAATACTGGAGTGAGTTGCCATTTCCTTCTCCAGTTGAGCCAATTTAGAGTGGGAAAAAATGGATAGTGTTGGTGGAAAGGTAGAGAGGATCTCGGTCAATTCCATTAAAAAGGGATTTTTCCAAGAAGTGGAAAAGGGGGCATGCTTATGCCAGATGCTTTACATATACAGTGTTATGTATCTCATACAATAATCCTGCAAGGAGCACCATCATCTTCATTGTATACATAAAAATGTAGGCTCAGGAAGATAAAGTGACTTGCCCAAAGTCACAAAGTTACTTACTGGTGGGACAAGGTGTCAAAGCTAGGTCTGGTCCCCAAGCTAGGATTCTCTCTACCGTCTCCAGAATGAGTGAGAGAGCAAGAAGAACTGAACAGAGCCAGGATCCGGTCGCCGGACTGTATTCATCACTGGGGAGCCTGAGGAGCCCCTGATCTGACAAGGGGAAGCAACTGCAGGCAGGCAGAGCAATTCCAAGCTTAGACTTGGCTTCTGCACTCAGTGACCTTCAGGAAGCTCAGGTTGGGGAAGGAAGTGCAGTTGTTGCCAAACTCCTCTGCCTTAACCTGTCCACAATCCACCTGCCCTTGCACATGAAGTAGGGTCCTTGGCCACACAGGCCGGGCAAGCAGGGCAATTCCTGGGACAGCTCACACTTGCCCCTTTCTCCAATGTCCAGACACAAGCCCCTGGCCCCCTCCCGACCCTGGGAAGCTGCTTGCCTTTATCTGTGCCTCCCAATAACTCCTTCCTGGTACCTTCCTTCCTTTCTGATTGTTGATTACAATGTCTTGTCTATATATTTTTGAAAAAAAAAAGGGGGGGAGGAGAGGGGAGGTTGGGAGGAGAGAGAGGAAAGAGTAAATTTCCAGGAATTGTTTGGCTGCTGCTGCTCTTATTGCTTGGAGCAAAGCTGTTTGCCGCCCCCTCCTCCTGCCCAGCTTGGCAAGAAGCCTGGGCTCCTGCCCCTCCCTTTCCCCCTCCCTTCCAGTCTCCCTTTCCAGCTGCCTACCTCCTCCCTCCTAAGAAAAACACCCACAAGAAAACTGCCGAGCTATCACTTATTCCTTCCTGAGGGAGCAGCTTTCCCTCTGGGCCTCTGCCAGAAGGAACCACCAGCATTTCCTCTTGCTGAAATTAACACAGTTGGGTGATGGGGTGGGGGAGGGGACTGGGGAGCAGGTGGAGGTGAGGAACCAAGGAGTGATGTCTCCATGTGGGACAGAAGAGGTCCTTGACAGAAGATTCAGAGACCTGGGAGCAAGCCACTATAAGACAATCTTGAGAGGAAAGGAAATGATCACAGATCAGAATGTGTGGTCCACGTGGAGGGAACAGAAGCCAGAACTAAAGGTCTTTCTGGAGGGTCTGCAGTCCACTGGAGCCTCCATCTGTGTGGGTCAAAGGCACTGAAGAAGGAAGTGAAAATTCTCAGAAGGTTCCTTACTGAAAAGAGGTAGCCCATAGGATAGAAACTGAGATCCTAAACAGAGAGAGTAGAACTGTCTGGAAAATAAAAGTAAACCTCATTTTAGGGACTTCCCTGGCAGTTCAGTGGTTACAACTGGGCACTTTCACTGCCAGAGCCTGGGTTTTGGTCCCTGGTCAGGGAACAAAGATCCCACAAGCCTCACGACATGGCAAACACACACACACACACACACACACACACATCACACTTTATCTGTTTTTAAAATCATTTTCTTCCTCTCTGCCTTTTAAAAAATTATTTATTTACTTATTGCTTCCCAGGTGGTGCCAGTGGTAAAGAATCCAGTTGCTAACGCAGGAGACACAGAGACTCAGGTTCCATCCCTGAATCGGGAAGATCTCCTGGAGTAGGAAATAGCAATCCGTTCCAGTTCTCTTGCTTGGAAAATTCCATGGACAGAGGAGCCTGGAGGGCTATACAGTCTATGGGGTCACAAAGAGTCGGACATGATGGAGAGAACGTACTTATTTATTTATTTATTTTTGGCTGTGCTGGGTCTTCGTTCCTTCCCTGGCTTTTCTCTAGTTGCAGAGAGCGAGACCTACTCTCCAGTTGCGGTGCACAGACTTCTCACTGCGGTGGCTGGTCTTGTTGCAGAGCCTGGGGTCTAGGGCACCCGGGATCCAGTAGTTGCGGTTCCTGGGCTCTAGAGCACAGGCTCAATAGTTGTGGTGCATGGGCTTAGTTGCTCCACCGCATGTGGGATCTTGAGAGACCAGTGATCCAACCCATGTTTCCTGCATTAGCGGCAGGCGAATTCTTTACCACTGAGCACCAGGGAAGCCCCCTGAACGCCACATTTTACATCGTCACAGCTCATCATGACAGATTTCTGGACCTGGGAGTGATCTGATATGTGAGTGGAGGTGTAACACAGTAAGAAATATATATTTTGGGGGCGGCGGAGGCAGCGGCAGTGGAGATATAGGATGTGGCCTCAGGAAGTGAATGGTTTTACTCAGAGGGCCTTGCACGGCCTTTTTCCGCTGGCAAAGCGCTGCTCCCTTCTCCCAGGCCACTGCATTCACTTTCGAGGCCTTCTGCTATATGCTGGCTGGCGCTGCTGCTCACCTCCATATTCATCTTCTTCGCCATTTGTTTATAGCATTGGATGAGTTGAAGACTGATTACAAGAATCCTATAGACCAGTGTAATACCCTGAATCCTTTTGTCCTTCCAGACTACCTTAGCCATGCTTACATTCTTTTTTTTTTTTTTTTTTCATGCTTTCTTCTGTGTCTTGTTTCTTTATGTAGCAGAGTGGTTTACACTGGGTGTCAATATGCCCCTCTTGGCATATCATATTTGGAAGTATATGAGTAGACCAGTGATGAGTGGACCAGGACTCTATGATCCTACAACCATCGTGAATGCAGATATTCTAGCATATTGTCAGAAAAAAGGATGGTGCAAATTAGCTTTTTATCTTCTAGCCTTTTTTTTTTTACTACCTATATGGCATGATCTATGTTTTGGTGAGCTCTTAGAACAACACTCAGAAGAATTGGTCCAGTTAAGTGCATGCAAAAAGCCACCAACGAATGGATTCTATCCAGCAAGATCCTATTTCCAAGAGTGGCCTATGGAATCTGATCAGTTACTTTAAAAAATGATTTCTTAGTTTTTAAATGTTTCCACATTTTTTTGCTTTTGGAAAGACTGTTTTCATATGTTATACTTGGATAAAGAATTTAAATGGAATTACATATAAATTAATATAAAATGATGCCTCTGGGATTTCTTTGGAAGGAATGATGCTAAAGCTGAAACTCCAGTACTTTGGCTACCTCATGCGAAGAGTTGACTCATTGGAAAAGACTCTGATGCTGGGAGGGATTGGGGGCAGGAGGAGAAGGGGACGACAGAGCATGAGATGGCTGGATGGCATCACTGACTCAATGGATGTGAGTCTCAGTGAACTCCGGGAGTTGGTGATGGACAGGGAGGCCTGGCGTGCTGCAATTCATGGGGTCGCAAAGAGTCGGACACGATTGAGCGACTGATCTGATCTGATGCCTCTGATGTTGACAGGTTGGAACTTGCACTCCTTAAGGAACAGCCATAATCCCTTGAATAATTGCATTAATTATTGACTGTCCTTAGTCCATTGGAAGCTTTTGTTTATAGGCGCTTATAGGACTCATTTTGGTTTTATTGAAATACCATTTAATTGTAAATTAGCTGTAGATATCAGCTCATGTAGATATCAGTTCTGATGAACTGAAAATATGTATCTGACCTGTGGGAAACTTCATGGGTTTCCTTATCTATCATGTAGTGATTATATATGGATGCATTAAAAAAATAATGAGTGGGATTTTTTTCCTCTTGGACTTGAAATACTGTCCCTGTATGTTGCATGAATGAGAGATTTTCTCATATTTCCACCAATGTAATATACTTGCTTTAATTCTTAAGCATAAGTGAACATGATACAAAAATATATGCTGACTTACTTGTGAAGAATGTATTTAAAGCTATTTTAAATGTGTTTTAATTTGTGAGACTTTACTTATTAAGAAATTAGTTACTATACTTAATGTTATAATCTGGTGATAAAGGTATTCTTAAGAATTTACAAGTACTTTAGATTTTCAAAACTGAATGAGAGAGAACATTGTATAACCATCCAGCTGTTCCTTTAGTGCAATACAATAAAACTCTGAAATTAAAAAAAAAGAAATATGTATTTTTGTCTCTGCCTCCAGTTCCTCACACAGAGCTCCTAAAACCTTTGTAATTTTCTGAGTGATGAGAGCATCTTACACAGATTTCCCAGATTCCTTGGAAATTCCTGGGTGATAGGAATGTCTTTGTTCTAATGAGGTGACTCCTGGCCAGCTCCTGAATGGCTTCAGGATGGGGGTGCCCACCAGAAAGACCAAGCCTTGATTAGAAGCTTAGAACTTTCAGCCTCACTCCCATTATCCTCTGGAGAGAAGAATGGTGTTGGGAGGCTAAATTAATAATCAATCATGTCTATGTGACGATGCCTCCATAAAAATTCCTAAACTATGGGGTTCAGAGAGCTTCCAGTTTGGTGAACAACACATCCATGTGCCAGGAGGGTGGTGTATTTAAACTCCTTGGAGACAGACCTCACCCTATGTACCTCTTTTTCTGGCTCTTCATTTATAGCCTTTACAATAAAACAGTGAACATAAGTAAATGTTTTCCTGAGTTTTGTGAGTCATTCTACCAACTTATGAAAACTGGCAGGAGGGGATTGTGGGAACCCCCAACTTTGTAGTCACGTTGGATAGAAGTGTGGGTACCTAGAGGAACCCATTGCTTGCAACTGAAGTAAAGACAATCTTGTGAGCCCTTAAACCTGTAGTGAAGTGAAGTGAAGTCGCTCAGTCGTGTCCGACTGTTTGCGACCTCATGACTGTAGCCTACCAGATTCCTCCGTCCATGGGATTCTCCAGGCAAGAATACTGTGGAGTCTGACATTAACTCCAGGTGGTTGGTGTCAGAATTGAATTACAGAATACGTAGTTGATGTCTGGAGAGTTGGAAAACTGGTTGGTTTTGGGGGGAAACTCTACACATTTGGTGTCAGAAGTGTCATGAGTAGAGAAAGCTTTAAGAAAACTGAAATATGTAAAATATCCTTTTCCATGGAGATGGCTGGTGGTGACGGTGGCATTAAGTACATGTGAATGTACAGATGGCCAATAAACACATGAAAAAATGGTCAACATCACTCATTATTAGAGAAATGCAAATCAAAACTACAATGAGGTATCACCTCACACTGGTCAGAAAACCATCATCAAAAAACCTACAAACAATAAATGTTGGAGAGGATGTGGAGAAAAGGGAACCCTCTTGCACTGTTGGTGGGAATGCAAACTGATGTGGCCACTATGAAGGATGGTATGGAGGTTATATTTAAAAACTAGGAATAAAACTACTATATGACCCAACAGTGGTAAAGAATCTGCCTGCCAATGCAAGAGACGCAGGAGATGTGAGTTCAATCCCTGGGTCAGGAAGATCCCCTAGAGGAGGAAATGGCAACCCACTCCAAAATTCTTGCCTGGAAAATTCCATGGACAGAGGAGCCTGGTGGGCTGCAGTCCATGGGGTCACAAAGAGTCAGACACTAAAATCCCACTATTGGGCGTATACTGAGAAAGCCATAATTCCTACTACTCGACATATACTGAGAAAACCATAATTCAAAAAGATACATGCACCCCAGAGTTCATTGCAGCATTATTTACAGTAGCCAGGACAGGGAAGCAACCGAGATGTCCATCAGCAATGAATGGATAAAGAAGTATTACTTAGCCATAAAAAGGAATGAATTTGAGTCAGTTCTAGTGAGGTGAATGAACCTATAGCCTGTTATACAGAGTGAAATAAGTCAGAAAGAGAAAAATAAATATTGTATATTAATGTATATGTATGAAATCTAAAAAAAATGGTACTGATGAACCTATTTTCAGGGCAGGAATAGAGATGCAGACACAGAGAATGGACTTCTGGGCACAGCCAGGGGTAGCGGGGAGGAGAGGGTGAGACGGATTGAGAGAGTAGCCTTGAAACATATCCATCACCGGATGTAAAATAGTAGCCAAGCAGAAGTTGCTGTATGACACAGGGAGCTCAACCTGCTGCTCTGTGCCAACCTAGAGGGGTGGGATGAGGTAGGGGGTGGGAGGCAGGTTCAAGAGGGAGGAGACATATGTATATTTATGGTGGTGATGGTTGCATTGTCACATTGTGGTCACATTATCGTATAGCAGAAACCAACACAACACTGTAAAGCAATTATCTTCCAATTAAAAGTTAAAAAAGAATTTTAAAAAGTGCATGTGAATGTACTTAATTCTACTGAACTATATACTTTAAAATAGCCACAATCGTAAATTTGATGTTATGCTTATTTTACCACAACTAAAAAGGTCAATTAGCAGACTTAAAAAAAAAACACTCTTTGAATGGATAAACAAAATGCACTATATCCACACAATGGAATATTACTTAGCCATAAACGGAAATGAAGTATAGATACAAGCTACAACACAGATGAATCTCAAAAATGTTACGCCAAGTGATGTAAATCGATAAAGTTAGAACACTCCTTCACACCATACACACACATATGCACATACAAAACTCAAGATGGCTTAAAGACAAATATAAGACATGACATCATAAAATTCTTAGAAGAGAACATAGGCAAAACAGTTTCTGACATAAATTATAGCAATGTTTTCTTAGGTCAGTCTCCAATAAATATAGAAATAAAAATAGAATAGAAATAAAAATAAACAAATGGAACCTAATCAAACTTACAAGTTTTGCACAGAAAAAGAAGCCATAAAAAAATGAAAAGACAACCTACTGAATGGGAGAAATTATTTTTGCCAATGATGCAACTAACAGGGCTTAATTTCCAAAATATGCAAACAGCTCGTATAACTCAATAACAAAAAAATCAAAAAATGAGCATAAGACTTAGACATTTCTCCAAAGAAGGCATACAAATGGTTGATAGGAACAGGAAAAGATGCTCAACATTGCTAATCATCAGAGAAACGCAAATCAAATCTACAATGAGGTATCACCTCACAGCAGTCAGAATGGCTGTTTTTTAAAGTCTACAAATAATGAATTGTGGAGAGGATGTGGAAAAAAGGAACCCTTCTACACTGTTGGTGGGAAAGTAAATTAGTGCAGCCACTACGGAAAACAGTATGAAGGTTCCCTAAAAAACTAAAATTAGAATTGCCATATGATTCCCTCCTAGGCATATCCAGAGGAAATTCTTTCAAAAAAGATGCATTCACTCCAATGTTCATAATGGCAGTATTTACAATAGCCAAGACATGGAAGCAACCTAAATGTCCATCAACAGATAAATGGATAAAGAAAATGTGGAATACTAGTCAACCATAAAAAAGAAGGAAATAATGCCATTTGCAGCAACACGGATAAATCTAGAGATTATCATAAGTGAAGTCAGAGAAAGACAAACACCATATGACATCACTTAGATTGGAATCTAAAATATGATACAAATAAACTTATTTACAAAACAGAAACACTCACGGACATAGAAAACAAACTTATGGTTACCAAAGGGGAAAGGTGGTGGGGGGGATAAATTAGGAGTTTGGGATTAGCAGATACAAACTACCATGTGTAAAATAGATAAGCAATAAGGTCTTACTGTATAGCATAGGAACTATATTCAATACCCTATAATAAACTATATAACCACTGGTGATCCATTGGTTATGACTCCATGCTTCCACTGCAGGGGGAATGGGCTGGATCCCTGGTTGGGGAACTAAGATTCTCTGTGCAGCATGGTCCAAAAAAAAAGAATATATATATAACTGAATCACTTTGCTATATACCAGAAACTAACATAACACTGGAAATCACCCATAGTTCAATTTTTAAAATCTTTTAATATTATGCTAAGTGAAAAAGAAAAGACACAAAGGTCTCACATTGTATGATTCAACTGATATTAATTGTCTTTAATACATAAGTGGCTTGCCAGGTGGTGCTAGTAGTAAAGAATCCACCTGACAATGCAGGAGATGCAAGAGATATGGGTTCGATCACTGGGTCGGGAAGATCCCCTGCAGGAGGAAATGGCAACCCACTCCAGTATACTTGCCTGGAAAATTCCATGGACAGAGGAGCCCGGTGGGCTACAGACCATGGGATCACAAAGAGTTGGAAACGACTGAGCTGCTGGGCACAATACATAAAACCAGAGAGACAGAAAGCAGAACAGTGGTTGCCAGGACTGAAGAGAGAGCAGACTTGAGAGTGCAGGCTTAACGGATGTGACAAAATTTTCTGCTGGGGTGACGAAAATATTTTGGAATTACATAGAGGTATGGTTGCACAGCAATGTGAATACTAAATGCCACAGAATTGTAAACTTTAAAATATTAATATTGTCATAGGGATTTCACCTCTATTAATTTATGTATGTCCAATCCCCTCCAGCCAACACACCCCTGGCCCCACAAAGCATGGGCCCAGCTCCAGGTGGCTCTGCTCTCACTTGGATGCTGCTGTGTGGCTTGTGTGAGACAGGCAACATCTCTGGATAAGGAAGCCCACCCTCCCTCCCCACAGGGCTTCCTGGGGGATCAAATGACTAACTGAGATGAAAAAGCTCAGCTGACACAAGATGCTCACCAAGAACACACATCCGGGGTTCCGAGCCTTCCTCTCGGCTTGGAAGAAGCCTGGTGTCTGTCTGTCTTCTCTCTCTCCTCCATACTTGGCTGGAGCAGTATGGAGCTTGAGGGCTGGAGAATGCTGTTCACCTCCCCCTCCCCATCCAGGAGTCTCCCTGAAGCTCAGCAGAGTCCCCTCCCCATTCAGTCTTACCTCTCTCTCCAGAATCTCACCTCAGATCACAGAATGAAGGCTGGAGGAATGGCAGGGTGGCCATTCAGCAGAAGGGCCAGAGTGATTATATCTGAATAATTTTCAGATTTATTTTAGCCCTCCTACCCCCATCCAGTTCTATTTCAGTAGGAGTCGAGACAGGGGAGAGTGGGATTCCAATCCAGTTTATCAGTGGAAAATATATACATACATAAAGCTTTAGCATGTCACTT
Source organism: Bos indicus (assembly GCF_029378745.1). Classification (NCBI taxonomy): domain Eukaryota; kingdom Metazoa; phylum Chordata; class Mammalia; order Artiodactyla; family Bovidae; genus Bos; species Bos indicus. Next base: position 56,541,440 of record NC_091764.1, on the reverse strand, counting down.
TGATGGCTCGTTTAATTCTCACAAACACCCTTATTAAGAGATATGATTGTTGTCCCATTTTGCAGAGGAGAGCACTGAGGCTTAAAGAGGTAAGTTCACCCAGCCACAGGAGTCTGGATTTTAATGTTTGCAGCCTGACTCCTCCCTGTCACCACCACACTGGAACTTTTGCTGTGACTTCCCCTCTAACTGGATTGGGAGAAGGCAGGAAAAACCCCGACCCTCTCCCACAGAGCCTCAGCCAGTGATACTGCTTCCCGGATGAGAAGGGCGGCCCTGAAGTCTGCAGCAGAGCCAGCTCCACAGCCACAGTCCCTTCAGCCTCCCTGCCGCTCCCCAACGGTCCAGACCCACCGGCCCTCCCCAACCAGAGGTGCTCTCGACAGGAAAGCTCAGGTGAGGGTCTCCCTCTCTCAGGGAAGCAGTGCGTGGGGTCTGGAGATGATTGGTTTTCCTGCATGATCCACAGATGTCCCCAGGGATGAAGCGGAGGGGTGTGTGCGTGTGTGTGTGTGTGTGTGTGTGTGTCCCACACGCAAGGCCTAAATAGCAAGACAAAGCAGGAGCCCCTAAGGAAGGCCTGCACAAAGGGCCAAGCAGTGAAGCTCCAGGAGAGAAGTGGAGATGGAACCCACCTAGGGGGACTGGTCGCCGGGAAGAAAGCAGTTGGACTCTGGCTTCTCCCACCACGGAGACCCCTTAACAGAATATTTCTGTTCGTGGGTCAAAGCCGGCAGTGAGTTGTGTGCTATTTATTCGTGGTTCGAATGTTACACTTCCCTTTCTTCCTCTTCAGACTCAGGATCTTTCCCCAAAACCTCCTGGCCCCCGTGGCCTGTGACCTTGGGGACACAAGGCTGCCTTCGAGGCTCCCTTGCTCCTCCAGCCCTCCCTTCTCCCCATTAGGCACTTGCCAGTCCTCATGTCGGCCACCGCAGGGCCCAGCATGGCGCCCACCAGGGACGTGGGAGAGATCTACAACTGGACGGAGCTGCTCCACTTCTTCAACCACACCCTGCCCGAGTGCCACATGGAGCTCAACGAGAACACCAAGCGCGTAGCCCTCTTCGTGCTCTACCTGGCCATCTTTGTGGTCGGGCTGGTGGAGAACCTCCTGGTGATCTGCGTCAACTGGCGGGGCTCGGCCCGTGCGGGGCTGCTGCGTCTCTACGTCCTCAATATGGCCATCGCCGACCTGGGCATCATCCTGTCTCTGCCAGTGTGGATGCTGGAGGCCACGCTGGACTACACCTGGCTCTGGGGCAGCTTCTCCTGCCGCTTCACCCACTATTTCTACTATGCCAACATGTACAGCAGCATCTTCTTCCTGGTGTGCCTCAGCGTGGACCGCTACGTCACCCTCACCAACGCCTCTACCTCCTGGCAGCGCCACCAGCACCGAGGGCGCAGGGCCGTGTGTGCCGGGGTCTGGGTCCTCTCGGCCCTCATCCCGCTGCCTGAGGTGGTCCACATCCGGCTGGTGGACAGCTTTGAGCCCATGTGCCTCTTCATGGCGCCTTTTGAAACATACAGCACATGGGCCACGGTGGTGGCCCTGTCCACCACTGTCCTGGGCTTCCTGCTGCCCTTGCCCCTCATCGCCGTCTTCAATGTGCTGACAGCCCGCCGGCTCCGGCAGACAGGACAGCCCGAGGGCCGGCGCCACTGCCTGCTGGTGTGTGCCTACATAGCCGTCTTTGTCATCTGCTGGCTGCCCTACCACCTGACCCTGCTGCTGCTCACACTTCACGGCACCCACATCTCCCTCCACTGCTACCTGGCCCACCTGCTCTACTTCTTCTACGACATCATTGACTGCTTCTCCATGCTCCACTGTGTTGTCAACCCCATCCTTTATAACTTCCTCAGCCCGAGCTTCCGGGGCCGGCTCCTCAATGCCGTGGTCCATTACCTTCCCAAGGTCCAGGTCAGGGAGGGCAGACATGCCTCCACCTCCTCCTCCTCCTCCACCCAGCATTCCATCATCATCACCAAGGAGGGTATCCAGCCCCCTGCAGCTGGCCCCCACCAGCACCCAAGCCTGAACTTCCAGGCAGCAAATACCCTACCCACCTCCGCTCCTCAGTCTCTTGTAGCCAGCTGAGGAAGAGTCCAGTGTCCTCACCAGTGAAGTAGAAAGCTGGAAGTAGGTGAGAGATCTGGGGAGGGGGGGGTGGCATGGGAGAGGGTTAGAGTACTCATGGCCAATATTGAGTATGTCTTCAAATATTGAGGTGGGGATGGGGAGGGAGGCGGGGAGGGAGGCAGGCAGGGGAAGAGAGCAGATCCTTGGCGTTGTACTATTTGAAACCATCCTTGTGCCGAAGATGCAGGGGAAAAGGTGAAATAAAGAATAGAGACAGACACGACTCTGAGTCTCTGAACAAGTCTGCACTGCAAGCTGGGTTTGGGAATGGAGCTGAGGCCAAAGAGATGCTCAGCAAAAACCACCCCGGCCGGAAAGAGTGAGCTCCACAGGAACCGCACACAACTTTCCTTTTGTGTTTGCGCTTGTTGACCTCCCAGCACATCATGCAGGCTGCAGGGACAAGAGGCCAGAGGCCAAGGAGCCAGGAGGCCTCAGCAGGCTGTTTCCTAGCAGTGCATCCTCAATGCGATGATAAATGGAGCGGGTGGGGACAGCAGGGACGGGTGAGGCCGAGGTCCAAGACAGGCACCCTGCAGCTGGGAGGACTCTCCTCCCCCACCATTCAGGAAAGGGCTTGCTGACACTCTCCTCCTTGTCCATCCTGATCCCCCTCCCCCCACAAGCAGAGGAGCTGTCCTGAAGTCCATGCTGCTCATAGCCCCTCTGCCCCCAGCTCTGGGTCTAGCACGTTTCCAGACTTCTGCCCCCAGTCCCTCCCTTTCTCTCTGGATCCCAGGAAAATATCAAGGGACAACCATTCTGGGAACAGACTTCAGGATGGGTAGCAGCAGGCACTCACAGGTGGTCTGTCCCTCAGTCCTGCCCCTGCAGAGAGTGGGAAGTGGAAATCTTCCAGTTCTGTCACAGGGCAGAGGCCTGGTGTCTCCTAAGTCAGTTTTCACCCTCAGACTTCTTTCTTCCTGGCCAAGTCTCCTCATAATTTTCCTGTCCATCCTGAACAGACTTCAGGATGGGTAGCAGCAGGCACTCACAGGTGGTCTGTCCCTCAGTCCTGCCCCTGCAGAGAGTGGGAAGTGGAAATCTTCCAGTTCTGTCACAGGGCAGAGGCCTGGTGTCTCCTAAGTCAGTTTTCACCCTCAGACTTCTTTCTTCCTGGCCAAGTCTCCTCATAATTTTCTATTCACACTTGTCCTATAGACAGGAACAGAAGTCCCCTTGCAAACACGGAGGTCTTCTGGAAAGGACTCTATATACCAGTTTGGGAAACTAGGACCTTGTCCACGAAGCGCTTTGACTGAAGTAACGCCTCAGAGCAGGCCCCAGCCCACCAGTCCTGAGCCCTCCGCCTCTGCATCCTGCCTGTGGAGAATTGAGGGGCTTGTGGACACAATCACTGAGACCTTCTGTCCTGCTCAAGTGCTCAGTTATGTCTGGAATGTTTAATTTGGAATAGCTACTCACTGACCTGGAGGGCCTCCCCCTCTGCTCTTGGAAATCTGAGATGCATTAAACAGATTCACCAAATGCATTAAACATGTGCTCCAGAACTGTATGAACCCATTTGTCAGGAGCACCAAGGGAAGTCCGTTTAACTCCCTTTGCTCACTGGACTCAAACCTGAAAAAGGGTCTTTTTATTTAAAGGGTCTTCATGCTACAAGAAGGCAATGGCACCCCACTCCAGTACTCTTGCCTGAAAAATCCCATGGATGGAGAAGCCTGGTAGGCTTCAGTCCATGGGGTTGCTAAGAGTCAGACATGACTGAGCAACTTCACTTTCACTTTTCACTTTCATGCATTGGAGAAGGAAATGGCAACCCACTCCAGTGTTCTTGCCTGGAGAATCCCAGGGACGGGGGAGCCTGGTGGGCTGCTGTCCATTGGGTCACACAGAGTCGGACACGACTGAAGTGACTTAGCAATAGCAGCATGCTACAAGGAGAAGGCAATGGCACCCCACTCCAGTACTCTTGCCTGGAAAATCCCATGGACGGAGGAGCCTGGTAGGCTGCAGTCCATGGCGTCATGAAGAGTCAGACATGACTGAGCGACTTCACTTTCACTTTTCACTTTCATGCACTGGAGAAGGAAATGGCAACCCACTCGTGTTCTTGCCTGGAGAATCCCAGGGACGGGGGAGCCTCGTGGGCTGCCGTCTCTGGGGTCGCAGAGAGTCGGACACGACTGAAGCGACTTAGCAGCAGCATGCTACAAACTGCTGCTCAGTAGTACAGAGCTGGAGCCTTTTTCAACTAGGGGAGTCCAGGAACCTAACAATGCAGAGAATGTATTATAAAGACTTTCCTCCCCTGTGCCCACATAAAAACCCAGCCCAGATCCAATGCCCTTATCACTGCCGCTCCCAAATCAGGCTCCAGAAGTTCCCTCAAGGAAACCCAGATCTACATCTCTGTTACATTCTAGGTTACCTGAGGCCACTTTCCCAACATCTTCTTTTCTCACAGACTCCACTTTGGCAACCAGTGATCACTCTGATAGCACAGGTACTTCCTTAGGGCCTGAGAAGCAAGCAAGGGGCTGATGGCAGCAAGGCCCCCAGCTCTGTGTTTGCTGAGCACTGATGGGGGCCAGGTCCAATCCGTGTGCCCTGAGACCAAGGGGACCATGTCACATCCTAACTCCAGGTCTGTCTCCTCTCTGTAGGGGAATGTTGGTTACCAACCTTATGAAATTAGGCCAAACCTCTGCCCCTTCTCTGAATTTGCCTCTCTCCATTCCGACACACCATGTCACGTTGAATGGCACCAGCAAGACAATTTGTGACCAACCCTCTGGTCCAACCAGACATTAGTAGAGTCCCACTGCTCTCTCTGGGCCAATAAAAGATTCCCCTTAGAGATGGTCCCTCTGAAAAGGTTAGGTCATTGAGTTAATTTTCCACTAAAAACAGATCAAGTCAACCCCGGGGAATTCCAGCTACAGGAAAGGAAATGTGCTACCTGAAAGAACTCTGGCATCCGCTGAGCAGAATATTGCTACTGAGAGGGTGATGGCCCAGATACTCTGAACTGTGAAGGATGAGCAGACCACAGTAAATAGGAAAAGAACTACTGTTTCAAATTTCCTTTTTTTTATTCTAAATAAAAACCACACTTTGTGCTGAACAATGGAATATAAAAGAATCAGATGTACAACGATTTTAGACATCTACTATTTGAGAAAAGAAGTTTACAAAATATACAAAACTTTACAGCAATAGATAGTAAACACTTAAATATTAGGAGGTCAGTACTTATTAATTTAATGGAAGGAGTTAAATGTCAACAACTCTTCTCAGTTTCATAAGAGATGTAGCTAGTAGAGGTGGGAGGGGAGGGTGGACTGGACAGGGGAAGGGTGTTAAAGAAAACATCCAAAGTAAAAGTTCCATTTTCATTCTGATATGACGTTTACCATGAGTAAGCACATTGAAACAAACGCTGTGTGCCCTGCTTCCTGATTCGTTCAGTGCAGGATTTAGGGAAAAGGACACACGAGGATTCCCAGATGGGCAGATTTCTGCACACAGCCCACTTCCATGCCAACAAAATCATGTCCGTATATGAAGAAGTGTAAATTCACTTCCAAAGTTGAATAGTTTGGGGGTCGGAGGGTGATAGAGCACAGCAGATGGTCAGAAGAGGAATATTCACCAGCAGCAAAACCTGACTGGGGAAAAGATCATTAAACTCAGAGGTTTCCTAGAGACAAAAGGGTACTCATAGACCAGAAGAATGTCAAAAAGAATTTTTACCTATTTCTTGACTCCCATCCCCACCTCCTTTCTTCCCAACTAGCCATGAACTAGAGACTCCATGGAGTCTGAAACTTTAGGACCAAACACCAGGGTACAGCAGAGCTTCCTGGCAGGTCCTGTAGCGTCAGTGAGTCATGGATGGGCAGAGGAGCGCCACGATACTGATCCCTTCCTCTGGCCACAAGCAGCTGTTTACAGTGTGCCATTAGAATAACAGGGACTTCCCTGGTGGCTCAGATGGTTAAGAATCTGCCTGCAATGCAGGAGACCTGGGTTGGATCCCTGGGTCGAGAAGATCCCCTTGAGAAGGGAATGGCTACCCAACCCAGTATCCTTGCCTGGAGAATTTCATGGACAGAGGAGCCTGGCAGGCAACAGTCCACGGGGTTGCAAAGAGTCAGAACGACTGAACGACTAACACAAGAACATTAAGAGTATCACCCTTTCCCTTAGGAAAAAAGATGAGAATGGCCTTGTGTTTGCTTTAATGCTCTAGTTGCCAAAAAATTCTTAATAGTTTCTAAACAAAGGGCTCTATAAATTATGTAGCCAGTCCTGAGTACTGAACAAGAAAAAAAGGTGGGGGATGAAAAAGAAAAGACATTCAAGGATCAAACAGAACGAACCTTGGAATGATACAGCAGAAGACAGTGCTAAACTGGGCTCCAGGGCAGAGGGCAACACAACCCAATGAACAGACAATTGAAAATATTTTAAATTCAGAATAAAATTAATACCTTCCACCAGATATCTTAGAGTGCCCTTTGCCACAATATAGTGTTTCAAGTAAAAGAGTGCAGAAAAGAGTGGCTGGTGGCAGAGGAAGCAAACATGACTCCAAACAGAGGAAGGGTTGAGGTGCGAATATGGGGGACACGTGGGGGACAGTGTTTGGTCAATGAGCCTCATGAGCTACTGACCCTGCTACATGTCTGACTGCAGCCAACCAAGCCACCCTGGTCAACCACTTGGCCTCAGGAGGATCAGGGGGTGCAGTCTTTTATTTAGTGTTAGGGGTAAAGTTTCAAGGATTTGCTTTTTGGTTTACTGGCAAAAAGGGAAAACTTCACAGTTTCAGGTTAAGTATACAGACTACCCAGCATCAGTGATAACCCTCTGTTAAGGAAAAGGGTTTCTCCAGCATACTGATCCATTCTCAGCTACCCAGCTGGCTTCTCGGGAGTAGCCCCACTCTCAAATCTGGCCATTCAAAACTCAGTCCTCACCCACAATCTGGGAGAAAAAGCACTCAGGCTTGAAAAGCTGAGAAGATAGTTGACTGTGGTCTTTTACACACTTTGCTTCTTAAACGACTAATGGGAAGAAAGGAAGCAGTCAGTCAGGGATGAAAAGTCTCAGCACTGCTTTCTAACAAGAATATCCCAAGGGAACATTTAACTCATTGGATTCTGATAGTGAAAGCCGGCCACTTGACAAGTCCCTTCAAGTAACGGTCACCTCACTGGACAGCTTTGCACACAAAACTCCAAGGCTTTATTATAAGTTAGGGCTGGGGGGAGATCCGGGGGCAAGTCCAAAAGGGCCCCAGGGCTTTGGTTTACTTCTATGTGTTACTATAACTTCCCAACTTCAGGAAGAATGAGAAAATATGCAAACAGGGCCTTCGTGTGATCTTATCCCCTCAACCCAGTCCCCAACCTACTCAACCACAGGATGGAAAGGGGATAAAAGGTCCAGGGATTTAACAAGCCTCAACTTTCTAGAATTTATATCCATTCCCTAAAGGGCTCCCTGGGTTTATTCTGCAAGACACTTCTCTGGAGAGAAAAGCATTTGCTTATTTAAAGGCTTGATCTGTTCTCCCCTAGTTCAAGCCCCTGTTCCCCAAATATCTGGCCAGGACTGTCCCCTGGAATATGGCTACTTGCTGGGGAGAAGCTCATTTTCCTGAAGTCTCTTAGCCAACAGAGATACTGGGTAATATGTATACAAAAACAAAAATAAATAAATATTAATGTCCAAAAAGGCTTTGTGAGTTAATTAAAACTACTTGCTTGTAAAACAGCCCGGGGTGCTGCTGAGTCCCACGAGGGGCAGGGGCAGGGCCAAGGCCAGGGACCCCCAGAGCTCGCCTGAGCAGGTGAGGTAGTATGGGTTTTGGAGGTGCCACCTTGTGAGATGCGAGATCCGAGGGCTCTCTCCCTCAAGCCTTCTTTGGGCAAGATCCCCTCAAAAGGCAACTAAGAACAGAGTCAACCAGCAACCCTAACTGGGGTTTACCCAGTCACCTGGAGAGGGCTTGAACCAGCTGTTGGTCAACAGCGCCCTCTGGTGGCCATACAATGACAGATCAGGATAAATCCAGCAGGTCAAAGGTGAGCTGCCAAAACTCTGGCCCAGTTAGCACAAAGTAAACAACAGGTTACCTGACTGGGACAGACAGAATGTACATCCAGCTACTCGGGTCCCTTTAATCCTGAAGGGCTCACAGTCCACCCCTCCACCTCATGGGGTCTTCACATCTACACTATAGGCCAAAAACACTTCTAGGTGGGAGACTGGATGCAAATTAAGGCTGCTGCTTCAGAGACATCCCCACCCTTCCACCAGGAAACTCAGGGTCGAGGGAGGCCAGATGATTGATGACTACATCAAAGTGGCTCCCTGTCTTTTTTGCCCACAGGGAAGGCCTGACATCCTGGGCCACCACTCCGTAATATCACATTTCTTTGGAATTGAGGGGAAAAGAGAAATCTCCCTTCCTGTCCATCCCAGGCTGCTGCTTTCAGCAGCACTGCAGGACACCTCTTGCGGCTGGCAACGATTCATCCCAAAGCTTTCAGACCTAAACAGAAAGCTTTGTCCCCGGTTTGGATCCAGCTGCCAAGAGATTTTACTGTCCAATCAGCAGATTAGAGCCCTGGAACAAGCAGGCCCCTCATCCCTGACAGCTTGTCCCTGCTAAGGGATGGGACCAGCACCCAAGGGTGAGCTGCCTTGTCTTTTCTGAATGACCACATTCCCAAAATCTCTCCTGGCTGGCTGTCCCGGTTGGAGATCCGGCAGTAATACCCACAGTGAAAACCTCTCTCCACCTCCTCTGTTCAGTGAGGCTGTTGGTTGGATTCTTAGCAGCATAAAACCTATCAGTAAACTAAAACTCAAGAGGCTGGGGAAGGGAATCTAGCTGACACCAACTGCCTGATGAGATCCCAAAACCAGCCTCCAAAGAATCAAAGACACAGCCCTCCATGGACAAGAACAGGTAAGGAGGTAAACATGACAGGGCCGCTGCTTCTCAGAAACAGTTAGTGTTCATGTGCTATGTATTCTTTTGTCTTCTTTAAACACAGGACAGAACAGAATTCCTAGCAAGGCAAAACTGTAACTTCAGCTGGGGCAGGACCAACAGCCATTAGAAAACCAATGTCCTGGCTGCCGCCTGGGAGTTCCCCCTGGCTCTGCTGGGACCCAGTCAGCTGTCCGGGTTCTTCTCCGCTTCTTTGGAATGAATAATGTACATGAAGGTTTGCTCGATGGTGAAGTCGGGTGGGAGGCTGCCTTTGTGCACACCGACGTGCTTGCTCATGAGGTTAAGGGTAGAGCTGTAGTGGCCACAGACCGTGCAGCGATACATGAGAGCCCCCGAGTGCGTCTTCAGGTGGCACTTGATGGTCGAGCGGCCTCGGAAGAACTTGTGGCACACCTTACACTGGTACGGCTTCTCGCCCGTGTGGATCCGCCGGTGGTAGTTAAACTCACTCGTGTGGGCAAACCTTTTGCCGCACACCTTGCAGCTATACTTGCTGTTCCCGGGTTGGCCCTGCAGCGCCAGTTCCTCACTCAGGAACTCCTCTGCCGGCAGCTTCCGCTTCTGGAGAGCTGGGTTCTGGAGTCCAAAACCAGGCCGTGTGTCAAGGCCACTGTTGCACTTGTGCTGGCTGACATGGTAGCGATAGGCAGCCTCTGACTTGAAGCTCTGGCTGCACAAGTGGCAGCGGAAGAGGGCATCTTCCAGGCTTTGGTGCACAGCCATGTGCTTCTCCAGGAGATGCCAGTCCACAAAGCTGTTTGCACACACAGAGCAAGAGAAGACAGAGATGCCAAGGTGGGAAAGTGTGTGCCACATGAGGCTGCAGAGGTTGAGGTGGCGCTGGTCACAGACGCTGCAGGCCTGGCCCTTCAGGTTCAGATGGTCAAGGATATGGCCCCGGACCACATGGAAATCTTTGGCCAATGCCTTCCCACAGGCAGCACATTTCAGCTCCGCAGAGACCGCCCCTGCAAAGAGACCCAGCTTCCCAGGCAAGGGGTCGTTGGGGTGGACGATGATGTTGTTCTCAAATATTCCATCCCGTCGGTGGAGGGTCAGTTGCCACTGGGTAAAGAACTTAGTTTCACACATGTCGCAGGAGAAGAGGAAAATACCGATGTGGGAGAGAACATGGGTGACCCGGGAGTTCCGGTCCTGGAAATGGGTCTCACAGACCTTGCAGTTGCCAGTCAGTAGGTCCACGTGGTCCCGAGCATGTTGTCGGATCAGTTGAATGTTGGGCTCTAGAACCTTCTTGCATACCTGGCAGGGCATGGCCTTATTCTCTCGGTTTTCACTCTCTCCAAAAGTTAGCTCATCCTCACTGTCATCACTCAATTCAATCACCTCCTCAGCTGTGCCAATCTCCTCAGTGGGGTCTTCAAACTGCAAGTCATCATCCCCCAGGTCCTCCAACTGGAGCTCATCCATCTGCCCAAAGCTTGGGTCTTTGGAATGGTCGCTGTTGCTCAGACAGGAGTTGGTCCCAGTGGTAATGTCTACTGCACTGTCAGGAGTGAAGAAGCTGTTCTTATTGAAGTCTCCATTGCTCTGGACTTTGTATGGCTGGCAGGAGCTGGTGCTGGTTTGGATGCCCGTGCTGACAGTGCCCAGGACTGGCTGCGTCACCACGCTGGGGACAGATGTGAACGGAGCAGGGGCATCGTGGTCTTCTGTCTTTGGTGGCAGCGGCTGCAGGCTATGGTTAGTGTCACTGGTAACATTTCTCTCCTCCTCTTTATAGTTTCCTCCAGCATCACTAGGTAACGCATAGTTTCTATCAGGACCAAAGTGCTCCCCGCTCCCCCGGAGTTCTCCAAGGGGATGGGGGGGTTCTACTGAGCTACAACTCGGGGTACCAGAGTGGTTCTCACTGGTGCTGGTCAGGGGCTTGGCCACGGCAGTGCTCTCCAGGTCAGGAAAGGTGGAGTGACAGGCCCGGAGGAGATCGTCCATACCCAGACGCTCTGCTACCTCGTAGATGACTCCGACGTTGATCAGGTCCGTGAAGAGTTCTGACGTGTAGACAAAGCTTAGAATCTTCTCGAAGTTGGCAGGAGTGATAAAGTCCACCACATAGGTCCTGGCAGCATCAAGCCCAGTGTTGAGGAAGAGGTTCTGGAAATAGCCAGCCGCACAGGCCAGCACAGCTTTGTGGGCCGGGAAGGAACGGCTCCCCACCACGATGGTGACATCGCACATGGTCTCCGAGAGCCGGCACTTGTTGAGTTCTTTCAGCAGGTTGTTGGGGTGGTTGGTGCTTTGCAGTTTGATCCTCATGCCCATCTTAGCAGCTCCTGTGAAGTTGCCTCCTTATCAGCACAGTTAATCTGCGGATAGCAAAAGGATAAGGTGGATGGCCAAACACATCCTTGTAGGTGAAGAGCTCTGCGGGACAATAGCCCCAGGTAGAGAGCAAGCGTGAATGGACATACACTTGCTCCATTCTGCTGGAGGGGACAATGACAGCAGAAGTGATGGGACAGTGACCTTTCTCCCTGCACATCCCCCAAGACATCTCCCTGCACATCCCCCAAGACAGAGTGATCACAAAAAAATCCAAAAATATTGAAAAAAATCTGATAAACTGTTCTCTAAGACAAGCCTGACTGGACAGAAGCTAGTGATTTAAAGCCAAAGTAGTCTCTTGATACCTTCTTATATTTCATTACCAGAGCAAATGGTTCAAACTTTTCTCATATTAATTTCCTAATTTCTTCCTGAATACAAGCTTTCCAATCTCACTGAGTATATTCTCTTCCCTTACTAGGCCAAATGCCATACACATACTTGAACACAATTATCAAGCTCCATTAGCTACTGGGGAAAAGATGCTTTATCCTTTCCTTTCCTCTCACGGCTGTGTTCTTTCAGGCCCTAAAATAAACCACTTGCTTATTCTTGAGTTCCCATCTTTCCCTATCTAAGCTACCTGCCTCCTAGCCCAGGGCCATTCAGATAGTGCTCTATCATACTCTCTGTAGCTTGTGGGTGACGTCAGAGAAGTAAAGTAAAGACGAACACAACTATGGTATTTAGAATTACCTAAATACTCTTTGGGTCTTTTTTTCCCCACCCTTTTCAGGAGCTATGCTTATGTTGACCAGAACTGAGAGATTTACCTGATGCCTTGGGATAGGGTTTGGGATAAGAAGCTATCCAATTTACACAGGTAACTCCTAAAGTCTTGCTCAGTACCATTTCCCCCCCACTTTTTGAGTCCTGCAGGCCAGAAAAAAGCCAAACTCGTTGCCCTCTCCTTCAGCCTCATGACTCGCCCTGTGCAACACAGCCCCCTTCCTCCACCTCACCACACTGGACTAACTCCCAACTTTTTCTGGGGCCCGGGAAGCCTCTGAGCTTTGTTGGGTACCAGCGAAGGATCTCCGGGGCCCTGGTGGCCACACACCAACGGTCAGCAGGTCGGGGCACCGGGAAGCACGAGCGGCAGTGGGAGGGGACGGATTCGGAACTTCTGAGAAGGGACCCCAACAACCGCGCGGCGCCACGGTCTCCCTTCTGGAGGGTCGAATTCGGGAAGAAGGGCGTTGGATCCGGCTGGGGCACTCCATCTAGGGGGCATCAAGCACCTCGCTCCCTTCCCCCAAACAGCCGGGAATTCCTCAGGGCGACCTCGGGCGGGGGCAAGGGGGTGGCGGCGGGGCGCTGGGCCGGCCGGGGGTCGAAGGGATCGGCGGCGGGGCCGGCGGGGGTCGGCGCGCGGCGGGGGAGGATGGATCCGGCCGAGGGTAGCGGGCGGGAGGGAGCCCAGCGAGAGCGAGAGAAAGGCCGGGACGAGGGTCGGGCCTCGGCCAGGGCAGCCCTCGGCCTGGCCGCGCTTACCCGGCTCCGCGGGGCTCGAGCACCATCGCCGCCGCCGCCTCACACAAAGGCCCCGGCCCGCCGTGCCCGGCCCGACGAGGAGGCGGCGCCGCCGGCCGCGGCCAGACTCTCCATCCGCCGCGCCGCTCGCCGCGCCGGCCCGGGCCGCCCCCACCGCCCGGCCCGCAGCGCCCCCCGCCGTCCCGGAGGAGGCAGCGCCCCCCGCCGCTCGGCCGCAGCGCCCCCAGCCGCCAGGGAGGAGGCAGCGCCCCCACACGGTGGGGCCGGGAGCGAAGCAGGCTGGCTGAAGCCACTGCGCCACCCGGGGACCCCCGGCCCCACTTCTGACCCCCGCGAGCCCCTGGGGCCCGCCGCCACCGGGCCCTCGCGGGCATTTGCCAGGACGTTTCCAGCCCTCACGGCCACCACCACCCAAGCCTGGCTTTTTTTGAAGCACTGATCCTGTAAGTGCTGGACCACTCCCTCCTCGCCCTAGTACCTGGAGAAATGAAAAACGCTATCCCAAGGCTAAGCTTAAATCGCCTCCCCTGTTCTACATCTCACAGTCCCAAAAGTTTACTCTCAAAACGTCTGCTGGTGTAGTTTCAGAAACAGTTGTAGGATTGCCACTTTAACTATTTGTCTCCTCCGCTAGGCAGTACGGAGAAGGCAATGGCACCCCACTCCAGTGTTCTTGCCTGGAGAATCCCAGGGACAGAGGAGCCTAGTGGGCTGCCGTCTATGGGATCGCACAGAGTCGGACACGACTGAAGCAACTTAGCAGCCCCAGCAGCAGCTAGGCAGTGAGCTTCCTGAAGGCAGAAGCTGTTGTTCTGCACACGGCTGTGTCTCCGCTGCTCCCTCCCACCCCCGCCCCAACACACAGGCTTCTGGTTCATAGGAAAGGTGCTTAACAAAGCCTGTTTGAATGAAGAACAAGTACTAGAGGGCTGGGCTCCCGGTGGACCACCCTCTGAAAGTTCATTGTGGACCCTCCTTCCAGCTGCACCACCAAATGAAGGATTTCACAGTATCCCGCTGCACCTTGGCAGCGCAGGCCTGTTTGGGGCAGCCTGTCCTTCCTGGAGGGGAGCAGAACTTGACACCCCAACATATGTTTCTTTGGCATAAGGATTATTTTTAAGAAGCAGCAGGCAGCGGAGAAGCTCTGAAAAATGAGCAGAGGTTACCCTTTTGTAAGAGCCATTTACATTTATAAGGGAAATGTCCATTTGTCTCTGAACCGGGAAAAGAAGGGTAGATAATGTCAAGAAAGTCTTAGTTTTCCTGGGTATCTCCCATGTATATGGAAGTATACATATTTTTAAACTTCTGTTTCTTTTTTCCTGTTATGCTGTCTTTTATTATTTACTCAGCCAAGAACCTCGAAGGGTAGAGTGGGAAATTATTTTTCCTTGCTACTTCCTCAACTCTTTCTAGAGCTCCATTTCTCTGCTTCCACCCTTTAGTGCAGCAGTTACCCTCCAAATCTCCCCAGATATTCCTGCCTAAGATACGTCATCAAACCAAAACTTTGCCTGAGTTTCACTGACAGATGTGATCAAAACTTTAAGGCATGAGCACCATTGCCAGCTATCACTCTGAAGTTCTCCCCATAGTTTTTTACTATGACGATCACAGGTCATGAAGGATTTTTGGCTGAATCTTTATGATATTCACAGGTCATGACTTCAGGCTCACAGGTTTTTCAGTCTATCATACTTTTGATTCCCTTTTTGGCATTCCAGTCTTAGAGGGATCATTGGCTTGGTGGTTAGCAGCTGAGGACACACACTTAAAGCTTTTTGGAGAATATAGGACACCAGAGGGACTACTATGATAATTACAAGCTGGACAATTCCCAGTGTCTGGAGTGCACTTCAGAACCATGGTCCCCAAGACCCAAAGGAATCAAAATCAAACCAGTCAAAGAAAGACCCCTTTGAGGGGTCTTTAGAGGGAGCACCTTTTGAAGTGGCTTATTCAGTAATCTTAGGTAGCTGAATTCAACCTCCCCAGAAGTGTTAATTTAGGTATGATAGGTGGTGGTGGCCATAATAGATACCAGTTTGTTCAGCTAAAAGAAAATCTAAATTGCTCTAGCAGTACATTCAGCAAAAGCTTCCAGAGCTGAGGAGAGATTCCTGATCATATAGCCTCATCTATACTCACTCCTAACCAGGAGTAGAGGGTCTTGTAAGCAAATCCTGAATCATGAAAGCCTCCTGGTAGGTCCTTTCTAATTTGATGATGTAAATTCAGGGGAGTTGACGCAATGCGGTGAAGAATTTGCATAGGGCCTTAAAGAACAATCTCTTTTCCAGCATTCCCATTGATTACAACTGAAATATCAATCCCTGGGGAAGCATTTTGACGATGGGCCCCTAGGAGGTTATAATATGGGAGGCCTGGGTGTTGTTCTAGATACTTTTTGTGTTTTTAGTAAGATTTTGCCATTTTTGTAGGTATTTATTGCTTCTGGAGCCATCATTCTTAGACATAAAATAGGCAGGTATGCCAGAAGGTGGTGTGCTTCACTCTTTGGAGCTTAAGAATCCTGTTACGTTTTTAGCTAAGATTTTGGGTCTCTTGAAGCTAAGGCAGATGCTTTAACCTCTGAGCCACCAGGGAAGCTTTGAAGCTAAACTAATACCTAAAAAGAATTGCCACTGGGCTGGAGATTGTGTGATGTTTTACAAGTGTATCTCTTTGCATGGAAATTTTATTGATGTTGGCATTCTATGACCAAATTTTCCTAAAATGGGAGTCTCTCTGTTAGGTGATGAGCACTCTAACAGCTTTTAAACGCTCATCAGTTTTTGTGGCTTGTTGGCTTCGAAGCTTCCCATTAACAATAGCCTTTATCTACAGTAAGAGGGACAAACAAGCGTGTGCATCTTAACACACCAGCAGTAACCAAGAAATGTCACTGCAGCTTGGCCAAGAAAAGTCCCTATGTGTCCCACCAACAATTCCCATCAATCTGGGGACTGGAAAAAAGACTGAGCCAGCAGACGCCAAACAATGGGGGCTGCAGGCTGATTCCAAACAAATGAGGAACCGCAGCTGCTACCAGCAGTTCCCAGCGTGCGATCTGGGAAAGATTTCAAACAAATGTGGAATTGCAGACTAAATGCCAGCAGTTCCCACTGTGGAGTCTGGGGACAAACCAACCGCTGAGTTTTTCCACTCAAGTCGGGAAATTATGGTCTGAACAGAGGGCTAGGGGATTGGGTTCTGGCTGGACTCATCTGCTAGCTCAAGCTGAACTGCCCTGGATTGGAACGCCAATTACATTACGAGGCTGACAATGAGTGGAGCTCAGAACTGAGAGGAACTTATTTGTGGCCCTTGGAAACAGCGAGAGACAGAGAACGCAAAAGGGTTTGCAGGGATCATGCCTGTTTCTTATTGTCTCTGAAGCCATCAGAGATCTCCTTCAGTCCTACTGTTGACAGTAAATCTCTTAAAAAACTATTCAACTGAGTAAATTTGAAGGTCTAATAGGCTTTATTCAACAATTCAGACCTAGGCAGCGTCCCATTTAGCACATAGAAAAGAGCTCTAAAGAACCGTACAAAATAGAAGGCTTTTATAGGCAAAAGAGACCAGGAAAAGGAAGTTTCTATCAAAGAGTTCTTAAAAAAAAAAAAAAGAAATAGGCACAAAATGGAGTCACTTGTGCTAAGCTCTATGCCAACAAAACAATCTTAATTGCTGTTTCAGCCTCTCCCTGGAACGTAACTTTTAACCGGTCGATGTGAAATTACCTAGCCAGCACAAGTGAGGTAATCACCTCATAGACACTTACCTTCCCCCAAAGGAAGGTGGTCTTACCGGAAACAATCCTTTCTTTTATTTGTGACTTCCTTGTCCCATCGTCTTTCTGCCTTTAAAAACTTCTTTTAACAACTCTTTAGAGCATCTTTCTATTTGCCAGATGGAATGCCACTTGATTCAAATACAATACAATTAGAAGCTCAGTCATGTTCAACTCTTTGCAACCCCATGGATTGCAGCCCACTAGGCTCCTCTGTGGAGAAGGCAATGGCAACCCATTCCAGTACTCTTGCCTGGAAAATCCCATGGGCAGAGGAGCCTGGTAGGCTGCAATCCATGGGGTCGCAAAGATTCGGACTTGACTGAGAGACTTCACTTTCACTTTTCACTTTCATGCATTGGAGAAGGAAATGGCAACCCAATCCAGTGTTCTTGCCTGGAGAATCCCAGGGATGGGGAAGCCTGATGGGCTGCCATCTATGGGGTCACACAGAGTTGGACACGACTGAAGCGACTTAGCAGCAGCAGCAGCAGGCTCCTCTGTCCATAGAATTCTCCAGGCAAGAATACTGGAGTGGGTAGGCATTTGCTTCTCCAGGGGATCTTCCCAACCCAGGGATCCAACCCGGGTCTCCTGCATTACAGATAGATTCTTTACCATCTAAGCCACCAGGGAAACCCACTTGATTCATAGATCATTGAATAAAGTCAGATCTCCAAACTTAGTTGAATTTTGCTTTTAAACAGAGTGGATTGTCTCAGGCAATCCACTTTTGTCTCCCTTCCTTTAAGTAATTCCAGGTAATTCCAGATTGCCTGGTTAAAGGCCACATTCCTGGGAGAGGCTAAAATTGCAGTTAGGGTAGGCATTAAGTTTTGGATAACTGACATGGGACTTAGTACAAGTGATTCCATTTGGGGCTGTTTCTTTTATTAACACAACCAGTAGACTCATAAGCTCTAGCATGACTCTAAGATATTAGGCTGCAAGACTTGAGTCTTGGGCCTGTTCAATCTTTCTGACCAACTGCCTTAACCATCTCTAGAGTGCTGTAAATGTACTTCACATGTTTACAAATTCCCTAAAGTTGTAGATTAAAGTTTGTATCATTTATACTTGTGATATTATGATTTATAATAAGAAATATATATATTTGATCTTCACCACCATTTCTAATGGGCTTCTCTGATAGCTCAGTTGGTAAAGAATCTGCCTGCAATGCAGGAGACCCCAGTTTGATTCCTGGGTCAGAAAGACACCCTGGAGAAGGGATGGGCTACCCACTTCAGTGTTTTGGGACTTCCCTGGTGTTTCATACAGTAAAGAATCTACCTGCAATGCGGGAGACGTGGGTTCAGTCCTTGGTTAAACAACTGAGGGACTTCACTTTCACTTATGTGCCAATTTTTCCCTTTCTTCTTGATGTTTTAAAATTCCATGTATTTGCACAAGTAAATGTGCAGATACATATACATATACATTTATATACATAAATATATATGATATATATATATATTATATGGGCTTCCCTGGTGGCTCAGTTGGTAAAGAATCCGCCTCCAATGTGGGAGACCTGGGTTTGATCCTTGGGTTGGGAAGATCCCCTGGAGGAGGGCATGGCAACCCATTCCAGTATTCTTGCTTGGAGAATCCCATGAACAGAGGATTCTGGCGGGCTACAGTCCATGGGGTCACAAAGAGTCAGACATGGCTGAGCAACCAAGCACACCATTTCTAACACAGAGCTCCTAAAACAATTGGAAGTTCCTAAGTGATGAGAGCCATAATGATGTCTTTAGTTACATTACTGGGTGACTTTGGGACTGTACCTAAAGATAGAGGCCAGTTGCCAGGAGAACCAAGGAACTTTCGGTCCCAAGCCTCTGCCCTTCAGGGAGGAAAGAGGAGCTGGAGGTTAAATCAATTATCACTGGTCAATGATTTAATCAATCATACTTATGTAATGAAGTGAAGTTGCTCAGTTGTGTCCAACTCTTTGCGACCCCATGGACTGTAGCCCACCAGGCTCCTCCATCCATGGAATTTTCTAGGTAAGAGTACTAGAGGGGGTTGCCATTTCCTTCTCCAGGGGATCTTCCCAACCCAGGGATCGAACCTGGGTCTCCCGCATTTCGGGCAGACAATTTACCGTCTGAGCCACCAGGGAATGTAGACTTATGTAATGATGCATCCATAAAATCTTGAAAGAACTAGATTTGGAGTGCTTCTGGATTGGTGAAAATGTAGAGATTCAAAGAGAGAAACGTAGCATGCTCAGAGAGAGCATGGAAGCTCCACACCCCTTTCCCCATACCTTGCCTCATGCATCTCTTCCATCTGGTGTTCCCAAGTTATATTCTTTTATAATAAACTGGTGATCTGTGAGTAAACAGGTCTCCTGAGTTCTATGAACCACAGTAACAAATCAGTGGAACACGAGAGAGTTGTGGGACCCTCCAATCTGTAGACAGTTAACAACTTGGGTTTGAGATTGACATCTGCAGAGGTCAAGATGGCGGAGGAGTAGGAGGATGTGGAGTTCATCTCTCCCCACAAATGCATCAAGGCTACATCTACAAATGGAACATTTCTCACAGAACCCTAGCTGAACACTAACAGAGGACCATGGATGCCCAAAAGGACAAGAAAACTCCCTACATAATGGAGTAGGATGATAAAATGAAAGTGTTAGATGCCCAATCCTGTCCAACTCTTTGTGACCCCATGGACTGTAGCCCACCAGGCTCCTCTGTCCATGGAATTCTCCAGGCAAGAACACTGGAGTGGGTAGCCATTCCCTTCTCCAGGGAATCTTCCTGACCCAGGGATCCAACCGAGGTCTCCTGCATTGCAGGCAGATTCTTTACCATCTGAGCCACCAGGAAGCCCAAAAAAAGAAGAAAGGAAAAAGAAGAAGAAAGGAAGGACGACTGGATCAGTGCCCCTCAAGAGAGGGGCTAAAGGAGTGGAAAGGTTCCTGCATCCAGGGAAGCCCCCTCACCAGGAGGGAGATCAGTTGGGACAGAAGGGGAGCTTTGGGGGCTATTGGAGGAGAGTGCAGTAACTCGTCTGCAGCAGGCAGAACAGAGTGAGACCTAAACACATGGTCCTTGCCACAGCCCTGAACCCCCTAACCTGAGACATGTGTCTGCTAACACACATAAGGACTGGGGGCTGGAACATGAGGTTTGGAGAGCAAACCCAAGGAGAAGACTGATGTTAGCTGCAAGGAGATAGCCTGAGGGGACAGGAGTGAGGAAATGTGCAACCAGAACACTTGAGGAGGAAACCGTGGCTGCCATAGAAGCAAAGCACCATTGTTGAATGAGGATGGAGCCTCCATTGCAGACTCTGCCCCCACACGCTGGGGCCTGCCTCCCTGGACGCTAAGAAAGGCCCCCACTGGGTCGAGCTCTCTTGTGCCCATGGTCTTTTGCTCCCCTGTGTGTCTGTTACTGCCAGGGCTCCCACAACCTGGGCCACCATACCACCTCCACACCTGCTCCTCACCAGGCAGACTTATATGCTCCAGAGCAGCCTTGAGAGTAGGCCTTTGTGGGGTCTGAACCCCAGGGTCTGTGCAACTAAGGAAAAAGGCTGAAATCTGTCCTAGCAGCTGCACAAACCCTGAAATGATACCCATGTGGCCGAGTTTGTAAATTCAAGCACCTACAGAACATCTGAATGGACCACGAGTGCTCCTGCAGCCAAGATGGACCTAGTTTTAGCACCTATAGATTTTGTGGGCACATACAAGGAGGGGTTGGGCCAGGCTAGAGTTCAAACTCCCCTATAGCACAGAGTCCAGATCCATGAATACTGGTATCCTGGGATCTGACTTTAGAGGATCTATGCTGGTGGTCTGGTGAAAAAAATGTCTGAGAGACATAGGGTCAATTGCCAGCATACCCACAGTTAAGGTGGGGCTGACAGCAGTGCCAACAACAGCGTAAACTGAGAGCTCGCACAATGGGTATAAGGTGACACCACTAAGCTCACCTACAGGTGAACAACTCCAGAGGAGGAATGGCCGTGGTTTAGTCGCTCAGTCGTGTCCGACTCTTGCGACCCCATGGACTATAGCCTGCCAGGCTCCTCTGCCCATGGGGTTCTCCAGTCAAGAATACTCGAGTGGGTTGCCATTTCCTTCTCCAGGGGATCTTCCTGACCCAGGGATTGAACCTGTGTCTCCTGAAGCTCCTGCATTGCAGGCAGATTCTTTACTGCTAAGCCAAGCTCACAGCCACCTCAAAACACACCCGTTCCGGCCCTGCCTATCAGAGGGACAAGACCTGGCTCCACACACGAGAGGGCAGACGTCAATCCCTCCCACCAGGAAGTCTACACAAGCCCCTGGACCAACCTCACCCCCACCAAGGTGGGCAGACACGAGAAGCAAAAGGAACTATGATCTTGCAGCCTACGGAAAAGAGACCATGAATACAGAAACTTAGACAAAATGAGATGACAAATAAGTTGCAAATGAAGGAACAAGAGAAAAATCCACAAGAACAACTAAATGAAGAGGAGATAGGCAATCTACCTGAAAAAGAATTCAGAGTAATGATAACAAAGATGATCCAACATCTTGGGGGTGGGGGGGAGTGGAGGCACAGATTGAGAAGATAAAAGAAATGTTTAACAAAAAGCTAGAAGATTTAAAGCAAAAACAGAGATGAATACTATAATAACTGAAATGAAAAATACACTAGAAGGAATCAACAGCAGAAGAACTGAGGCAGAAGAATGAATTAGTGAGCTGGGAGACAGAGTGGTGGAAATTATTGCCATAAAACAGAATACAGAAAGAAGAATGAAAAGAACAGAAAAGAACAGTCTGGGACAATATTAAACATACTGACATTAGCATTGTAGGGGTCCCAGAAGGAGAAGAGAAAGCGTCTGAGAAAATATTTGAAAACATTATAGCCAAAATTTCCCTACCATGAGAAAGGAAGCACCCACTCAAGTCTAGGAAGTACAGAGAATCCCATAGAGGATAAACCCAAGGAGAAACATGCCAAGACAAATAGTAATCAAACTGACAAAAATCAAATAAACAGAAAAATAGTAAAAGCAGCAAGGGAAAAGTAACAAATAACATACAAGGGAATCTCCATAAAGTTTTCAGTTGATTTTTCAGCAGAAACTCTGCAGGCCAAAAGGGAGTGACACAATATATTTCAAGTGATAATTGAAGAGAAAAACTTACAACAAAGGATACTCTACACAACAAGGCTCTCATTCAGACTTGAAGGAGAAATCAAAAGCTTTACAGACAAGCAAAAGCTAAGAGAATTCAGCACCACCAAACCAGCATTACAACAAATGTTAAAGGAACTTCTCCAGGTAGGAAAGAGACCAACAACTTAAAGCAACCTTGTACATATGTGGACTGCTAAATCAAAACCTCATGGCAACAGCAAATCCCCAAACTACAATAGATACAAACACAAAAAAGAAAAAGTGGACTTCCCTCGTGGTCCAGTGGTTAAGAATTCACCTGCCAATGCAGGGGACATGGTTTTGATCCCTGGTCTGGGAAGATTCTGCATACTGCAGGGCAACTAAGCCCATGCACCACAACTACGGAGCCCACACTCTAGAGCCCACAGGCCACAGCCACTGAGCCTGAGAGCAGCGAATACTGAAGCCCATGCACCCTAGAGCCCATGCTTTGCAACAAGAGACACCACAATGAGAAACGTGTGCGTCACAACTGGAGAGTAGCCCCTGCTCACCTAACTAGAGAAAGCCCTCATGCAGCAAGGAAGACCCAGCACAGCCAAAAATAAATAAACAAAGTTGTAAAAAAGAAAGACAAATATCACATGATATTACTTGTTTGTGGAATCTAGAAAAATGGTACGAATGAACCTATTTAGAAAACGGAAATTGAGTCACAGTGTAGGAAACAAATGTACGGTTACCGAGGGGGAAGGGGGAGAAGGGCAAATTGGGAGATTGGGAGTGACACGTAGACATTGCTTTATATAAATAGATAACTAATAAGAAGCTACTGTATAGCAAAGGGAATTCTATTATATTCTATAATGACCTATATGGGCTGCCCTGGTGGCTCTGACAGTAAAGAATTTGCCTGCAACGCAGGAGACATAAGTTTGATTTCTGGGTCTGGAAGATCCACTGGAGAATGGAACGGCTACCCACTCCAGTCAGTGTTCTTGCCTGGAGAATCCCCTGGACAGAGGAGCCTGGCAGTCTACAGTCCACGGAGTCACAAAGAGTCAGACATGACTGAGCGACTACACTGAACTGAACTGAATGACCTATATGGGAATAGAATATTAAAAAGAGTGGATATATGTATATGTATAACTGATTCACTTTGCTATACTGCAGAAGCTAACACAGCATTGTAACCCAACTATATTCCAATTTAAAATTAATTTTTAAATAAACAAAAATTTTAAAAATTAACAAATAAAAATTAAACGATTGGCATCTGACGTTGTTCCATAGGACTGAGTCTTCAATCTGTGAAATCTGATACTATCTCCAGGTAGACAGTGTTGGAGCTTTGTTTGTTGGTGTGAGAGATCTCCCCCTCCACATGCATTGAATTGGGTCTAGAACCTTTAATACAAAAGTCTTTGAAGTAAATCACCATATAATCACAATAACACAGATGTACAAAACTAAATGGAGAAAAGCCAGGAATTAGGCCAAGGTCTTATTGATTCAAGGCCCTCTTCGGCATCAACCTCCTTCCAATAGGAAGAAGAAGGCCAGGATTCCTTCACACATTCTCCAAGCACAAAACCAGGAATCGAATTTAAAGCTGGTCTTCATTTTTCCTGGAATCCCCAATACTGCAGTTTTCGTCAGTCCCACTAGAGAGCAACCTTTCTGTATTTATGCTCCTACTTGGCAAAGCGTTGGTGTCAGGCAAAGCACAGGCCTGACTCTCACGTCTGAGCAGAAGCTTTCATGACCCAAATAAATCCCCCAGACTCTGCAAAACTTATCCCACTTTTAAACAATCTAGGTAGATAATTTTGAAATGCTAACATGATAACTCATTGAGAAAAGCCTTCAAGGTTTGGGGTGAGGGTATTCTTTGAAATGTGAAAATGTTAGTCGTTCAGTCATGTCTGACTCTTTGCAACTCCATGGACTGTAGCCCTCCAGGCTCTTCTGTCCATGGAATTCTCCAGGTAGGAATACTGGAGTGGGTTGCAATTCTCTTCTCCAGGGGAATCTTCCTAACCCCAGGGATCGAACGCAGGTCTCCTTTATTGCAGGTAGATTCTCTGACTTCTAGTGGTAAACCAGACACCAGAGATACCCAGGTAAGTGCCCCCACCATGGAGCTGTGGGCCCAAAATTGCCCCAGTCAGGTTCTGAAAAGAGAGAACGTTCACTGGGGTGAAGGACCTGCAGGAAGAAGTCTCTGGCTCCATGGCCCTGTCTTTTCCCAGCCTTGGGAAAGCTGAGCACCTAGCTGAGATCTCCCACACCAACAAGCAATGCTCCAACACTATCTACCTGGGAATAGTATCAGGTTTCATAGGATAAAGGTTCAGTCCTACAGAACGTCTCCCATCCCTACATCTCCAGATGCCAATCTTTTAATTTTTATTTATTTATTTTTAACAATTTTATTTTTAAATGCTTTGCACCACCCTTTGTATGAGGGTGGTTCAGGGTCATGGCCAAGGCCCTTGCACTAAGCTAAGGCAGGGAGCCTGAGGACTTCTCAGGCTGTTCTCTTCAATTAAGGTACAGAACCCCCATTTGGGACCAGTGGACTGCGATGGGTGGCACATAAGATTAATAAAAGACACCCACACATACCTCCTTTAAGTGCCTTACATACACTGCAGACTACTAGACCACCATTACAGAGGCTGGTAACAGTTGCATTACAGAAGAGTCGGAAATAAACATTTTCCCTTTATAACTAAAGTGACCAGTTAAAGCTCAAGAGATCTTGCTCTCCTCCTTCTCGGCTCCTACAGTAACTTTCCTGTCTACATTCCAACCTAGCAAGATCAAGTGCTGTTTGCTGACCCAAAGCCCTGCTAGCCTGTAAACTCTGTTTGTGGGTCACCATCTCATCCCACTACCTGTCATAGGACCCAAGCCCAATGTCGGGGGATGGAGAAATAGTAGTGCTACAGATGCATCCTTCTTTGGGGCTGGGTCTTTGCACAGCCATCATCCCCATCTCCCTTCTCTACAGAGTAGGAATCAGGGGTTAATGTCTCCCAGGCCCATCCTGGAAATACAGAATATCTGGTTTTTCTTTTTTTAATATTTATCTGTTTACTCGGCTGCATCAGGTCTCAGTTGCAACATGCGGGATCTTTTTTCCATCATATAGGATATTTCCTTGTGATGCACGGACTCTCTTGTGTCACTCGGGCTCAGTAGTTACTGCACGTTGGCTTCATTGCTCCTCAGCACACAGGATCTTAGTTCCCCCACCAGGAATCGAACCTGGGTCCCCTGTATTTCAAAGTGGATTCTTAACTACTGGACCACCCTGGAAATCCTTGTTTTTTTCTTTATCTAAAGCTGGTCTGTGAAAGTCTTTGAGTGCTAGAAACCATCTTCCAAATTCATTTCTTCTTTCAATCACTAAACAAATCTTCCCAAACTAACTATATGAAGCAACGAGTAAGACAGTGTTGGGAAAATTGACATGTGTACAAAATAAAGAAACTTCCATTTATATATGATATAAGTGTGTGTATCATGTGTGTGTGTGTGTGTGATACAGCCAAAAGAGTCAAGAAAGAGAAAAACCCATCCACCAACCAAATACATCCTGTAGGTCATAATATGTAAAAATCCTTTATTGTTGAGGAATAGAGAGAGACATTATATTTGTAGGATGCTACAGAAAATCCAGGGCCATCTGTAGTCAATGATTACAGGGACTGGGGATGCTCACAAGGCAGTTTCTGCAGCCAGTGGGACAGAGAGAAGAAGGGGTCAAAGCACAAGAGTGTTACAGGGGTAGGGAGGAGGAAGGGAAATAGAAGCATGTGCATCCAGGGGTGGGTGTCTTCACGATGTAGCCCAGGAGTCCAGGAGTGGAGTGCTGAGGACCAAAAAAAAGATCAGATCACATCTCTGTCCTTAAAACTCCCACCACCCACCCACCAGGGAGGTGGGGGAGAAAGGGAGGGGCTTCTGTAAGGGAGCAGTAGAGAGAATGGAAGCCTTAGCCCTTAGCTCTCCATGTAGCCTTTGAACTAGAGGATTGAAAAACTCTCCTAGCTACAGTTGCTTGCGTCTTCCCGGCTGCTATGTGCATTGCACTACCCATTCATAAACACCATGTGCGTGGTCTGAGGGGTCCACACAGAAGGACGTAGTGGCAAAGTTCATATCATCCTGGCATCCCTATGAGCCGGGCATACACACAGCCCTGTCCAATGCATCTTGGAGCTAATGCTCCCCTGGCCTCACCCAGTCCCTCCTCCTCTTCCCAGAAACCTCCCAGAGGAAGGACAGGTCCAGGGATCACTTCCTTTTTCAGCAGTTTCACATGAATGAAATTAGACAGCAGGATGATCTGTGTTGATCCATCTCATCTAATCTTTACATGCCAGCCCCAGAGGCCTTGAGTCTATTCTCCCCAGTACCTAACAGGTTTGGAATGCGCCATCCGTGGTGAGATTATGAGGGCTGCAATTATGAGTCCAGTCCCTCCGAAAAAGCCTAGATTCACCAGAAAGCATTACAAGTAGATTTCTATAATGTGCTTGTTTCTGCCATTTGTATAAAATACTATGGCAAAATTGCACTGTAATTATCTTTATGGCCGATGCATAACGTTGGGGAGAGTATGTCATCCAGATATAGCTGCCCCGTATAATTATCTGGCCGTTGGCAAGACTGAAATAACAATCTAAAGAGAGCAAAATGATACAGTAAGTACCATGTAATCAGCGAGTTACGGTTATTACAGCTTTTTGTGCCCCCTCGCCCAACACTGAATGGGGGGCACAGTCATGACTCTGGGCCTGGGAGTCATGCACAGGCAGTCTCATTGAGAGCCAGCTCCTGGTCCTTGGGTCTCCCTTGAAACCAATGAGAGGGGGTAATAGGGCCTCAGGGAGAGGGGCAGGAGTCTCTAGGAAGACAAAGGCTTCCTGACCCCTCTCTTTGCCTCCCCCAACACCATTCTTGGGAAGCTGGTGCAAAGAAAGCCATCAGTGAGCTGCTATTGCTATGTGTGGAAAGCTGGTGTCAAGGCAGATGGTTCCGCATTTTGACAACACACTTCCCCCGGGGGGACTCACGTTCACATACCAAGTGGAAGAACTGTCAGCCGACTCAGGCCTAGGTTCCAGCCCAGACAACTTCAGACAGACAGACCAGAGCCCACCGAGGCAACACTGGAACCTTCCCTACACCTCCCAGACTGCGACAGTCACAGTGAAGCCAAGGTACAATGCTATGTGCCAGGCACTGTTCTGAACACTTGACCTAGACTCACAGCAACAGCCCTGTGAGATAATATTATCATCCCCACTTTTCAGATGAGGAAACAGAGGCACAGAAGGATTATGTAACCTGGCCAAGAGACACAGCTAGTGAGTG
This sequence comes from Bos indicus, assembly GCF_029378745.1. Lineage (NCBI taxonomy): Eukaryota > Metazoa > Chordata > Mammalia > Artiodactyla > Bovidae > Bos > Bos indicus. The sequence goes on along the minus strand of NC_091764.1, from coordinate 56,514,119 downwards.
ACAGATCCAGGATTCAAACTCAGGCCATGCTCTTATTCATTACTCTGCACAGAGCGATTACGATAACAGTTTCCAGCCAATCCCCATTAGATTTCAGAGTTTTTCTTGCATTTCTAGAAAGAAATGCAAGAATCATCCTTGCAAAGAACTCTATAGTGGACCCGGTAACCCAAGATTCACGATGATCTGGATGGTTTCAGCCTCCCTGGGAAGCAAAATGCTTCACGTGGGAATAAATGTGGTACCTATAATTATCCAATAATGATCTCTCCATCTTTTGCACAAATCACAAGAGAATAGAGTCCAAACAACAGAAGTTCTCCATCAAAGAAACCCCAGGGGAAAACCTCCTCTTGCCATTTCCCCCAACTCACTCCGGCTCAATTGTAAGCCGGGATCAATGAGGCTGGAAAGAGATGAGAAAGAGGGGTATGTGCGTGTGTGTTTGTGTGTTTTTCTGTGTGCACACGTGTGTGTGTGGTCACAGACAAGCACACACTTCTAAGTGTTGGGATGTATTTAGGGTGTTAATTATGAGCATTAATGCCCATAGCATCAGAGGAAATGATCCTCTGGCAACGCCCCTCCTACCCTACCACATACCCACAATCCCCTCTCCTCGCCCTGAGTAAGTCCTTACCTCATTCCACACTTGGAGGGTACTTGAAGGTGCCAAAGCTGGGGATGTTTTCTTGGTTTATATCAACAGGAGTGTCTGGAGGGATGTAAAGGGTGAAGTTAGGAGGGATTTTTCTGACTATGACCTTCACCCTAACCCAAAAGCAAAGGGCTGGCTATGCAGGACAGCTTTGGACGACAGAGTTAGGAAGAAGAGGGACTCTCTGTTTGGGAAATGGGGGAGGGGCAAGTAAAGCCTCTTTGACCCTTTCCCAACTGCAGCAGGACCTTCTTAGAAAGGTCTCCCCGCTTTGCTCCTGGGGAGGGCTGGACTGTGGGTCCAAGCTGATTGAGTAGAGGGGTAGAGGAGCCCTCACTGTAGCTAGGGAAAGTCCTGTCTTTCCCCCCACTGACAAACATGAAGCAGTTGACTCCTGCTACACCTTTGCCAGCACCCCAGCCCTCCCACCATGCTCCTACCTGGCTGGAGGTTCCTCTTGCCCATGAGACCCACAAAGAAGTCATGCATGTCACCTGCATAAAAAGGGCCAACATGGTCAACCATCACGATGAGGGGTTGATATATTTCCCCAGACAGGTGTCAAGATTTCTGAGGTTGGGTTCTGGTCTCTGTTTCTGTATCTCACCACAGCTTGCCTCCCCACAGTTAACAGGCTGTCCCCTTAGCCCACCCTCTCTGTCTACCTCCCTCTCCCCCATCTTTCAAGAACTCTCAAATTCTCCCACCCAGCAGGTGCCTGATTTAGAATCTTCACAGCCACCAAGAGATCCTCTTGACTTGCACTACCACGCCCATGGAGGAAGACCTCACCAGGCCCCCCACACCTGCTTCCTCTGGCACCCAGGGGCCTCTCACACTCTCTAGAGGCTGACTGAGCAGTTGCAGCTGGGATGCTGTTTGCACCAGTGGAACAAGGGCCAGCCAAAATAGTCACTGGGCCCTGTGCCCGTGGAGCTCTGGGCAAGTGGTCAGCAGAGGTCGGGAAGGAGAGGAGGCTACTCACGTTTCTGGGGAAGTGGTGACTCCTTAGGACCTGTGAAGCAAGAACAAGCATGTAACTGGGGAATGGGATCTGCAAAGAGACGATTGGAGGGGGTTCAGATCACAACCCTCAATCATTCAAGAAGCCATCTCCAGTCTCCTTCCCTCTTGAAGGGTCTCCCAGGCCTATTTAATCTTCAGAATCCTGCCCCCCAAACCCCTTTCCCTGAGGCTGTATCCTACCTACGCTGGCCTTGCTCAGCATCTTGAGCAATCCATCCAGGGAGACCACGCGGCTATCATAGAGTCTCCGGAGCAATGATGGGGGCAGCTGGTAGAGATTTGAGTCCTTCTGGGGGAGAGAGACAAAGAGGGCCAAGGAGGAGGCTCACCCCCAGTCCTCTCACTCTTTTCCCACAAGAAATGGCCTCTTCCTGAGCTCATCACAGCTGAACCTGACGTCCTATTTCTTTCCAGATTTCCTCTGGTTTCACACTAGAAGAGAAGTGGGCTCTCAAATTGTGGACTAGCAGCATAACCGCTGGGAGTTTGTTAAAAATACTTAATCTTGGTCCTATACCAGACCAACTGAGACAAAATCTGAGTCTTAACCAGGCTCCCAGGTGATTCATGGCAAGATTTGGGAGGCACGTGTAGAGGGAACACGTTGGGTATCCCTGTAGGCCGACCAACTGCCCCAGTTTGCCCAGGTGTGTGGGGCTTTCAGTGCTCAAGCTGGGACAGTCCTGGGAAAACCAGGACAGTTGGTCATGCTATCTCCCAAGCTCAAAGGGGACAGACTCCTGGGGCCCCTCACAGCTCCTGCCACCTCTCAGTGATAAGGGCCTTTGGTTCTTTTCACCCTGGCACATCCGGAACCGGTCTGACCAAGGATATGGTTGCCCCACTAATCGAGTGAGCCAGGAATTTCTGAGAAAGGTTCATCAGACAGAGCTAGTATCCTCTGGTCTGTGCTCCATGATTGAGCCACAGACAGGACTTGGTCCTGGGGACACGTGGGTGTAGGCAGCCGGGGCCACCAGCCATCCTGGAATCGCCCCACTCTCCACTGAGTCCATGGGTGTTTCTCTCCCTGTGTTTCCCACCGCCGCTCCCTCTCTTTTCTTTTCCATTGGTTTCTGCCCGTGTTTTTCTGTCTCTCTCCCCACCACCCCGCCCCGGATTTAGAATTTCAGAAGGCAGCATGCTCAGAATGAAGTCTCTTCTCCTCCACAACTGAACCCCATTGTAGCCCTGTTGCTGAGCAGGGGTTCTTAATCATCTTGGTGGTTTCACACATGCCAACCTGGCTGCCCAGGCACACATACATCCTACTCCTGTCTCATCCCAATTTATCTCATCCTCATGGACCTGTAGGGAGAAGGGGCAAGAAGGCAACCTCTCTTTTACTGGACAAGAAGGGCAAGGTCGGAAAGCACATTTGTCTCAGAGTAACAGACCCAGATATTCGGTCTCCAGCTGAAACTTTGGCTCCGAACGCAGTGTCCAGCCTTTGTCTGGCACTTGCTCTGTGTTTTTTGAACTGGTTCTGGTCTTTTGGAGCTCGTGTAGCAGCTACCACCTGCAAGGTTGCCAGCCCATCATGCATTGGGACACCTCACCAGCTGGACAAAAACTGATGATGTCTCTTTGCCCAGCCCACAGCTTCCCACGCAACCACTTCCCCAAATTGTTCAAATACTCTGCGCACCTCCTGTAATGAGATGCTAAACAGATCCAAGCTGGAGAGGCATTTAGACTTCACATGCTGACTTTGTAATAAGTTCCACCTGTAATCATCTTAAAAGCACTCGTACCAATATAATTGCTGTCTTTTCAAAACCTTGAAAAGACTTCCTCCTTGTTCTCCCCCAGTACCCCTATTCTAACAACTCCTATTCTTTTTCTTAGAGGAACTTCAGAAACTGGGGCCCAACTTGTTTTGTGATTTTTTGTTTCCTATCCTGACTAAGCAGAGGCTAGAGGGGGACATGGGACAGGAGGAAAGAAAGGGTTGGGATCTTAGGAGCACCTGAGGTTACTAAGGGTGGAAGAGCAGGGGATAAGGGAATTCATGTGAATTTTTAAAACAACATAATACATAAAACTGACAGGTAACAAAGAATACAAACGACTATTTGGGAGAGAAATTCTGACTGTTTCATGCCATCCAGGGAGTGAGGAAGACCTGCCCCCCTGCAAAGGGACAGAACCTGAGCTGGACTCAGGGAACCTGAGACCACCTTATCCAGCACCATCCACTCACCAGGTCACCAGACAATCAAAAAAACAATGTATCAGTGGGGCACCTTTTACGTACAAGGTGTCAAAGACATGCAGAGGGACAGAGACACTGACAGACATACTGGGAGAACATGAGGCCCCCAGAGAGGCAGGGCAGTCCAGCCCTCTGGTGGATAATCCAAGTAACTCCCCACCCGCCCATCCCACCTTCCTCCCTACAGAGCTGGGACAGGCAGAGTGTGGCCCCCATGATGGTGTCTGGTATTCTGCCGGGGTGGCAAACCAGAGGGGGAGCCTTACCTTGCTGTGACCCCCACCGGGCACCACCTGCTCCTGTGACTCCTCACAGACCGCACCCAAACTCCGAGCTGAGCTGAGGGCCAGGATGACTGCAAACAGCAGGGTGCTCCGCATGATGCCTAGGAGGACAGAGAGACAGGACAGGGGAGGCAGGGAGGAGGAGGACACAACACAGGTGCAAATGCAGGAGGCATTCACCACCAGTACCCTGCCTCCCCAGCCCCCAACTCTCCCACCCCAGCCTTGGTCAGTGAGAGTCTCTGAGCTGGAGGGGATCAGTCTCCCAGCCTCTATCACATGTTCCCCCAGTTTGTGCACCTGGCAATGAGCAATGGCGCAACAATGCCGGGGGCTCCAGCTCCCAGGGAAGATAATAGACTGACAGGACCTGCAAGGGTCTATTTCGTTCGTCAGCTGGAGGAGGGAGCCTGAATGCTATTTTCCAGCCCTAGATACCCTAAGACTTAGGCCAAAACTTTCTAAATATTGGAAGAATCAGTCTGTACCCACAGGCTCCAGGCATCACTACATCAACCCCTATCGCCTCTTTCTGCTCACCTGCCCAGTAGCCCACTCCCTGATCAAAGGCTGCCACCTTTATTCCCTCCTGACTCCACCCCTGTCCTCTGGTGCCAGCTCCTATCCATCCAACATTCTCTGGCTTGTGCCTACCTGTGGAGCAGCTTGGAGCCTGGGACAGATGGTCTAGCAGGATCAGGGAGCTGGCCGGAAGCACTGCCCGCTCCCCACGAACGCTGCTGGTGCTGCTGCTGTGAAGAGAGAAACAGGGAGTGGAGGGACTGGGGAATGTGGCAGGAACTCCTGCCCAGCTCCCTGATAAAGGCTCTGGGAGGGTCTGGGGGAGCCGGGGGAGGGGCTGAGAATCACCAATCCCAGGGTGGCTGGCGGGGCGGGAGGCTGGTGGGGGTGAAGGGGGATATAGGCTTCAGACACACGCGCGCACACACACACACACACACCACAAACCCAGCAGTGAGCTGAGGTTATCCAGCAACTCACAGTCCAGCAGCCCTGGAGCTAGGCGCACTAAGCGATGATGTTGCTTATGCAACTCAACAGATGAGGTCCCTGGGCTCTTTCTCCTCCATATCCACACACCAGCTCTTTGCCCTTTAAACTTCCAGCCTCAACTGCCAGGCCAAACCAATCTCTGGCAGGTTCTTCTCTGGCCACCCCCCCGTCCACACCACCAGGATGAGCAGGATCCCATCCCGGATGATTGGGAGGTGAGTCTGGCACCTCTCCAGTCTTCGGTTGTCCCTCTATCCTCCTTCCAGCTGGAGCTGACTCATCGCACTGGCCCTTAAACCTCTTAGGGTCAGCACTTCTCCCCAGTGGCTAGTGCAAAACCTCCAGCGTCTGCCTCCCTCCATCGCCTCCCCAGGGCCAGTGCCCCTCCCCTGGGGCCTCCCACCCCGTTTCTTGACCCCTGAATCAGCCTGACGTTGTTGCATCCTTCCAGGGTTCTCACTTCTATCCTTCCTGCTGTCGTCTCTGAGAGGAGGAACAGAACGCCACGGCTAAGCTGTTCCCCTCGCCCCCGCTCCAGCATTGATCTCTTAATTGCTTCTTTTTCTCCTTTGTTACATTTATCCCCCACTCTGTCTCCAAACAACTCAGGCATCTTCTCCCCTGAACTTTCAAGCCTCTAGTTATTGCCCCACAGTTGAGAGGCTTCACTGTGCTCACTTCAGGCCCCCAAGGTAAGAGAGCCCCAGGGGAGGGTCAGAGTCAGGATCCAGAGAGAAAGAATGCCGCCATAGGAGATGAGGGGAGATGAAGTGAAAGCCGGCTTCAGAGCAGTCGTCACTCTCAGTGTTTATTTATAATGGAGGAAGAATTTGAACATTTGCAAGGGTGGCTCAGAAGTTAAAGCGTCTGCCTCCAATGCGGGAGACCCAAGTTTGATCCCTGGGTCGGGAAGATCCCCTGGAGAAGGAAATGGTAACCCACTCCAGTATTCTTGCCTGGAGAATCCCATGGATGGAGAAGACTGGTAGGCTACAGTCCATGGGGTCGAAAAGAGTTGGACATGGCTGAGCGACTTCACTTTCACTTTCAGCAGAGAGCAATTCAACTGATTTTCATCACCTCCACTGTGTGAGTGGGAAACATTCCTATTTTCAGATGAGGGAACTGAGGCTCAAAAAGTTCAGACACATGCTTCAGGACATATAGCTCCTGGAGAACAGCCTCAAATCCAGGTGTTTCTCACTCCCAACCTCCCCTTCATTGTACTGCACTGGTCTATACTTTGACCAGTAAGGGGAGAGTTAGGTCCCCCAGAGGGGTGGGGGTCCACCTCCCGAAAAGACCTAGAGATTGGGACCGGGTACTCTTCTATATCTTGGGATTTGGAAGAGAATCATAGCTCTATTGCATAAGTATTATAATGGTTCCTGCTCACCAGCACCTTTCCCAATCACCCTATTTAAAGTTACTACCACTAGGGACTTCCTTGGCAGTCCAGTGGTTAAGACACTGAGCTCCCAATGCAGGAGCACAGGTTCAATTCCTGGTTGGGAAACTAAGGTCCCACATCCCTCTCAGCTTGGCCAGGAAATTTTTAATAAAATTACTACCACTTTATTCTCCATATCCCCTCATTTCTTTTCTTCATACATTACATCAAACATACTACAAATTTACTTGTAAAGTCTGTCTATCTCACCTCCCACCAGAATGTCATCTTTACAAGGGCAAGAACTTTTCATCTGTTTGCTATTGGATTCTTAGCTCTATAGTGTTTGGCATATAATAGGTGCTCAACAAAAATTTATTTATAAAACAAAAAAGGTAGCCTGAGTCTAGCTTCTTGCATTGCAGCCCACAGTGTGGATCTTCCATAAAGCCTCTCAAGCATTGCTAGAGTCCTGAAATGTTTCTTTCCCCAGCCCACCCACCCTCAGGCTTGGGCCATACTAAGAAGTCATTCTGGCTGCACGGGACTCCAGCTTCATCCCCAAGTGAGGGTAGCAGCTAGGTCATGTTCCTGCATGCTCATTTGCTCAGTGTCTGACTCTTTGAGACCCCATGGAATTACATGAGAGGCCACTGGGGCCTAATGTAATTACCCAGCTAATTACTTGGCTCTCTGGGGAAACCATGGCCCCGGACTCAGGGTTGGGATAAAGGGCAGAAGGGGAAGGCTGTTTACATGTAAATAATATGACTGGTTCATGCCTTTGAGACGTTCAGGTGCTATTTTTAATTGGACCTGGACATCTCCCACCTCCTCCCCTCCTCTCCTCTCACCAATCTGGAAAAGGAGGTCCAAGCCATACAGGCTGGAGGGGAATTAGGGGTGCAGGAGGAAGAACATATTAGATGAGGGCCAAGGACTAAAGTCTCCTGGGTCCCATCTCTATGTCAGCCTCCTGCCCTCCACCACCCCATTCATCCCAGCCCCCATGCCCTAGTACCAGGGAAGCAAGGCTTCAGCAAAGGTCCAACATGAATAATGTCCTTTGATGATAAGGCATCTCGCAGGATGGCAGGAGCCAAGGATCGGGGGGAGCAAGGGAGTGGCAGGGAGAATTGATCACCCCTTGATCTCTGGGATTAGCAAAGACTTGAAAGAGCTGGTGCTAAGTCAGAGAGGTGATGAAGGAGGGAGGCAAGGACAGGCTGGGCTTCACTTTGCCCACAGATCATATGCAAATAGCATGTAAAGCAGGTACTGCAGCTACAAAGAAGCTGTTTTTTCCTTTGAACACTTGTGACTTGAGCCACGTCTCAGACACTGTCACTGGCCTAGAGGAGCAGAATCCCTAGAAGGATCCCCTCTGGGGCCCACCCCTCTCTTTACTGCTGATTCAGGTTGGAGGTGAGGCCAGGAAATGGGGGAGCTGAGATGAGACGAGCTAGTCAGCCCATCCCGAGGGTCGAGGTGGAGAATGTGCTTGTGTGCATGAGATGGCCTGTGTATGTCCACCACATGTACAGCTTGCGGGGCAACACGTGGACCCCTTCAACATCCTAGAGGGGTGCTGCAGGATGCTGTGGGAGGGGCCAGAGCCACAGGTGACACTGGGTGGAGAGATACCGGTGAGGAATGGAAGGATGCCAAACCCCCTGGCCAGGACACAGCTGGGAGACAACCTGCAGCATGAGGAACAGGAGTCCCTCAGAGCCTGTGGCAGGATGGGGCCGAGCCAGGAGGGCTGAGCAAGAGCTGGTTTGTGCCATGAGACAGCAGAATGACTCCTCGTTGGGGTTAGGGGGTGCTGGGATGACTTGTGCCTATCAGAGGCTCAAACAGCCAAGATTGAGTGAGTTGGACTGGTGATGGGGAGTGGGAGGCAGAACTTCAGCTTCTCCCATCATGATGGAGCTACTTCAAGCCCTATGACAAGGGTAGGGAAACAGCCCCTATAGGCTTCAGGGGATGAAAACACATGCTCTTGAATTCCAGAAGAGAAGAGAAGCAGAGACAGGAAAGAGGAGGAGGGAGGGAGAAATGGGAGAGTAAAGAAGAGAGGATCCCCACATGCCTTCCTTAGCCTAGCATCCACCCACATGACTGATAGGGGAGGACAAGAAGGAGGTCAGGAACCCTCCCTCCTCACTCTCCCCTGATCCCTAGCCCGGAGAGGTGACAGTGCCTTCAGCCCTGGGAAAGGAAAAGCAGGATAGGGAGCAGCAGCTGCAGATTCTCCTGAAATTGCTTCTGAAAATGACCAGACACTTCACTGAGAAAGTGACGACAATTTGGGCCCTGGGAGCAGGAGATGAGGCAGAGAGCTGGGGTGGTCAGGCTCTGGTCACCACCCCCTCTTAGCCTGATTCTGAGAAGTCAAGGATGGGGGATCTGTTGGGGCAGTGGAAGGGTGGTCAGAGCCCCAGCGCAGGACAGAGTACCCCTACCAATGACAGCTCTAGACCCTCACCCACGGGGAAGAGCTGCCTCCCTGGGTCCTCTGTCAGCTCAGGGCAGGGTGTGCCAGGACTCAGGGCTGGTTTGTGCCCTGAGAGCTAAATTCGTCTGCAGGCAAGAGGAGGAGTTAATCAGGTCTCCCGCCAGTATGATCACCTGGGGCGTGAGCTGCCTGCTGATAGAAGCTGAGGTGGAGGGAGACCCCGTCCTCAAGGCACAGTGAGCTCAGCAGAGACAGGAAAGAGGCAGGGAAGGCAGAGATCTGGAAGGAGGCAGAGCCGCCCAGACAGAAACAAAGGCAGCCATATGTGTGCTCTCACAAGCGGGGATTTACACCTTACTACAAACAAAGGAGCTGCTTGTTCCCTAAAGGTAGAGACCAGAGCAGTAGAGGCTGAGACAATACAGCTTCTACGAGGAAACAGATATGGAGGAAGTGGGGGGATATTTAAAGTATGATACAAAACATTACGTGTTAACATTAGTCAGAGCCCACAGAAACAGGGACAATGAGATGGTGTGAGACAGTTGGAAACCAAGAAAGAAATAATGTGAATGACACATGGAAAACAAATGAAGACAAGAGGGAAGACGTCAGCCGTGGGGATGAGAGAGTCTGGGTGGGGGAGCAGCCCTCTGTCAAGTGCCACCAGCTGTAGGCCCCAGCTGTGGGACAGTGATTAGCAAGGTGACCGTTGGCAGCAGCCTGACATCTCTGGTGTATGGAAAAGCAGGGGGGTACCGGGGGCAGGTGTGATGAAGTCCAGTGCTGAGCTTGGGATGGAGGGGACCATGCATGGAGCCACGGACCCAGCTCACCTCTGCTCACATGAGTCCCCCCAGCCTTGGGCCCCCTTTCAGGCTAAATCTCGAAAGGATCCCAGTATCTGATGAGACAGAGATCCTCACTTCTTCCCTCCAGGGACGCACTTAATGAATCAGCTCATTGGCCACCTGCGACCTGAGCCCCATCCCGGACTGCCCCGCCCCCACCCCAGTCTCTCCAGACCCTGCCAGAGCTCAGCCGGTCAAGGAGCCCAGAGACAATTTCCCTTCTTTTTCATTCTTATTGTCTGCATTATCTGGCTCCAAGGAGCCCCAGTAAAGGAAAGGGAGGGGGCAGAGGGTCTAAGTACAAGCTGGTGAAAGGATGGGGGAATAGGGACCCACCCACATGATCAAACATTGGCAAAGTCTCTTGTCATATTATTAGTGGGCAAAGAGGCCGAGGGTAGGAGGAAGCTAACTTTGGAGAGAGTTCTGGAAAGGTTTGGGAGAAGCAAGTTCCTCTTCAAGGGTTCTTCAATCTCCGACCCCACAGCCTATCAGGGGGTTCAGACTTGAGATCCCCCACAAAGGTGGGCAGGTGGGGGTGGGGCCGGTGCCCGTCCAGGAGGAAGAAACCGCTGCACCTCCTCATTGTACAGTCACCTCCAGGCAACGACTCCCCTTCTTCTTGAAGCTCAGCTTGCCAGTCCCACCACCCCCAGGGCCCTGGATGACCTTGACCGTCAAGCTGCCCTCCTTGAACTTCACTGAGAACCTGGAGCAGGAACAGATAGAAAGGCAAAGCTAGCGCCCTCATCCCCTCACCCCTACTCCTGTATTTTCACAGTGGCTTCCCCTCCCCTGCTTGAGGCAAGTACATTCCCCCCTCCTACTCCCCAGCCCCCTATGCCAGCAGACTCGAGGCCACAGAGAACTTGGGTGGCCCTGACCTGACACAGTACGCTTCACTTTCTGACAGGACAAATTTTCCCGGTCACAGTGACTAGCAGCTTGGTCGTCTGCCCCAAGCCATCCCTCACCCCCGGCTCACGGCCTTACTCCTCAGTCACGGTGACTGGAAGCTGCATCTGCGTGGCATCCAGTGTAGCCCGGCATATTTTGGTCAGCAGTTCAATCACATGCTCACTGACGAGCAGGAATTCCCCCTTGGAGCCCACTGAGGAGATCTTAGGGAGGGGAGAAACAGCAGGGAAGGGATTCATTTTTTCTCCTAGGAGCAGCCTGGGAGATATCAAAGGCCGGGAGTGAGAGGTCTGGTCCCCCTCGCCTCCAGCCCGGCTGGGCCCTGTTGTGCCCACTGCCTTCTCCTGGCTGGGTTCTGCCCCCATCCAGCTCTGATACCTCGCTCAGATGCAAGCTAAAAAGCCCATCCTTGAAGCTGGTGACCGACACCCCAGCCAAACTGTTTAGTGGGATGACAGTCTTGGCCTGAGGATTCTTCATGTCTGTGATGATCACATGCCCCTTAGTCAGGAGGAGGATTCGAGAGGAAGTCTAGGGACAGAAGAGGAAAAGGTGAGGGAAGGTGGCGATTAGTCCTCACCCTTCCGGCGACCAGCCAGGGCTCTGGATCAGGCTGGGGAGTGGGGGTCCAGGTGTGGGCCTTCACCTTGGCGTTGCCACGATTGACCTTCACCACAGTCTCAGCCATCAGAATAGGCCCTTCTTCCCCACCCTTCAGCTTCTGTAGCTTGGGGTTTCTTTGCAGCCCGATGTAGTCACCGTGAAATGGAATGGGGACACTGAGAACACACAGAAAGCACGCAGTGGAGACAAGGTCCTTACCTTGGACCCCAAGGTCCTTGCACCTCCCCCACGGGGTTCCCATCGCAGTCCTCCCGTCTCCATCCCCCATCTTCCACCATATCCTCTGTCTCAGTGATTCTTAGATGTGATCCAGGACCAAAATCAGCATCTCCTAGAATCGGGTTAGAAAGGCAAATTCTCGGGCCCCGCCATAGACCTCCTAAATCAGAAACTCTGAGGAGGGCACGCAGCCATCTGGCTATTATCCAGCCTACCGGGTGACTCCGATGTATACTGAAGTTTGAGGACTACAGCATTATCCTTCCTGGGGAAGCTTCTTTTTGTTCTTGATGAAGCTGCACAGGGTCTGGGAGGTCCTCACCTCTGGGGGTATGAAGCCTTTTTGCCCTTGAACAGCTCGCTGGCACAGAGCTTCTCCCTCAGGACCTCTACCTGCTTCGGGGACAGCTGATCCCGGAATTTCTTGCACTGTGATGGGGGAGGGGAAGGAGCTAAGGTCATAGAGGAAGAGAGCAGGGCTGGGGTGTGAGGTGGAGAGAACACTGAGAGACATGTAAGGAGAGGGGCAGGGACTGGAAAGAGACGGAGTTGAAAGGACAGGGAGCAGACACTTTGGAGAGAGCTGGAGGAGCACTGGGGAGTGGGGAGCTGTGGGGTGCTGGGGGAGGGAATGGAAACTATCACATTCAAGCCCCAGGAGGGCGGTGCACCCAGCGCACAGCCTAAGGCATAGTCCCAGACAGGAGCGCCAAAGTATTCCTGAATAGAACACTGTGCTAATGAAATAAGCCAGATGAAAGGACAAATGTGGTATGATTTCACGTATATGAAGTACCTAGAATAGTCAAATTCATAGAGACAAAGAGTAGATGATGGGTTCCAGGGACTGAGGGAATGGAGAAACAGAGGGTTTTTCCTTAATATGTACAGAGTTTCAGTCTGAGATGATGAAAAAAAAGTATGGAGATGGATGGTGGTGATGGTCACACAACAATGTGAATGCCCATAATGCCACTGAACTGTGTATTTTAAAATGGTTAAAATGGGGACTTCCCTGGTGGTCCAGTAGTTGACTCCACCTTCCAATGCAAGAGGCCCTGGTTGGATTCCTGGTCAGGAAACTAAGATCCCACATGCTGTGGGGTGTGACCAAAAGAAATTTTTTATTGGTTAAAGTGGTAAATTTTGTGTGTTACCACCATAAACAAAAAAAAAAATTTGGAGTGGAAGAGGGAGGCAGAAGAGGAAAATCAGAGGAAGGAGAAAAGAAAAAAGACAAATGAAGAGAAGAGTTGCCCGGGCCCCAGGAGAGCTGCCCGGGCCCCACTCACCTTCCATTGGTGGAAGAGACTCTGGAGCTCGTGGTTGGCTGTGTTGAAGTACTTGTAAGGAGCAGATGGCCACTTTTTGTCCAAGATGCTGGGAGAAGGCAAATCGTTCTTCAGCCCCAGTAGGAATTTCTGTACCTGGGTTGGGACCAAGGGGGTTGGGAATGGGATGATGAGAAGACCTCCTGACAGGCAAACTTGCACCCAGATCCTGCCCCTTCAATGAGGAAGGCCACCACAGGGAGAAGCAACAAGTGGAGCTGAGGAGGTGGAAGTGAGTCCACTCCCCTCCTCTTTCAGTATGAATGTAGGCTTGAGGCTGGGCAGTAAGAGCATGAATGGGAGACGGAAGGGAGAGATGGATTAGATCCAAGCAGATACCTTCTAACCATTTCAGTGAGGTAGGAGGAGCCAATATGAAAACTGGCCTTAATATCTTGCTCCTGCAGTTTCCTATTCTCAAGACTCTTAACTGTTTACAGGTGGCTGACCCACTGTGTTAACTATTGGACAGGTACCAAATCTTCCCTCCTCTCTGCTCAGTCAAGCCCAACACTGCAACCTGGCAGTGTGCTGGTTGCATTGCCTCTAGGACACTGTTGAAAGTCCTCTACTCATAGTCCAACCTCATGTCATGGGATCCCCTGTGTTACCCTGGCACACTAACCAGACTGGACTCCTTGCCCTGCCCTCTGCCCAGCCCATGTATTACCACTCTCTGCCTTAGCTAATGATGCTCTCAGCTCAACTCTGCCAACCCAGATTCTACTTATCCTTTGATAAGGATGGAGATGGAGCTCAAAGCCCTCCCACATTCCCCAGACCAGGGTGTCTCTCCTTTGAAGTCCCTTTGAAGGCAATGGCACCCCACTCCAGTACTGTTGCCTGGAAAATCCCATGGAAGGAGGAGCCTGGTAGGCTGCAGTCCGTGGGGTGGCTAAGAGTCAGACACGACTGAGTGACTTCACTTTCACTTTTCACTTTCATGCATTGGAGAAGGAAATGGCAACCCACTCCAGTGTTCTTGCCTGGAGAATCCCAGAGACGGGGGAGCCTGGTGGGCTGCCAGTCTCTGGGGTCGCACAGAGTCGGACATGACTGAATCGACTTAGCAGCAGTAGCAGCAGTACTTTGTCTATACTTCTGGGTTTTGTGCTACTGTTATTTGCATGGCAATCTTCCCCCTCTTCTATAGAGCAAGTCTTTGGGAGTCAGGATCCCAGGTCCTGGCTGTTTTCACCATTCAACATCATTGAGAATCTGATCTGTGCTGATACTGTTCTAAGTATGGGAACATGGCAGTCAACAGAGTAAACAGAGTCTCTTGTCACTGAGTTTATGTCCTACTGAGACTGGAGAAGGAGACAGCCCACAAGCAAATAAACACAGACCATAACATTAAAGAATTCTGTGCGCTCTGATACAACAAAAGCAGACCTGAGACAGGAATGAGAGGTAGCATATTCCAGACACAGAAGGAAAGCCAGTGTGACTGGCCTAAGCTGAGTGAGAGGAGAGAAGATCAGAAAATTGGTTGGCCAAAGACAGGTCATAAAGGGCCTTACATGTAGGCTGTGGTAGCGAATCTGGCTTTTATGTGGAGTGAAACAGTACACCATTAGAGAGTTTTAGGAGAAGAGTGACATAATCTGACTTAAGAGTTTACGTTTTAATTTGTTTAATTTTTAAAATGTAATACAATTTATTTTCCTATTTTGAAAATTTTTTAATTTGCATGAAAGTTGAAAAAAGATTACAGTGAGCATCTGAATAATATATACTTCTTACCTAAATTCACCTACTGCTAGTACCTTACCCTATCTTTGCACTCTAACACACACTTATATTCAAATGCACATAAATATATAAATACACACATATGTACAAATCTTGGCTACTATAGCATCCTAAAGTAGGTCACAGTTATCATGACATTTTCTCCTGAAACTTAAGCACATACTGTCCAAGAACCAGAATATTTTCCTACACAATTATAAGTCCATTACCACACCTTAGGATATTAACATTAATTAAATACACTCACCCAACAGCAATACATACGCAAATCTCTTCTCATGTCCTTTATAAGCTCTAAAAGTATCCTCTTTGACTTTGCTTTTATTTTTCCTGATCCAGGATCCAATCAAGTTTCATCCATGGCATCTGACTGTTTAGTCTCCCCCAAGCTAGAACCAGGACTCTTAAGTCTTTACATCCCAGGCAATACCTAACACCTTGTTTGTTTATGGGATAGAATTATTGAAGGTATAGAAAATGACTTGATCTTGAACAATTCCAAATTTTTGGAATTTTTATGATAGCTTTCTATTGAGACATTAGGGTAAAACACAAAAATAGAAAAAGGCAGAGTAATATTTCTACAACTCTTCAGGAACCATCCAAGCTCTTTGTATCTTCCACTACCAAGATCTAGTGGGCTTAGTCTAATTACCCTGAAGCTCTAGTCCTTGGCCTGGTTTGATTTAATTCAATAAACATTCCTAAGCATCTCCTATAATCCTCCATACACCAATTGGTGGGGAGCTTCTGAGGTTTCTCTTTTCATTTTCTTAAATCTAGAAAGTTCCACTTTTCCCTATGTGTCTCTTTTGCCCCCAGGTCTACCCAGAGTCATGGATGCCTGGGTCACCCTGGCCTCTTTGTGTGTGGTGGGGGTGCAAAGGGAGGAAGGAGAGGGGAACAGGCATAGGTGGTGGTTAACTAGAATCAAATAGTTGATATCCCAGCTCTTACCACACACAGCTGTGAAATGCCTACAAGTTATTCAACCTCTCAGGGCCTCTTCGTTTAGTCGCTAAGTCATGTTGAACTCTTGCGACCCCATGGACTGTGACCTGCCAGGCTTCTCTGTCCATGCGATTCTCCAGGCAAGAATACTGGAGTGGGTTGCCATTTCCTTCTACAGGGGATCTCCCCAACCCAGGGATCGAACCCAGATCTTCTGCATTGCAAGCAGTTTTTTAACTGACTGAGCTATGAGGGTAGCCCCCTCTCTGGGCCTTAGTGTTTAACAATAAAATGGGTTTACTTTAAAGGAACATATACTTTGAATGGGCTTCCCAGGTGGCACTAGTGGTAAGAACCCACCTGCCAATTCAGGAAACATAAGAGATACAGGTTCAATCCCTGGGTCAGGAAGATCCCCTGGAGGAGGGCACGGCAACCCACTCCAGTATTCTTGCCTGGAGAATCCTATGGACAGAGGAGCCTGGCGGGCTACAGTCCATAGGGATGCAAAGAGCAGGGCACTACTGAAGTGACTTAGCATGCATACTTTGAATAAAAATTCTCTGGGCGAATTTAACTAACCTAGGTGAGAAAACCAACTGAAAGTGAAAGTCAGTCGGTCATTTCTGACTCTCTCCGACCCCATGGACTATACAGTCCATGGAATTCTCCAGACCAGAATACTGGAGTGGGTAGCCTTTCCCTTCTCCAGGGGATCTTCAGGTGCTGTTTAATTGTAAATAGATTGATATAAGATTGGACCAATACTTGATACGTACAATTTTAGTATGTAAGGTTTTTGTGCTTTTTAAAAAAAAAATGTTCAATAAATTAATTAAAAATAGAATAAAATGGGGGAAAGGTGAGGACCTACCTCACAGGGTTGTTGAAATCATTCAAGTTAATGCTTGTAAAGGGCTTAGCTCATAGTTAAGGGATCAAAAAAAATAGGTATTAACATTAGTAGCATTGGCTAAGTAGTTAAGTATAGGCAAGGTAATGAATGGCCTAGTCAGAAACACTGGGGCAATCAGTGCCCAGTGGCCCCCTGCGAGCAGACTTCCATAGTGGGTTTGATTTATTGAAATGCTGGTTTAAACCCAGCAGCTCCTGTGGTGACATTCTGCAGATGCCTGATAATACGCAGGTGAGAGTGAAGGTAGATGAGAGGTCAGTCAGGTGATAAGAGCAAAATCAGATTACAGGCTCAGGTGTGCAGCAGGAAAGCACGTACTCTGGTGAGGCAGACACACTGGAGCCTGCCTGAGGAGAGCCCGGCAACGGAAGAGGCCCAGGAGGAAGACGACGGAGCTTCCCTGAGAGAGGGTGGAGGACACAGTGAAGACTCAGGGAGGTGAGGAGGAGGCCCAGAGCCCCGATCCCTCAACTCAGCCAAGGGAACAGAGAGGAGCACCAGTGACTGCATCTCAAGTCTCTGTGAGCAAAGTCAGTAAGAGTCCTAACAACCGACAATGATCAAAGCAACCGAGGTCCGTTCAGAGTCACTCCAGCCCTCTGTCCAAAATTGCCTGCTCTTCTCTCTGGTATTTCCCAAGGTCTCACTGGAAGTCCTGCTCCCCCCGTCTGGTTTCCCTCCAACACTTCTCAGAAGCACCATCACTATTGGAGATATGTCTCTGGCAATCACTCCTCTCTGTCCCCATTTTCCTCTCACTGGAAACTGTTCATAGTTTGAACCTCCAGGCCTGCTCCTGACTTCTTCCTGCTCACCCTGACCTGAGTCTTCTTGAATCAAGATCTTTCCTGAGGTTCACTTCCAGCTTCACCTGCTACAGTGTCCGAAGAGACAGAAGGAAGATACCATTCCTCCACCATCACCCCCTCAACCCTAAAGTGAATTTCGGGAGGTTGGGTTACTTAACCCTATGTGTGTCTTCTCTCTGCTCTTCCATGAGGCTCAGACTCTTCAACTCTCATTAACCACCCCGCCCCAGTCTCTTCTCCAGCCTGTTCACTATGGACTAGTCAGTGGATGTGCTGGGACCCCTTCCTGCCACAGGTTGCTGCAGTGTCCATTCACGCCAAAACATGCTCTGATTCTATTCCTGGGTCCTGAGCACTGGGGTCCTCCTCCTACAGCCCTATCCCCTCACAGACAGAGCTGAAGGGCTTCCCAGGTGGCTCAGTGGTAAAGAATCCACCTGCCAAGCAGGAGACTCAGGTTCTATCCCTGGGTCAGGAAGATCCCCTGGAGAAGGAAATAACAACCCACTCCAGTAATCTTGCCTGGGAAATCCCATGGACAGAGGAGCCTAGTGGGGTATAGTCCATGGGGTTGCAAAGAGTCAGACAGGACTTAGCAACTAAACAGCAGCAGCAGCAGCAGCAGCAGACAGAGGAGGCTCTTGGGGAAAGCTTCAGATTACCTCATCTTGAGCCCCACACACTTCCTCTTCCCCAGCCTGTCCCTCCCTCCTCAATGCCCTGTTTCCTTCCTCAGCCCCCACCACTTACCATGCTCTTGTAGATGAAATTTGACAAGATGAGGGCAGCCCCTGATCGGAAGTACTTTCGATAATTCTTTCGGGCCTGGCAAGGACAAACAAGAAAGGAGCCAAAGTAAAGATAGTAAGTTCTACCTGGAAGATAGAAGACAGGCTGAGAAGAGGTTCTATTCTTCAATCACACAAAGAACAGAGTAAGGTAAAGAGCTGAGACTCTAACTGGAGGGAGAGAGTGAAGTCAGACAAGTGGGCAACCAGGAGGACACTCAGAGCAGAAGGCAGAGCTAAGTCAGAAACACACCCAGGTATGTGTTCAGATCTCCCCAAGATGCATCCACGCTCCTGGACACACACAGAGTAGACCCAGAAACACGCCCAGACACAGACGTGCGGTCACACAGAGATGTGTCCTGGATTCGGGCAGGACCTGCTCTCTGCTACTCTTCCCCTGCCACCCCTGGGCTTCCCGGGGTGCCCACCTGCCAACGCAGGAGATGTTGTGGTTTCAGCCCCTGGGTAGGGAAGATCCCCTGGAGAAGGGCATGGCAACCCACTAGAGTATGCTTACCCGGAGAATCCCCATGGACAGAGGAGCCTGGTGGGCTAGAGTCCATAAGGTCTTAAAGAGTCGAACATGACTCAGTGACTTGGCACACACACATTCTTCCCCCCACCCCAGCAGCAGCTGGCACAAGGAGCCACGTGTGGGGATGAAACTCTTCTCCCCTCCCTATTACCTTCCACCCTCTCACAAAAGCCTGGATCAACAACGCTGATGCCTTCATCTTCCTGTAGTGTTTCTTTTGCTGTAGAAACAATAAGCCTGTTAGAGAAGCTCCACCTCCCGAACCACCTCTCTACTTCCTGCTCTCATATCAGAGTGAGGGGGATAGAACTTCAGGGATAACTGGTACCATGTTGCCCCGAAACCAAGAGGATATGACGATCTGACTCTTGCGCATCAGCTGGTAGTGGGTGCGGCAGCGCCAGCCTCGGTATGTCTTCTGTATGAGCGTGGCCAACTGCTGGAGTCGAAGGCGCCTCTGCTCTTCCAAGTAGAAAAGCTGTAGAGGGGTGCAGAGGGGCACAGAGAGGCTGGCCTGGGGGGAACCCATGGCAGCAATGGCTTCCCTGTCAGTGTTTTATTTAATCATTACTTTGTCCTCTTAGTTTCCTCATCTATGCAACCATTCATTTAATTATCCACACATCCATGAGCCCTAACTCTTGAGCAGGCACTGCACTAGGACTTGGACACTCAGACTAATGACTCTCGAGGAGCCCTGCTTCAGGTAGAGGTGCTCAGACCAGCAAGGCAAGCACACCTAACTTCCGGGGCCCAGGGCAGGTGGGCTGGGGCCCCAAGGGGTCAGTTCCCAGGGATACAACCCCTGCAGAAAGACGTCCTCACACACTATCCTTTCCAGGTTCTAGAAGCTCCCCTCACCCAGCCTCTCACTCAGGTGGGCTCTCCAACTCTTCCACCGTCCAGCCCCACCAAACACAAGTGCCCCCTGCAACTCACAGTCTTGGGGCTTCTGATGAAGATCTTTGTCTTCCCAAAGGCCAGCTCCTCTGAGGACATGCTCAGCTCCCCCAGGACCTTCTCGACCCCCTCCCTGCCGAGTCAGGTGAAGAAAGCTGTCCAGGGGCATCCCAGGGGAGGGGCCTCTCCCAGTTTTCCTCTACCTCTTCTAAGAGGGGAGAAGAGCTCAGGGCTCAATAGACTTCAGAGCCTCTGAAAAGCCATCATTCAATTCATGTCCCCCAGTAGCCATTCACCAAACTCCAGTGATGCCCATGGTACCGCCTGAGGGGTCTCCTCCCCACAGGTTCCTTGCACTGCCCCTCCCTGCCCCCCAGTCTCCCACTGAATCTTACTGGTCTCCACCATTCCAGCGTGGCCAAGTGCTCCGGCTCAGCAATCGGTACCTTTCCAGGAAGGACCCGTAGGCCTGGCGGTAGGCGTAGCCTGCCCGTCGCACCCGCACATTCTCCAGCAGCCCCAGGTACTGAGCCTGGACACTTACCAGCTCAAAAGAGAAGTGACCTCGCTGCTGATGCTCATTGGGCTTTATACACCTGATGAGAGGTAGGGCAAGGCCCAGGCTTCAGGAGCTTCACCCTTGCTAGCGTCGCCCATCCTAGTCTCTACACCCCTTGTGCTTGTGCTATGTTGCTTCAGTCCTGTCTGACTCTTTGCAACCCCATGGACTGTGGCCCACCAGCCTCCTCTGTCCATGGGATTCTCCAGGCAAGAATACTGGAGTGGGTTGCCATGCCCTTCTCCAGGGATCTTCCTGACCTAGGGATCAAACCCACATTTCTTTCATCTCCTGCATTGGCAGGTGGGTACTTTACCACTAGTGCCACCTGGGAAGCCCACAGTCCTTAGCTGAAAAATTCCAGAGAAAGCAGGTACACTACCCTTCCCAGTTTCACTCACTAGAGCATGGTCACTACCTGACCACCCTGCTCTCCCCCTTACAGGACATGTGGCTGCTCAGTGGGCTCTGTTTTCTATGAGGAAAGGGTTTCTGGCACCCTTATTCCAGGGAGCCCCCTCCCCACATGGACACGTTCTACCATGCATGGACCCTGTTCATGTCATCACAAATCAGCATGTTCCCCTATGTGCCCAGCATGTCACCTGATGTAGTTGGGGTTCTTGGAATATAGGTTCTTCATGAGAGTGGTCACAGAACTCTTGAACTGGGCCCCAGCAGTTGGGGGGCGTTTGAGAGATGCCTGTTTTGGATCACCCTCAGGAAACAAGGACCGAAGGAGCGGGTGCCGGGCCTTCCACATGGCCTGGGACAAGTCTCGGAAGAGTAGGTCATTGTTCTTGTCAATGAAGCTGTTCACACTGTAGGTCACCTGTACAGGAACAGCACTTGGTCTGGAGCATCCGCCATACTGTCTGTCATGCACTTGGCTCTCCCAGTCTCACTGTGAAGTGTTCCTGGTTCCCATCTTCCCCCAGTGCCTCCCCCATTGTCTTCAGTCTGTGCCCAGACCCTAATCTTCACCATCCAGGCCCATCACATCACCTTGCCTGCATAGTGGCAGATGCGGAAGCAGCTGAGGCCCATGCTGTGGTCATACTGGCGCTGGGCATTCTGGGTGACTTTGCTCTCATAGTGGCTGTGCTTGGAGAAGAGCTGGTTCAGCTTTGCTAGGAAGGTGGAGTCACTGACCACCCCAGGCCGCAGGCACTCCTCATCCAGCATGGCCAGGATGCCTCGCTGATTCTGGCCAGGGGAACAAAAACAGCCCAACCTAGACCTTGCCCTTCAAGATGTCTACACCTCACTGCCGCCCCTCTGCCTCCTCATCCTTTGCCTTCCTTACCATCCTTATCAAGTAGGGTGGGAGGGGGAGAGAGAGACAGGGGAAGGGTGTTCAAGCAGTCTGGAGCAGGAGGTCCCAGAGATAAGAGAACTTACATGCTCAATGAGGTTACAGATAATGCCATTATCAAAGTATTCCACCTTCACCCACGGTATGCCCTGGCAAGGGGAGACATGAAAAATTACATGCAGCAGGTCCAAGATGAGACTTCAAAGACCCCACCAGAACCAGGCCCCCTTTCATCCAGCCCACCAAGGACCATCAGAAAGCCCTATAGTTCAGAGGGTCCTTGGTGTGGTTTCTATTATACCCTCACCCCTCCAGGGTTGATGGAGAATTTGTGGGGTGGGTGGACAGATGTCTGTGAGGACCCAGAGCAGTTGTGAGAGGGGGTGAGACAGTGTAGAGAGCCCCGGGGGTGCTGTAGGTTGGGAAGGGAAGAGTAATATGTTAGGTAAAAACTGGGACAGGAATCACCCTACTGTGGAAGGGGGAAAGGATCCCTGAGTATGTGGAAGAGCAAATCTCCATACCACTCTGGCAACAAACCATAGAACAAAAGCACTTAAGTAAACCAAAGGCTTATTATCAAACAACAAAGCTGATTTGACACATCTTCAAAGACCTGCATCAGTGAAACTCAAGTGTTCAAGTCACTGAGAGGGCTTGTTAAAACACAGGCTTCTGGGTCTCAGCCCCAGTTTCTGACTTGGCAAGCCTGGGACAGGACCTGTGAACTTGTCTTTCTCATATGTACCCAGGGGCCACTGCTGCTCCTGGCTCAGGACTACACTTTCACAACCACTGACCCACATGATACATTGGGGCTGTATAATTTGTTTCTTAAAAAGCAAGAATGGTATAGAAGCAGAGCACCAAAAGACCATGAATCAGTCATTTAGAGATTTGCTGGGCATCAGGCCTACAGACAGGTCCTGACCACCCAAGGGCCAGACCTCCCCAGTTTGGGCCACTCCCAAGTGTGGTTGGGGAACACAAGCCTTTCTCTTCTTCTTCCCTCACAGGTCTTTAGGGAATACAGAGTGGAATTAAGTAAAGTTGCCCTCCCGCTTCATCCCCCAAATACCTCTCCCAACTGGTTAAATGAATGAGGATATCCTTACAATCCTAGGCAGCTGTAGAGAAGCATCTTTATGAACTGATATAGAAAGGTCTCTTGTTAACTGGTAAAAGCAAGATGCAGAATGGAGTGTATTTGTGGCCGCTTGAATAAATATTGTGGGAAAATGTATTTACAGATTTGCTGCAGAAGGAGGCTGACTTCAGTTGCCTCTGGATGGGAGGGAGAACTAAAAGGGGGTGGGAGGAAGACTTCTTTATACACCTTTTTAAGCTTTTTGAATCTGGAAGCATGGATGAGATTTATCTACTTGATAATATAAGTTCTTAAAGTCAAAACATACAGAAGTTAAAAAAACCTTTGAGTCGTGACCACATTGCCTGAAATGCTGCCACAGCAGGTTCCTGAATTCACAAGGAACATCCCTGGGAGGGCTTTGATGAGTGAGACACAGCCATTCACACCTTGGAGTGAATTAGCTCCATCAGAGAGCTTTTCTAACACTTAGCCATAGAAAAGTGGGGACCAGGGGAAGGAGTGTGGAAATTTTGAGCCACAGGGCACTTATAATGAGGAAGTCTGGGATCGGAGTGCTACAAAAGATGACAGCGACATCAGTCCAGCCTGGAGGAGACAAAGGATTCTGATGTCAGGGAAGGGCACCAAAAGGGATGAGTAGGGTGGCAAGCCTAAGAAAAATGCCCCTTCTAAATGCGGCTCCCAGTCCGCCCTGGGCCAAGCACAGCTGTCACTTCACTTCTGTCAGGCCTCTTTCCCACTCCCACCTACCCCCGACACCCTTCCATCAATCTGCCCCCTTCCTCGCCCGGCCTGTGGTGGAAGGATGGGGAACTGGGGTTGGAGAGCAGAGAGTTAGGGCTTCTTGGTAATGCTGGCATATTCAGCTGTGCAAGGGAAACTTTCTGTCCTTAGTGTTCCCATCTGGGGACAATTGAGAGGAAATTGTGACAAAGGAGGAAAAGGTCTGGCATATGCCTTACATCATCTGAGAGAAAGGCAAGCAGGAAGGCTTCGTTTACCTCTCTCTTATATTCTTCTTGCTCCTCTTTCAGTGTCATCTCTATGAACACCTGCTGTAGCTTCTCATTGCAGTAGTTGATCACAAATTGCTCAAAGCTATTATCCTGAGGTGGGTACACAGGTTAGAGAGAGAGAGAGAGCAGCTCAGCACAAAACACTTCCTCCATTTCAGCCTGACCTCCCCTCTCCCATACCCCGCTTCGAGCTTGCCACCCCTCACCCCCAGGAAGCAGGGTGCTAAGGTTGCTGGAGCTCTCTCACCTCTAATATTTCAAAGCCATAGATATCCAGAACCCCCATGACCTTCCTCTTCTCCCCAGTACCTACCTGAAGAGGAGGAAAAGATACATCTGAGGACCAGCCCTCTGCACATGTGGCTAGGCCCCTCTGGATGGATGAGAGTGAAGCAGGGGGCAGACAGCACTTGAGTGAACTTGACCATGCTGGAGAGGAATTGGGGTGATTTCATGCTCCCTCTTCCTCTATAGGCTGAAGAACCAGCCAAGAGGGAGGAAAGGAGGGAAGGGAAGATGCAAATAGATTTCAGGAAAATGCTCCCATGGCACAACGTAGACAAACATTAAAATCTCAGGAAAATAACCATCCCTTATATGTGTAGAGCATTTTACCAAAAAAAAAATCCTAAGATCTTGTTTCATTAATCTGTATATCCCTATAAGGTGTGTTGATTCCCTTTCTACAGATGAAAAAAATCAACTTCAAAAGAGCTAAGAGACTTCCCTGGTCCAGGGGTTGAGACTCCATGCTTCACTGCAAGGCGTGCAGGTTCAATACCCACAGGGGCAGGAGGGTGGAGGGGAGAACCAGCGGGGCTAAAATCCCACATGCTGCACAGTGTAGCCAAAAAAACAAAAAACTGCCAAAAGAGTTAAGCATTTGCCCAAATCTAGATTCAAATACTATTTTACCCTGCTGCCTTCCAGTAATAGTTTCTAAATTGATGGCACTTTCACATATGTAATTTTTAAACAATAGCTCTATTTTGGCCTAATTTGTACACCATAAAATTTACCCTTTAAATGTACACAATTTGGTGATGTGGTTGCTTTTTGTTAGTATATTCAAAAAGTGTACAACCATCACCGCTAAATTCCAGAGTATTTTCATTACCCCCAAATGAAATGCTGTACATGGACCCATTGGCAGTCACTCCCTATTCCTCTGGTAACCATGGACCTACTCCCCATCCCTATGGATTTGCCTATTCTGGACATTTTATATAAATGGAATCACATAAAATGTAGCTTTTTGGGTCTGGCTTCTTTCACTCAACATGTTTCCCAACTTCATCTATGTTGAGCTTGTATCAGTACCTCATGCCTTTTTATAGCCAAATAATATACCACTGTATGGATACACCACATTTTGTTTATCCATTCATCAGATGGATAAACAATGTGCATTTAGGTTGTGTCCACTTCTTGGCTATTATGAATAATACCCCTATGAATATTCATGCACAAGCTTTTATGTGGACATGTTTTCCATTCTCTTGGATATATACCTAGGAGTAGAATTCCTGGATTATATGGTAATCACGTACACAAAGTTATCTGATCATCACTGATGGTTTAGTTGCTAAGTCGTGTCTGATTCTTGCGGCCCCATGGGCTGTAGCCCGCTAGGCTCCTTTGTCCGTAGGATTTACCAGGCAAGAACACTGGAGTGAGTTGCCATTTCTTTCTCCAGGGAATCTTCCCTACCCGGGGATCAAACCCAGGTCTCCTGCACTGCAGGCAGATTCTTTACCGACTGAGCTACCACGGAAGCACTAAATTTAGTGATCCTCACTAAATCCTGGGAAACACGTAAATGTTAGTGTCTCGTTTCCCAAATCAGGAAACTGAGGCTCAGAATCTTTGTGCAGCTGAAAAGACCAGGCAGCTGATAGAGAATCCAGATAGTTGAATTTAAAAAAAAAAAAAAAAAAAAAGATGTATTTCCAAAACAACACAGATTCAAAAATAAGTGGATAAAAGAAAACACGCTACCATTCTTCCTCTGTTCATCTCAGAACCCAAGGCACAGGGCAGGCAGAGGAGATCATTGAGGAAGGAGGGAAATCTCTCACCTTGATACTCTCATTGATTCGATTCACTAACCAGTTGAAAAGGCGGCTGTAGATGTTCTTAGCCAGAGCATCCCGGGCATACTGAGCCTGGAGGGTGGGGCTGCTGGTTAGTGTGACAGCCGTAGAACAGACTCAGAACCCAGCCTCCTCCCTGAGAGACCCTCACCTGGACGACATTCAGTGTGGTGACCACCTTTTCTTTGGCTGTTTCCATGGTTCTTGAGCACAAAGCTCTCTCTAGTTCCACTGAATTCAAACCCACCAATTCCCCAATTTCTTGAACACCTGGGAGTGATGAGGAAATATAACATGGCCTGAGAGAGGGTTTACTCCCAGGGGAGGAGGGAGGGTTGATACATGAAATTGCTTGGGGGCCTGCTGTTCCCGAGTCTTTCTGGGAAAGTCCTTACAGCCCATCCAGAATATGGCCTTGGAGGAACATCTGGGGAGGAGGAGGAGAGAAGGGAGATCTTGACACTTTGCATGTATCATCTCCTTTAATATGAGAATCTCCTGAAATGAGTGTAATTGTCCCCATTTTTGCAAAGAATCCACTGAGAATTCAGAGAGTCCCAGAACCAAGGTCTATGGAACATCCAACTTCATTCCAATGTGTCTCACAGGATATTCTGAATGAGTATGTTTGGGGAGGAACTTCTGAGCGGGCAGAGGGGGACTTAGTCAGAGTGAAGTCTATTATGCTGAAGACGGTGGGAGAACAGAAATTGCAGTAGGAGATTTAGGGAGCTGATTGGGTACAGACCTCTCCCATCACAGATGCCACTTGCTGGCACCCCATTGGCCTGGAACTCGTTGATCAGTTCCACGTTCCCCAGCTTCAGCACCAGGGCCGCTACCTCTAGCACCTGCCGAATCTCCTCATCAGAGAAGCCAATCACAGTCATCGCACTCTAGGGAAGAAAGGAGAATCGGAAGCTGAACTTCATGCCAGTCCAATGCCTGCCTCCCTTCCCAAAGCCAGAGCCTGGACTCAGGGCATGGCCTAATGGCTCATCCTGGGTACCCACCTGGAGGACCTTGAAGTTGGCATCATCATCCATGCCATCCACCCTGGACGTGTCCGGGTTCAGGTAGGCATAGCCACCTGTGTCCCGCTCAAGCTTCAGGGCCTCTGCAAGGACCAGCATGAGGGAAAAGGGTCAGTACATGGGCTCTCTGAGTCCTCCAACCTTGACCCTCATGGACCTTGCTCTAGGTTGGTTCATTCATTTATTCAGAGGAGCCATTTTTGTTTTAGGTTCTTCCTGTGTAGTCTTTGTGTTGGGATCATTAAATCTTATGATTATAGACTACTACTTTTTTAAGTTGTATCTAGGGTTTGCAAGTGAAAGTCACTCAGTCATGTCCAACTCTTCACAATCCCATGGACTATACAGTCCATGGAATTCTCCAGGCCAGAATACTGGAGTGGGTAGCCTTTCCCTTCTCCAGGGGATCTTCCCACACCAGGGATCAAACCAGGGTCTCCTGCACTGCAGGCAGATTCTTTACTAGCTGAGCTACGAGGGAAGTGGTGTTCATAATTCTTGAGGTTTTCCCCAACTTTTATGAAAGAAAACCCTCATTCTACTCTTCTCTCCACCCTCAGGGTTCTAAACAATAAAACCAGAAAAGCAATCCTTCCATGCTGTTCAGTTCTCAGTGGTTCTGGGAGAACAAAGGCGAGGAAAGAAGGGTGAGCACCTATCTCCCACCCACCCCCAGCCTTCACACATTGCCCATTGCCCAGGTTGGGGCATTCATTATTTGTTCACAAAACACCAACCAAGTGGCAGACACTATATTCCCCAAACCAGACCCCATTTTGGAAGGTTTTCTCAGATTGGGGCTGAGCCAAATGGCTCTCCTGTGTTCCACATGGTGCATCCCTACCCTAGACTACATCTCGTGGATTAGGTTTTGGGTTTTTTTTCCTGTTCCTCTTACCAATGAACAGCTTGTGTGTTGGGACTGTGTTTTTCATCTTCATATTCTGCATGCCTGACTGGCATACAAAACTTTCTTATAAAAAATGATTCAAGGGAATGGACAAAGCCATTCACTGAGATGGGAAGGAATGAGTTAATCATAGAGCTTGAATAGTATCAGTTATCTGTTACTCAAAAGATCTGAGAATTAGAGAGTGACTGTCAAAGTAGAGTTTAATGGCAGCTTCCCCTGAGACAAAAATTTTGAAACAGGAGGCTGATAAAGAGGGGTGTCTGGAAGGAGAATGAGTCAGAAAGGCCCTGGGATGATGACACCAGGAAGGGAGGCCCCATCCGGACTCAAACCAATGAGCAAGAATCAGCCAGAGCAAGACTCCAGTGTCTGATTCATACAAATTGAATACAATCAAGACTATTAAGCCAGGAGGGAAGATGATACCTGTGGGGGTTCTTAAACCATAGAGATCTCCAGGAGGGTGAAAGGAGGCAGGCACAAGTCCAGCACAGAATAACAAGAAATCAAAGCCATAAGTTCTTAGGCATCAGATATCCACAGTGCCCACAGCCAGAGGTGGGATTTAGAGAGGAAACTGGCAGGGCTTAAAGTCCCATCAGACCCTGCAGTAAGGCCCAGCCAGCATCAGGCTGAGACGGTCTCTTCCCTAAGAAAAATCATGGTGCTCCATGACTTCTGCACCTATAGCCAACTGCACAGCATATTGGCAACAGTCACACTGCACTGTGATGTATCTGCTCACATATGTGCCACCCCTAGAAGAAGACTTCTTCAAGGACAAGGTCCATGTCTTACTCAACTCTGTATCCTTAGAAGCTAGCAGGATATTCAAGTATAGTAGATGTTCAAGAGGTGTTTGATGAATGAATGAATGGAACCTCCACAGAAGAAAAAACCAAGGACAAGATCATGAGTGAGACAGATATAGACCCAAAACAACTTCAACTAGAGCTCATTGGAAGTCCTTGAATACTTGTAACATCCTGTCCAATCTCCTGTTGAGCTATGGATAAAGTCCCTTGAATTAAAGGTAGAAAAGCATGGCAGATGGAAATAAGTGTTCTGTTTTTAAAGCCAGCTTGGGGGAAAAGAGGAGATTTAGTCGCTAAATCATGTCTGACTCTCTGCAGACCCCTTGGATTGTAGCCTGCTGGGCTCCTCTGTCCATGCAATTTCCCAGGCAAGAACACTGGAGTGGATTTTCATTTCCTTCTCCAGGGAATCTTCCTGACCCAGGGACTGAACCTCTGTCTTTTGCATCTCCTGCATTGGCAGGCGGGTTCTTTACCACTAGCACAACCCAAGAAGCCAGGACGGGTCATGGTGGAGTGTTCTGACAAAATGTGGTCCACTGGATAAGGGAATGGCAAACAACTTCAGCATTCTTGCTTTGAGAACCCCATGAATAGTATGAAAAGCCAAAAAGATACGAAACTGAAAGATGAACTCCCCAGGTCGGTAGGTGCTCAATATGCTACTGGAAAAGAGTGGAGAAATAACTCCAGAAAGAATGAAGAGATGGACCCAAAACAAAAACAACACCCAGTTGTTGATGTGACTGGTGATAGAAGTAAAGTCCAATGCTGTAAAGAGGAATATTGCATAGAAATCTGAAATGTTAGGTCCATGAATCAAGGTAAATTAGAAGTGGTCAAACAGGAGATGGCAAGAGTGAACATTAACATTTTTATGAATCAGTGAACTAAAATGGACTGGAATGGGCGAATTTAACTCAGATGACCATTATATCTACTACTGTGGGCAAGAATCTCTTAGAAGAAATGGAGTAGCCCTCATAGTCAACAAAAGAGTCTGAAATGCAGTTCTTGGGTTCAATCTCAAAAACAACAGAATGACCTCTGTTCGTTTCCAAGGCAAACCATTGATATCACAGTAATCCAAGTCTATGCCCAGTAACGCTGAAGAAGCTGAAGTTGAATGGTTCTATGAAGACTTTCTAGAACTAACACCCAAAAAAGATGTTCTTTTCATTATAGGGGACTGGAATGCAAAACTAGGAAGCCAAGAAACACCTGGAGTAACAAGCAAATTTGGCCTTGGAGTACAGAATGAAGCAGGGCAAAGGCTAACAGAGTTTTGCCAAGAGAAATCACTGGTCATAGAAAACACCCTCTTCCAACAACACAAGAGAAGACTCTACACATGGACACCACCAGATGGTCAATACCGAAATCAGATTGATTATATTCTTTGCAGGCAAAGTTGGAGAAGCTCTATACAGTCAGCAAAAACAAGACTAGGAGCTGACTGTGGCTCAGATCATGAACTTCTTATTGCCAAATTCAGACTTATATTGAAGAAAGTAGGGGAAACCACTAGACCATTCAGGTATGACCTAAATAAAATCCCTTATGATTATGCAGTGGAAGTGACAAATAGATTCAAAGGATTAGATCTGATAGACAGAATCCCTGAAGAACTATGAATGGAGGTTCGTGACATTGTATAGGAGGCAGTGATCAAGACCGCCCCCAAGAAAAACAAATGCAAAAAGGCAAAATGCTTTTCTGAGGAGGCCTTACAAATAGCTGAGAAAAGAAGAGATGCTAAAGGCAAAGGAGAAAAGGAAAGATATACCCCTTTGAATGCAGAGTTCCAAACAATAGCAAGGAGAGCTCAGAAAGCCTTCCTCAGTGATCAGTGCAAAGCAGTAGAGGAAAACAATGGAATAGGGAAGACTAGATATCTCTTTGAGAAAATTAGAGATACCAAGGGAACATTTCATGCAAAGATGGGCACAATAAAGGACAGAAATGATATGGACCTAACAGAAGCAGAAGATATTAAGAGGTGGCAAGAATACACAGAAGAACTATACAAAAAAGATCTTCATGACCCAGATAACCACGATGGTGTAATCACTCACCTAGAGGCAGACATCCTGGAATGTGAAGTCAAGAGGGCCTTAGGAAGCATCACTACAAACAAAGCTAGTGGAGGTGATGGAATTCCAGTTCAGCTATTTCAAATCCTAAAAGACGATGCTGTGAAAGTGCTTCACTCAATATGCCAGCAAATTTGGAAAACTCAGCAGTGGCCACATGACTGGAAAAGGTCAGTTTTCACTCCAATTGCAAACAAAGGCAATGCCAAAGAATATTCAAACTACCACACAATTGCACTCATCTCACACGCTAGCAAAGTAACATCCAAAATTCTCCAAGCCAGGCTTCAACAGTACGTGAATCATGAACTTCCAGATGTTCAAGCTGAATTTAGAAAAGGCTGAGGAACCAGAGATCAAATTGCCAACATCTGCTGGATCATCGAAAAGCAAGAGAGTTCCAGAAAAACATCTACTTCTGCTTTATTTTCTAAGCCAAAGCCTTTGACTGTGTGGATCACAACAAAGTGCAGAAAATTCTTCAAGAGATGGGAATACCAGACCACCTTACCTGACTCCTGAGAAATCTGTATGCAGGTCAAGGAGCAACAGTTCTAACAGTTAGAACAATTAAAACAGACTGGTTGCAAATCAGGAAAGGAGTATATCAAAGCTGTATATTGTCACCCTGTTTATTTAACTATATGCAGAGTACATCATGCACAATGCCAGACTGGATGAAGCACAAGCTGGAATCAAGATTTCTGGGAGAAATGTCAATAACCTCAGATAGATGACACCATCCTTATGGCAGAAAGCGAAGAAGAACTAAAGAGTGTCTTGATGAAAGTGAAAGAGGAGAGTGAAAAAGTTGGCCTAAAACTCAACATTCAGAAAACTAAGATCATGGCATCCAGTCCCATCACTTTAAGGCAAATAGATGGGGAAACAATGGAAATAGTGAGAGACTTTATTTTGGGGGGCTCTAAAATCACTGTGAATGGTGACTGCAGCCATGAAATAAAAAGATGCTTGCTCCTTGGAAGAAAAGCTATGACCAACCTAGACAGTATATTAAAAAGCAGAGACATTACTTTGCCAACAAATGTCTGTCTAGTTAAAGCTATGGTTTTTCCAGTAGTTATGTATGGATGGGAGAGTTGGACTATAAAGAAAGCCGAGTGCCAAAGAATTGATGCTTTTGAACTATGATGTTGGAGAACACTCTTGAGAGTACCTTGGACTTCAAGGAGATGAAAACAGTCAATCCTAAAGGAAATCAGTCCTGCATATTCTTTGGAAGGACTAATGCTGAAGCTGAAATTCCAATACTTTGGCCACCTCTTGCAAAGAACTGATTCTCTAGAAAAGACCCTGATGCTGAAGATTGAAGGCAGGAGGAAAAGGGGATGACAGAGAATGGGATGGTTGAATGGCATCACCAACTTCATGGACATGAGTTTGAGCAAGCTCTGGGAGTTGGTGAAGGAATGATAGGAAAACCTGGAGTGCTGCAGTCCATGTGGTGGCAAAGAGTCAGGCACTACTGAGTAACTGAACTGAATTGGGGAAAAAGGAATCAAGGCAGTTCAGAGAAGTAAGAGTGGTGAAGAGGTAAGAAGGCTTATTCCTAGACTAAAACCCCAGAAAAGGAAGAGAACACAGAAGTCAAGGGATTTGTTCCCAACAGTGGGTGGGTAAGAATCAGGGTAGACTGCCCTGAGAGTCAAGGGAAGATGGCTTTAGGGATCCAGAGGGGCCAGGGGTTCTGGGGCTTGAATGCAGGCTGAGGATGTTCTGCTGCATGTCGGGTGCTGGCACGTACTCAGTAGCTGTGCGTCTGCTCCCGCCAGGAGCTGATAGAAGATGTGGAAGTTTCTTTCTCCTTCAAGTTGCTTCACCACACGGGATTTCTCAAGCAGATCTGACAGAAAATAAGAAAATAATGTTCTGAGGATCTGGGAGGTACTACAACTTCCCTCTAATTCCATCCTAATCCCTGGTGTTCCCAGTGGTTAGGAAGCCTGTTAGTCTAACTTTCCTCCTTCCTACAGCAGTAGATTAGCAGAAAGGGACACCATGGGGCATGCGGGAGAGGGGGTAAGTGGGACGGGAGACACGTACAGTTTGTGATGACGCCACCGAGGGGGGATCCCTTGAAGTCAAACTCAATATCCATGTATTTTCCCTTCAGAGAGCAGAGAGAGAGAGAGACTTGGCTTCTACCTTTCCTTGTCATCCTGTCCAGGAGGCATCTGGGCCATGTTCCTCCCTCTCTAGACCCCACACCCTCTCGTCCAAGGCCAAGGAGATGTTCACTCACAAATCTAGAGGAGTTGTTATTGCGAATGGTCTTGGCATTGCCAAAAGCTGTGGAGATGCGGGGAGAAGGAGTTAGGTGGCTGAGGGCAGAAGGACCCCAGGGACAGGAAGGGGGAAGGTCCTCCAGCCATCAGGGCAGTCTCAGATTTTTCAGGCTGAACACGAACAGTGATCTCGGGAACACGGGGGATGGTAGGGTAGCGGTGGGGTGGAGAGGACAGAGACTGGACTCCTTACCCTCCAGCACTGGGTTTGACTGAAGTAGTTGCTCCTTCACAGAGTTCACCTGCTCCCCTTTCCCACAGACAGCAGCCACGTAAGACATCACTAGCTTACTAGCCTCTGCAAGAGAAACCCCCGTGTGGATCCCCACCGCTGCCCTTAATCTCCCTCATTGCAGCACCTCACACCACTCAGAAAAACCCAGGAAGGAATTTCAGGGGTTGGGGGCAGGACTGGCTCTGTCTTGGAGAGAGACAAGGGGGCAGTTCCAGCAGCAACCCCATGGCTTCCCCGCCCCCCTCACCCGGCGCCTCACCTGTCTTCCCAGCTCCACTCTCGCCGGTAATGAGGATACACTGGTCTCGGTCCCGGTCCCTCAGTGACTGGTATGCCATATTTGCCAGTGCATAGCTTGCAGGGAGGAAGTGGGTGATGACTAGTGTGGGGTCAGTTCAAGACACCGTCTTTCACTCGATCCCCAGACTCATTCGCCCTCCCCACTTGGACCAGACCATGGCAAACAACAGGCCTAGTAAGGGGCCTCCAAAAGGCCAAGGGAGGAAGGGACAGCTGGAG
This sequence comes from Bos indicus, assembly GCF_029378745.1. Classification (NCBI taxonomy): domain Eukaryota; kingdom Metazoa; phylum Chordata; class Mammalia; order Artiodactyla; family Bovidae; genus Bos; species Bos indicus. Next base: position 56,480,465 of record NC_091764.1, on the reverse strand, counting down.
AGCCTCCTTCAGGAGAAAGGATAGAGGAAATGAGGATGTCTCATCATGACGAGCTGGGCCCTGTCACCTTCCCTTGGTCCCTCTACTCACATATGGGGCTTCAGCTCGTAGAAGGTATAGTCCCGGTATTTGGCAACAAACTCCAGGTCATAGATGGGCAGTTGTTGGTAGGGATTCACTGAGACCAACACGTTCCCAATGTAGGTCTGGAGTTGTGGGAGATGACAGAGTGAGCCAGGGTGGGTCTGGGAAAGGCCTGAGAACTCTCTGGCCACACATCCACAGCCAGGGGCACCCATGGGCACTCACATAAATCTCCTTCTTTTCATAGCGCAGCTGGAGGTTCCTGATCAGAGACTCCTGCTCCAGGGGTTCCAGGAGCACAAGGTCCTCCACCCCCACGGAACCTTCCAGAAGGGTCATGTCCAGAGGAGCTATTGGTCCTGGGATCAGTTTGCTGGTATCCGATCAGCTTTCACGGCCAGTAACTATTTAGGGGAGGAAGGCAGAAGGACCTAAGAGAGTCTTCCCCTCCCCCTAGTACTGGCCCTGGAGAGAGCCCCTGGCCAGCTGAAAGAGGCCTCCAGACCAGTCCAAGCTAAGTGTGGAGATTGCAGGGAAGCCAGAGGTGGGAGGGATCCTCTGCTCCCTGAATTAGGGTTGGTGGGAGTGAGGCAAGACCACCTGCCTCCAACCACCAGGGTAAAGAAGGCCCCCAGTAGGTAGCAGTTGGGGGAGCATCCTTGTGCTGCAGGGGAGATGGCTGGGGAGGAAAGGGAAGCAAAGTTCATGCCACAGCCAGGCACTGGAGGCTCCCTCCCTCCAGCACTGAGGCCCTGGCCCAGGTCCAGGTTCCCTGACTCTGTGACCCATCTCCCTCCCAACTCCTTGCCTCTCACAGCCCATTTCCTCACCAGGCACACCCATACTCACTTCCAAAGTTGCTCCAAAGTTTTCCCTCCCCTCTCACTGTTACAGTGAGATTCAGTTTTTAACTGGGGCCTGGACAAGGTGATGAGCCCCAGGACAGAGGCAGGAGCTCCTCCATTAAAGGCTGGAGTGCCCCAAAGAAAATGAAAATGAGATTTGTTTTCCCCAACAAGCAAGCAGTGGTCGGGAACTTTGGATGTGCCTCCACATCTGTCCCCGTTTTTCGATCTCAATCCCCAATGTTTACATCCACGACGTTAAGCTTCTGGCATGGACTCTGCCCCAGAGAGACACATCTAGCTTTTTAGTAACTGGTGGGGATGAGCAAGGAAGAGCAGAGGGGGAAGGGCTCGGCCCCACACAGTAGGCATATGGTTGCTGCTGCTAAGTCACTTGAGTCGTGTCTGACTCTGTGCGACCCCATAGACGGAAGCCCACTAGGCTCCCCTGTCCCTGGGATTCTCCAGGCAAGAACACTGGAGTGGGTTGCCATTTCCTTCTCCAATGCATGAAAGTGAAAAGTGAAAGTGAAGTCGCTCAGTTGTGTCCGACTCTTAGCGATGCCATGGACTACAGCCTACCAGGCTCCTCCATCCATGGGATTTTCCAGGCAAGAGTACTGGAATGGGGTGCCATTGCCTTCTCCGTGGCATATGGTAGGTGCTCCCTAAGGAGGAAACCCAATCCTCCTCAGTCTTTCTTGTGGGACTGAGCAGGCGGGGTGCCCTGGTGCAGGACAGAACTATTAGTACAATGGTCAATGCCACTCCCTAACAGGAATGAAACAGCCATATCCTCCTCTCCTGCATCGCTGAACCTGAGTGGGGGAAGGGAGGAAAGCCAGAAGAACGGTGGAGCAGAAAGGGAACAGAGGCTGCCTTCTCCCTCCACTTTGCCTCTCCAAGCTCCAGGAAAAGTGAGCACTTATCACTTCCTGTAAAGTCACAACTGAGGGAGCTATGAGAATACTGATTACCGCAGCCAACAGCAATCAGGTGGTAAATACTATGGGCCAGGCAGGCTCTAAAGACTTTACACATACTCATTCATTTGCTGCTTAGAATATCTCCAGGAAGCAGATACTATCATCACCCCACATTTTCTAGATTTGAGAAAAAGTTAAGATTTTAAATAACTTGGCAGGCAAGGTAAGAAGCAGAAGCAGGGCTGGGAAGAAGGCATCTTTGGATTTAGATTTGAAAGGAACGAGAATAAGATTGGTTGGAGGATGGGGGGCAGCGAAGAAGCTCCCACATAGGGCATCCTAAGATATGAAAAGAGGAACAGGTTAAGGCAGGACTCACCCCACGCTGGAACCAGGGTGTAACTTCAATATCAGAGAATGGTAGATGAAATCCTAGTGTGACAGGAAGGGGGCATAGGAGTCCCGGGCCCCAAGGGTGGAGAGGCGTCCTTGTTAGTGGGAGCTGTCCATGGTGTCGGGAAAGACAGGAAAGATTCTGCCCTCCTCTAGCCCGTGTCCACGATTCTGACCTTCCTCTGTCCTGCCTCCTCCAGCCAGGGCTCCCTGTGCCAGTCAAGCCAGGCAAGGCAGAGATGGCTGCTCAGCACAAAGTCCGAGGCTGTTCCTGCTGAGGGTGTGGCTCGCTTAACCCTTCACAGGCCTGCAGCCCCAGAGGGAAATGCTTGGCCACATGAGAAAGCCCCCTGTAGGTAGGAAAGGGTATCTGGCTGGCCTGAGCTGAGGGGTTGAAGCGGAGTTCTGGCTCCATTTCCCCCCAAATTTGGAAATGAGGGCAGAAGGAGCAGACTTTATTGCCAAGGAAAGGCTCTCTTGAAATCAGGAATTTTGTCAGGCTGTGGTGTCTTCTGACCAAAGAAATAGTACCTCCCTCATACTTCTTATATTATTGGGAGCCAGGGCGTATCGGTGACACTATTGGAGGAATAGACAAGAGCCAACAAAAAAGCAGACAAAACCCCCAAGTTTCTCTCCATTTGCCTCCAAGTTAAGGATAACACCCAACGTTGCATTTATTCAGTTTCAGTGAACTCCCAGCTGTGTCATCTCACTGAATTAACCCACCCTGTGAAGTAGGCAGTGCAGAATTACTCCACCAAAAAGGAAAATTAGAGACAAACACAGAGGCTCAAAGAGGTTACACAACGTGCCCTGAGTTCCACAGACAGCATGTGGCAGAATCAGAAACAGAATGGCAGCTTCCTGAGCCTAAGTTGGCCATAGATTCCAGCTTGGGCCAGTTCTGGTATTTCTCTCTGTACTCCTTCTTCTGTGTTAGAATACTGAATAACAGCCTGGGTGCTGTTTCCTGGGCACTAGCTCAGCTGGAAATCACTGCCTCCACTAGACAAAAAGCATATAAAATCCTCTTTGCCACGGGACCTCTTCATCCACCCAGGAAAATTCCTAAACAGTAGGCTCCCTATCCCCACCATCTTCCCTCCCAATAACGCACAAAGAGCAAATCAGGATTACAAACACTTACCTGAAAATAGAAACTTGACTCTCCAACTCCTAGCCACAGCTGCTTGGTTCAAAGTCCACACTCTCTTGCTCTCACGGCTCTCTGCGTAAGCCTGGCCCATCAGCAATTCCATTATGAATCTCCCCTTACATAATTTATTGACCTACTATATATATTTGAAGGGGGGAAATGGCAAGAGGCAAGAAAGAAAGAGAAAGCTGAGTGGAAGTGTCATCAGAACGTAATTCCATGGATGGGTAGAGCTATATCACAGCAGAGGCAGAAGTGACTAAGGATCCCCTATTTTGCAGTGGAGGAAACATACCTAGAGTGAGAAACCACTTTTCCAGGATCATACCACTGCAGACCTGGCAGAGCCAAGATCAGAACCCAGGCCTTGTATTCTCCAGGCCAGGAATCTGCCGCTGCCTACAATGAGGTTCATTTCTGTCCACCCATGGACTTGTTTATTGAGTGCCTACTTTGTGCTCCCAGGAGAGAATTGACTCTAAAATGAGAAACTCAGGCTTAGAAACAAGGGCATGAATGTCACAGCTAGGGTGACCAACCACCCTGGTTTGTCTGGGATCTGAGATGAGTTTTCTGGACATGAGTATTTGAGTGCTAAAACCCAGAAAGTTCTTGGCAAACAAGTGGGTCAGTCTAAATTTACAAGGTACAAAATACACACCCGACCCAGCTAGGATTACAAGATCTGTCAGCATTCTTGGATGGGGAGGAGACACAGGGGGGTGCAGGATCTGACCTCCTGCTTCTCAGGAAAACTGAAGCAACTGGAGCTTAAATCCCCTTCTTCTCCCAGTAAAATTTCTAGTCTGTGTAAGGGGCATGAGGGAAGTTTTGGGGGTGATGGAAATGCTCTGGATCATGACTTTGGTAGTGGTTACAACTGTTTTCATTTGTCAAACTCAGCAAAATCTAAAACTAGTGAATTGTATCATTTTATAAATTATACTTCAGAAAGATGGCAAAGAAGAACTAGAAGCAGCAGCAATTCTAAACCCTTGGATGCTGATTTCTGAGTTGAGCGGACAGCAATCTGCCTTCACAGTTATTGAATTCACACTCACTGGTCCTCCCAGGACACTCACTTTTTAAAAAGATGTCACACAATAAAAAGATATGGTGGAGAGGTATTTGGTAGTAGAGGGTCTTTTGACTCTCATCAATTATCTGGTATCAATTAGTAACATTGATCAAGTACAGCTGACCTTTGAACAACATGGGTTTGAACTCCCTGGTCCCACTCAGATTTTTTCCGTAAGTACATATTGCTACTACGTGATCCATGGGTGGCTGAGTCTGCAGATGTGGGATGGCAGGTACAGAGGCCCATCAACTGTAAAATTATAGGATAGGCTTTGACTGGACAGAGGGTCGGCAAACCTAACCAATGCCCCCCTCCCAGGTTGTTGAAGAGTTAGCTATACTTACCACGTGCCAGGCAACAAGCAGAATGCTACTCAAAGTGAGGTCCACTGACCAGCAGCATCTGAATCACTTGGAAGCTTATTAGAAATGCAGAATCTTGGGCCTCAACCCAGACTTACTGAATCCCATGTCTTCAGTTTAACGAGCTCCCCAGATGATTCCTATGCATGTTGAAGTTTGAAAGGAACTACTTTTACACACCTTTTTTAATCCTACGATCTTATAAATCTGGCAATTAACGCTTTTTTATTATTTCAACCACTGATGATCATCCAATGTCTCTTATTTACCTAGTAGGGTTACAGAATGAAAAGATGTCATCACTGTGCATTAATCTACATAAATTCACATGCGGCCCACATCCTGTTTCCATTCTATTTCATAGTCTTTAAAAAATAGACAATAGATTTCCATGTGGCCTGAATAAGAAGAGACAGGTACAGAATTAATGCAAAGTCTAGAATGGATTCCCAGAGCAAAGAAAATAGCCAAAACAGAAAATGGAAGCCACCAGTCTCCTCCCTACTGCAGAAGCCGGGCCGAGACACAGTTGAAGTTTTTATTCCATGTCCCCTAATACTCACTACATGAAAGCCCTGCTCCCTTTCACCCAACAGAAGCTCTTGGTGGGCATCTCACAGCTGGATCCATAGGTCTTCTCCTCACCTCAGTGGAGAAAATGATCCTTTATACCATTAAAAAAAAAAAAAAAAGAATTAGAGTACAAAGTAGCTCCCTGGACCAGGAATAAGCTATATGTTATATTCCTCTGAGACAGTACAGTGGTATAACCCTCTGCTCCTTTAAGAATACCTCTTAGAGATCTGGCATCCTGGAAACCATTCAGTCCAAGGAAGTCGACCAAGACAGACCCAAGATGGGAAGCAGTGGTTTATTTTTTAAATATTTTTTATTTGGCTGCACCAGGTCTCAGTTTTGGCATGTGGGGTCTTCGATCTTCACTGGGGCAGGCACATTCTTTAGTTGCTGCATCCAAGATCTATTGATAGTTCCCTGATTAGGGATCAAACCCAGGCCCCCTGCACAGGGAGCATGGAGTCTCAGCCACTAGATCACTGGGAAATTCCAAGGGAAGAAGTGTTTTTTTTTTTAAAAAAAAAAAAGGAAAATAAATAACATGCAAAACACCTGTCTAGAAAGATGAACCAGAAGAGCTAATTGCTGAATACCTGAAGACAAGAGATCCTAACAAGAAAAGCACATGTTCATTAAGAGAAACCACTACATAGTATATAAAACTTTATTAAAATTGGGATTACTTACAAACTTGAACAATAAAAATGAAAAAATATATAATAAGACATTGCTTATTTTTCTTACAGAAAAGAGTGAAAATGAGACCCATGGCAAAGAGTCATCCCTGATCATTTTGTTCCTTTCAAACATTCATGAACACTTATTTTAAATATAAATGACAAATCTTTTAAAATAACTCTAAGGCATTACCCACAGGCTAAAACTTACCCAGGAACTCCCTATTCCACCATCAATCCTAGAAACATGATAAACTGAGGCAACTGCAGGCTGTAACAGTTCTAATACTTACATTAAGAGCTACCTATTATGTTAACAAGAACATCGCCCATGTTGCAGAAAAATGCAGAGATAGTGATTTCACCATTTTCAAGTTATTGTCAAGTGTGAAAAGGATGGTGATGCACATGGGCAGGGGGTGTGGGAGCCAAAAGCCCCAAATCTGGGGGTGCTGTGTGCCATTTCCTTCCTGCTAAAGCTGTGCATTGACACTGGTGTGAATTCGCTTTGTTTATTCCCAGCAGGTTCTGGCTCCCATCATATAAGGCACCAAACTCCCTTTTCAAGTTAATAACTGTCTAGAATCTACCTCAACAGCAACTGAATCCATAAGCTATCAAGAGACACCACTGGATCACCAAAATTGCATAGGTTTCCCTAAAAAAATAATGATCAATTTCTTTTACATCAAAACATAAACAAAAAGTTTTAGGTGCACTTGCCTTGCACAATGGCTATTTTATGTTTATTACTTTGTTTCAGTGCCTATGTAACATGAAGGCATAATAAATCTGTCAAACTGTCCTCTCCTTGGTTCAGATAAAATTCTTGGCATTTCAATATAGGTTATTATCTCATATGTCATGTCAGACCTGAGTCCAAAGGAATACTAGGACATTTAATTTCCTTTCCTCCTACTTCAACTTTCACTACTCAATTCAGAGAAAACTTATGAGTACATAGCTAGGAACCATTTTTACACAGGCATCCATCTGAGCCCATCTTTTTTTCTGGAACCACAAAAATATGAAAGGCAATTGCATAATCCATTCCCAAGCCTTTTACGGAAATCAGGCCCTGGGGAACTATCTAGCCTATTTGGGTGCTTTCCTTCATCAACTGTCTATCATACATGCAAAGTGGGGACTGGGTTGAAGGGAACACAAGTCAGTGAAGAAAAGGCTGGGCCCTAGAATGGACTTTATCAGCACAAAATCAGTACTCAAAAGTGTATCATCAGCAAAATTCTGCAACAGAATATAAAAGTCATGAATTTAGGGGGAGAAATAAACTAGTTTTGGGGCATGAAGTGGCTGATAGTATTTCTTATTAGAAGATATCAAAAGTGCTAAATTTTCCATATTTTCAGTCATTGGTTCCATTGGTCTCATGAAAGCAATCTGACTGGAAAAGTGAAGGGAAAGTGTTTTAAGCCAGTTGACTTGTACTCCCATTAATGGGAGGCATGCTCTATATAACTTGATCAGATCCATTAGAGGCCATAGATTTCTGATGCTGATGAGACCCTGACTCCAAGGGCCAATTTGCAGCTTGATATTTGTGGAGCAAGACGCTGACGTGGCGGCAGACGAGGGCTCTGATGTCCAGCTCACTCCAGTTATCCCTTCAATCCTTCCTGATGAGATCGGTCTGAGAGACAAGACTATGCTGAAGCTGCAATGTAACTGCCAGAGAAAATTAAATGAGGGCCTCCAGTACTGACTGAGCCAGCAGACTAAGTGGCCAAGCAGGAGACAAGAGCAGCTCCTAAAGGTGGACCGAATCAAGCAATCTCCGGGCACACAGAGGCTCAGAGGCATCTGGGGAAGAGCTGCACAGGAGGGCAGGGCAAGGGCACACGGCACACCAGCCGCACCGTCCTTCGCTGAGAGGAGCTCTCACGACAATGGGACCTGTTGTCATTGGCACTGCCTACAGCTCAGTTCTCCAACTACCAGACAGGGAGTAATAAACCGAGTTTGATTTCACTCATCCCAAATTCAAACACAGTGAGAAAAACTCGTCTTGAGATGGAAGTGGTATATCACAAGGAGTTTACTAAACAGAAAAAGATGAGAATCTTTCTCTACTTCACAGTGCTTTCTCACTGAAATAAAGACAGGTGGCAGGAAGTATTAGCCTAGAAGCAAGTGACCATATCCCTAAGTGGCCATGTGGCGAAGGTACCGAAGTCTCAAGGGAACCCTGAGACCACCTGTACAGCTGCATTATTTTTTCAAATCAGCTTATGCTTAAATATGCAAAGTTTCAATTTCTATAAATGAGGAAAAAAAAAAAAAGTAAAATTCAGAAGCCTTAATAGTTTTCTGCAGAGGGATATAATGCTACCATGTACATAACTACAAAGATAGAAAGGTTTCCTAATATAAAGCATTTTAACCCACATCATCTGTCCAAATACTGTATTTTCCACTTTCTTCTATAAGCCTATTTGCCAACTGAGGTAGTTGTAACTTTAGGACAGTTTAAAGCTGTGGGAAACACTGTCAGAAAAAAATCAACTGGCCATCTGGAGCGGAGTCTCAGAGCTGACATTCTGGAAGTCAGTAATGGAGCCCAGAGCCTTTCAAAATTATCTGTTAAATGGGTGGTCTGAAGGAGTCATTCATTGCAGATTTTTAACAAAAATCATCTGTCTTCTCCACGACATGGTAAGTCCGTCAGTTCAATACTATGCTCCTGCCATCAGTGTCTATCTTCCTGGCTTTTTACAGCTTTTTCCAAGGTGCAAGGGTGAAGATCACAAAGACAGAACCAAGTGAATGACAAGAGACTTGGGAATTTGCTCCCTCATAAATAGCATTGCTGGTTTATAAGGGTACTTTCCAATGGCAAAAGAATGTGAAACCAATGCCACTGTAATAAAAGGCAGCAGGAACCTCTGGTCAGAAATGGAATTGCAAATAAGTACAAGAAGTTCATAGGAAAGCACACCTGATCCTGATGGCTGCGCAAGCACCCAGAGCACAAGGATGATCTGGAAGTCTGTCTCCTGGCAATGCGAATTGTGGCAGCCACACAGCTACAACATGTATGTTGTATCAAGAGCCTTCACAGATAGTTTCAGGGCTCACAAATGAGCCAGGCTTCCTGCAGGGAGAGGGACAGGTGGCAAGCAAAGACTATTAAGAATAGGTATTAATCGAATGGGTAGACAAAGGAAGGGGAAGGAAAAGGAGATAATTTCTTGATCCCACAACAATTCAAAGATGTGTGACCAGTGGACAGGAAAAATAAGAGAACCAGTAAAAAGCATTTAAATTCCCTAAATAAGATCACTTCTCCTAATTAGTGGGAATAATGCTATAAATCAAAGAGAAGAAAATATAAGAAATAAAACAATCTGAAGTGTACATAATCAGAGATGAGAGAATAGACCCTTCTTGAAAGGGCAAAGGGGACAAAGAGGAATTGGAAGGGATGCCTAAAAGCCTATTTGGAATTGGAAGTTAAATACTGGGTTGGCCAAAAAATTTGTTTCCGTAAGGAGCTTACAGAAAATCCCGAACTTTTTGGCCAGTGCAATATAATAAAAACCCCAACAGACCTCATCTACAGAAGGGCCTGCAGGCATGTTCCTAAAGTAAGCAGGACTTAGAATATCATTGGTGTGAGAATTAATTCAAAGTTCAGCACAAGAGTTACTGGGGCTTTAATGGACAACCCATATTAATAAATGTGTGGGAGGCCTGTCGCTCTGGAGCACTTGCTAGTAATGGAACATAACTTTCACTTTTTTTTTAATGTGTTAATTTAAAAAAACAAGACAGGCAAATAATAATCCATTTTCCTCTTAGAACAGTTAAAACAAGGATTATGCTAAAGTTACGAAATGAAAGCAGAAGTAAGAGAGGCTCAGATTTGTGGATTTGTCTCTGAAGATGCTGCCATAGTCTGAAAGCATTAATTCACATGTAACAGTTATCACTTCCGAGTCTGAAATGCCACAATTGAACCAACTTCAAAGAGGAACTGGAATGCCCCAGGCTAGCTGTGGCAATCTAGTTTCTTCGGAAATATAAAAGCGGGCTGAGAACTGAACCAACAGGATGTACTGGGAAGCAGCCACTACGTTATCCACTCTGCTTCCTTGGGACCCCACAGAGACCATTTCCAGAGGGAGGTCTACTCAGGCCTCTAACTTCAGTGGAAGAATTTCTGCAGTTATCTCACCCGGCTTCAAAGATTTGAGAAGCAATTGCACACCAAACACACGCAACCTGGACCACTGAGGTACGAAGTCAATCCACCTAAGTCAGGAAGCTGTTCTGTTGTACGACAAGGGGGTACCGAGAATCTGAGTCCTCCTCCTCAGAGGATGTTTCTTCAGAGAGTTCGTCCTGGGCAATAATGCTCCCTAAGCCGTACTCCTGCTCATGAACAGAAACCTCATTGGGTGTGAGGTGGAAAGAACCTTCCACGAAGTCAGCAAACCTGGAAAAGAGAAGATAATACTCATTTACTCATTAGAAGCTGCCTTCCACCCTGTTTTCTTTCAAAATAAGAACAAATTGAAATCTTGATGTGCTCTCAGCTCAAATGATACTGAGCCTAGCTCCCAGCCTTATCCTTCCTCTGGCAGGTAAGTAGACCAAAGCAAGAAATGAGAAGAGGAGGAAAACTAGGGTCGTAGGCGGATATTCCCTACAACACCATCCTGCTTAACAAGCACTTTCAAGTTATGGAAGTCTGCTTACCCTTTTTAGTTATGGAAGTGCTAAAGTTCCTTCAGTTATCTGTAATCCTTGATAAGATTAAGGAGCATTGCACATTTATTTGTGTTTATGGCCCTATAAACTTTATGCCATCAAGATTCCAAACTGAAGTTTCATATATTCATTGGTATGACTGCTTCCAAATAAAAGGATCCCTCTCACCTCAAAAAATACATTAAACATTCAGAGAGCAACACAAAACTGTAAGAGGAGAAACTTAATATTGTACTAGAATCTTCTTATTTCAATGCTACAATCAAAGTTAGAGTAAATAGTTCCTTGAGGAATCAGAAAATGGCTACGGCTAAACATATGATATACGTAACCTTCCCTTGACTACTCCTAGAAGAACAAGAAAACAAAGCCACAAATACAAAATGATTATAGAAATACAGTCTCTATTAAAACTCTAGGGTCATGATTACCCTGACAGATGCCTGGTACTTGTGGCCAAGAGTTTGTTTACCTCTTTGGAGACTGAATTCGAGAAACAGTCTTCCAAGCTGAGCAGTCTGGACTGTTGCAGTATTCTCTAAGCTGCTCTAAAGCCTTTCGGGTCTCCACCTCTCCTTGTAGCCGGTATTCTTCTTCTGTCAGAAGACGGGGGGGGACAGTCTTTTCTGTTGCCTTACACATCTTTCTGTGCTCACGAAAATAACATCATGAATGATTAATCAGTAATCTTCGTCCATCGTTATCTCTTAACTCCCTTCAGTGGGTCAAGCATATAGCAGAGAGCCTAAATCATTAAGAGTCATCACTCCCACCTTTATTCCACAGATATCCTTAGTTATAATGGACGCCTGACACATTAGACCATTGACAAGTCAGAGTAGTCAATATTATTCACTAATGTGAATAAATTCACATTATAAGTGATAGACAAAATATTTATCTCCCAATAAATGGAAAACTACAAGAAAATGATGGCATAAGATTGTGGTGCATTAACCTGGATCTCCCCATGAACTGAAGGTATTACTTTGACTATCTGTACTAGAAAGAAAAACCTCAGAACCTATGACCATTCCATAGTCACCAGGCAAAAGTGACCACATGCTTGAATTACACCTTAAACTAAGACTAGGACTCCCAAAACAATCTGAAAGGCAGTGTGACATAATCCGAAACCAGGTGACTGAGGCATGTGGCATAAAAGTAATATACTTTGCACCACCTAGTGGTAACAGGAACACATGACACTTTACTAGATGTTTTTATTTTATATAAAATGATTAGAATTTATAAGTTCTTTAAAATGTTTACAGAGAATCTAAAAAGAAAGACTTGAAAGAAACACAAGTGAAACATAATACAATAAACTGACATTAACAAAGAGGCTCCCAGGTCAAAACCTGTTTCCTTTTGCTGCAACTGCATCCCACATTGCGTGCTTCAGTACAAAGTTACATTGCCTTTCAGTCACCTGTAGGTGATGTACAGCCAGTGAATAGGGTAGTCCAGGTTCTTAGTACACAGTGCAATGACGACAATGGCAAGGGCAATGTGTGGTATCTGGATACTGGAATACATGAAACACAGGCCCAGCAGCTGCAAGGTCCAGGTCAGCAGGTTGATACTTCGTTCATTCTCCAAAGGCCCATACTTGTAACAGACTGCAAAACTCATGAATCCAACTGCGAGCACATAGCCTATGAGGAGAGTTATCAGAAGACATTCTTTTTTCATCTACAATTGGTAAAAATATCCCATCTGGGGAGCAGCAGTAAATTCACTATATAGCACCTACTGAACCAGGAAAATGGATAAGATCTTTATTCAATTATTCATACTTCCTTCATTATTCATATATATTCATCTCTTTTAAGTTTCTATCATTTCTGTTGTCTCAAACTTATTTAATTCTCAAACGGGGAATTAAAGCTACATGTTGAACAACTCTAAAATAGTCTGTTTCAAAAACCTAATATATGAAAATCCAAATTAATTCCTTCTCAAAGGATAGATTAAGAGTTACTATCTTTACAACCAAAGGATTCTTTTCTTGTTTTACAGATAGTGTTCACTATAGAGTCCTTTACTTCTTAAGGTCCTCAAGTGAATTTAAAATACGATTATATTCAAAAGTCAATTTACAGCTTTTCAGAAAGATGTCTATGCATAAAGAGAGATGTACCTATAAACCCCAACAAATTAGTCTTCTCCCTAGCAGCATCATCTTAATTTAAGAAAAGGTGACAACTGTAGAGTTAGAAATAAAAACTATGATTTTTACAAGTTAATAAAATGGCATAGACTATTAAACTCCATAAGCAGGCAATATCTTTTCATGATCAAATTAACTAAAACAGCCTATAAACATATAAAAAGGAAAGCAAAACCAATAACACTTACTTAAAAGATACTGCCAGTAACACCTCCAGATCTCTTGTAAATTTTTAAAAACTAGTTGAATGAGGTACAGAGAAAAGGACCAGCCTCCTACCAGGATGATGTAAATGGGACTTTTCTAAAACAGAGTAGAAGTGAAAGCAAAAAGTTACAACAGGCTTTCCCTACATACAAGAAGCAAAATGGAACTGCAATTTAAAAAAAAAATTCAACCTACTAAAAATGCACAAAACATCTCTCTTAAAAATATGTACTTTACACTTAAAATTATACAGTGTGCAAAGAACACTGGGAAAATGAGATGCTAAATAACTTAAAAGCCTGGCTATATAATGTATATAATTAATAAACAGGAAAAACACTTTAACCACCCCACACACACACACTCTACACAGGATTTCAAATAAAAAGGGAGAGATTGTATGCCATCAGGCTCCAAGTTTCATCATGGAAAGTATCTTTCTGAAACAAGGAAAAAGTAGGACATTGATTTATCAGCCATCAATGCAAATTTTCAGTGCTGTAAGATTATCCAAGAAAACAATCCTTCATCTACCCAAGCTCATCCTGATTGCATGCGAGGATTCTGCCACTTACCTTGGGCATAAACTTGGATACTATAAAAATGATGATTAGTAAAGAGGCCACAATTCCCACACTCATCCCAGTAGAATAGTAGAAGATTTGACTTCTGCAGAGAGAAAATTCATTTCATTACTACATTTGTATTCTTCACACATGACACTGTTCAAACCAGACCACAATCCCAGCCAAAAGGTAGGAAAAAGGTACAAGATGAGAACAGGTATTTGCTCAACATTTGAGGTCAGAAAACTAAAGAGACCAGTACAGTGTAGTTGCTGCCAAATTATAAGGATTAGTACCAATGTCAGCCCCTCAAATACACCCCAACAATAAACCTCTGCTTAGTCTCCAGCTCCCATCCCCAGAACTGCTCCCCACCCAATTTTTAATGAGAATCTTTCTTCTGGGAACTGCACAGCTTCTCTGGGGAGAAGAAAGGGATAAGAGGACTGCCAAGTAGAAACTAATAACAAGAACTGAATTGCTTACCCCAAAGGGCATAGAACAGAGAGCTCCTACTCTTAGTCTAGGCTCTTTCTACCAAATATTCCTCCTTCATTTTGAATTTCTCTCAGGATCCCCAAAATAAGGAACAACTTCCAACAACCTCACTCCAGCTGAACTTCAATTGGTTAAGCTTTCATTCACTACTTCACAAATATTCTCCTTGTATACAAAGTTAATGTTGATTCTATCTCTGCTGAATGTTTGTTATCTGTGCACATGGGGGTTAGTCACTAGTCATATCCGACTCTTTACAACTCCATGAACTGTAGCCGGCCAGGCTCCTCTGTCCATGGAATTCTCCAAGTAAGAATACTGGAGTGGGTTGCCATGCCCTCCTTCAGGGGATCTTCCCGACCCAGGAATTGAACCCAGTCTCCTGCATTACAGGCAGCTTCTTTACCATCTGAGCTATCAGGGAGACTATGTGTTTCCTTTGTATTTGTACATGCCTGTTTCACCTATCTTAGCTAGTGGGTTTCTACAGGCAGGAAATGAGTTAAGTGATTGATCCTTGCTTCTTTACCTCTGAACAGCATGAAACTCATCCTGTAAAATGTAAAACACAACCCTGTAAAAATGAGGGCTAAATATGGCTAATGGTAGAAGGATGGTGATATATTGGCTAAATCCCATCATATTATGGGTAACCTAATAGGGGAATTTCATTATTGCCAATCTTATTAATACAAGAAAAAATAAAAATAATAACACACATTAAAGTATTTTGTAATGATTGAAGCAGATAATGACTTAGTCCATCCATAAAGGGAATGGCAGCACTTTAAGACTTCATGATAGAAGTCAAGCGGGTAGGTCTGAGCATCCTCCTTCCGCCCTCTAGCCTTAGAACCTACCTGCTCAGCAAGTCTCCACAAAAAAATAGCGTAAGTCCAAGGAGGAAAATGAGGAAGAGTTTGGGGTCAAATCCTGAAATAAATAAAATATTTATGCTTAACAAGGGAACCGAACAATTTAAAGCATTACAGAATAAAAGGCAATGTTGGCATCACTGGTCAGCTAATAAATGCAAACAGCCCACCTAAACAGCATTTTAACAGCATTCCACACAAAGCCTGGCACCCTTCCAAAAAGAAAGTATAATTAGGTCTCTGTCTATACTTCCCTGAAGAGTTTATTTTGTTTTGGCTACCTACACTAAGGCTAAAGGAAGCTAAGCTCTGCTTTGGTTGGAGCCATAGTACCATCAGCACTTCATGCAACTGCCCACAAGGGGTCTCCACCACCCTGGTTTTCAAGCCTTAAGTCACACAGGCTCGGATTAGCCCAGAACTCTGGGTCAGGGTCCTCTGTTGTTCTCTAAGGGGCTGCTTTTCTTGACCACCACCACCACCTACTTCTTTTGACGATATCTGAGCACTGTGTTGGAAAAGCCTACACTCAATCTGATTGCCCAGGACCAGGGAGCCCAAGCACAAGTCCCTTACTGGTGTACCAGTCACTCCCACAGCTTTCCCATTCAAGAGCTGAGTCTAGGGGAGGTCCACAGACAGGAGTAAGAGGGATCAGTAAATGCAAAGGGAACACCAAAAAAAGAGGCTGATCCTGTTCAACGAAAGAACTATGGAACTCTAGGACAGTTAAAAGCGCACAACAAATTTTGTAGCAAAACCCAGGAACACTTCTACTGCTCACAACATTATTCTCCTGGGCGAGCAGTTACCAAGAAAAGACCAAAAGTCAGAGAATTCAACAGGATAATGATCTGCCTCTTCTGTGAAACTTTCTCAGACACATCCAGAGAAGGGAAAACTCCCAGTTATACTGAATAAGCCTGAAACTGCAGTGATCTTCATATTTATGGTTCCACATATATTCTTTTGTTTGTGAGGTATTCAGGTCTATTTTATTTTCAGTTTGATTTAACCATTCATGTCTTTAAATGTAGGCTGAAATATACAGGCCTACAGTTAAAGAGCCCAAAAGACAGGAATACATCTATCCAACTCTGAAGAATTCTAGGTATATCAGCTCAGAGCCACTGGAAGTATTAGGAATTCAAGCCTTCACAATCCAAGTAAGGAAGTACTCAGAATGAAAGACATGGTGAAGTCTCAAATCTAGGCCTAAAGGCTTTTATGAGGGGTGGAGTCTCTCTGCAATGTTCGGAGCAGTGGTATATTCAGGTTATAATCAGAACCAAAATGGAGCTGTCTTGGACTGACTTCTCTCACTAATTATACCCTCCAAAGCTCAGTCTCTTCTCACCATAGAATCCATCAGAAAAACAGAGGTAAGACTTACTCCGAGTCACAATGACACTGTACTTGGTATCTTCCTCTAAAATCTCAACTTTGAGGCAGGTTTTTGTGCTGTATAGACCCACATTAATATAGGTGTCATTCAATTTCTCTTTTAAAAAGGAGGAAAAAAAGTTCCAGATACTAAACTGCTCTAGCTCCTTCAGTTTATCTTCATTCTCCACCTGGGTGACTCGTACCAGTTTGGAACTATTTACCCGGATCTGTAACATGAGCAAAATCAGGATGAGAAAGAAGGAAGTAGGAATTTAAACTTTTTCCAAATACAAAAAAAAAAAAAAAACCCTTTAGAATAAATAGCTAAATCATTAATGGCACTGGCTTTTCACAGGCTTATGAGAAATATGGAGATAAAAGCAGCTAAAAGATAATTAGGCAAATAGCACTGCACATGGCTCAGAGGCAACTGTTAGAATGTCTTATTGTTAACATGATCTGAATCTATTAGGCTAGAGCATAGGGGTAAAAAAAAAAAAAAGACTTCTAAGTTGAAAGAGTTACCAATACAGCTATTTATGAAAGATCATACAAAGCAAGGGTCCAGAATATAAAGAAAACTGCCAGGCGTAAACAGCACCAAAAATGTTTCCCATAATGACAGGCTGAGTTCAACCCTTTGTCACAAATTACGGACTATGGGTAAATGTTGGTTATAATGTGCCCCAGATGGAATATGATCTTTATATCAGACAATGAAAAAAGAGAATTTTTTGAAAAAGCCCACCCTTGTGTTTTTTGATGTGAACAAATGCTCTGATCAGTGACTATGCTTATAGCAGCAGAAACATTTCCAAAGGACTCATTTTGTTTAATCAGTACAGCCAGACGCTCTTGCTTGCCAGGTGGCTCAACAGTGTTATGAAATAAAAGAGACCAAAGTCATTCTATCAAGGGGAAACCAGTTCAGGGCATTTATGCAACATCTTGTGCAGAATCAAAACACAATAGGAGTAGCAAGGCAGAGTGTACATCCTGACACGCATGCAACAGTTTCCAGCCCAAAGAAGGCATGAGGCCTTTAAAAAGAAAGAGGGGTGTGTGTGTGTAAAAGGAGCCCGGGAAGAGAAGAAAATAGTCTCTTGGGGAAAAGGAGGAAGGAAGTTTACCTCAGGGTCAAGTATTGTGGGCCACTTAAAGGAACAGAGAGAGGAACACAAAGTAGGGATAAACGCTTTACTGATGAGAACACTGATGAGATTAAGAATAACTGCAATCTTATCAAGGTTGTTAATTTTATATATTTTTATATATATATATATTTTAATTGTGAAAAGTGAATTAAGTGTCAAAGTACTCACTAATCAAATATTCACAAAATCTGCCACTCCCCAGAGCCTCGAAATCATTACCTGTATCCGTGTCCATATATCATGCCACTTTGGGATAAGCACATTTTTGTAACAGGATTGTCGACTGGTATTCATAAAAAGAATTTCGGATTCCCGAAGCGTGACCACGTTTAAATCAATTCCGGCTTTATGCAAAGAAAAAAAATAACAATTAAAGAAAATAACAATTAAATATAACAAAACAAACTAATAACCATAACTCATTTCATGAATAGAATTAAACTGACTACTTTCTAAAAGTTTTTAAACTTTCTAAAGTTTAAAAAAATTAAACTGACTACTTTCTAAAAGCTGGGTTAAAATATCAGGGACTGACACAAAGAAGAAAACTAAGATGGGAGAAGGAGTAAGGCAGAGTCTTGTTTTTGTCAAATGTAATTTTAAAAAATATTATAAATAGTCACTAATCCAGGATGAGTAGTAATAAAATCCACTATTATGTGTGTATTAAGACAGACAATATGTGTTTCATTTAACCCTCCCAACAATGCTATCAGGTAGGCACTCTCATAATATTCATTTTTATAAATGAGGAAACTGATATTTAGGAACAATTAAGTACTTAGTCCAAAGCCACAGAGCTAATAAATTGCTTAAGTGAGATTCATACCAGGTCCTGTTTTCCTTATAAAGGCATAGCTAAAGTAACCCATCCAGTGATTTCCTCTATTCCTTTCCTGAGTAGGATGAACAAAATTAGCAACATCTTTTGTATTTGAAGTACTTTAAACAGATACTAAAAGACTGCAAAGTTTCTTTTTCCTAGCTGTTTTTGTTTCAAGTTTTAAAAGCGACCAATTAACATATGCAGTCCCTTAGATTTTACCAAAACAGAAGAGGTACCCTCAGGAGTTTATATTCAAACTCAGGTAAGTTAAGGTTAACAGGTGACCACTCTCAGAATCTTCCCACCTCAGTCTGCACACGGAGAAGGAAATGGCACCCCACTCCAGTACTTTTGCCTAGAAAATCCCATGGACAGAGGAGCCTGGTAGGCTGCAGTCCATGGGGTCGCTAAAGTCGGACACGACTGAGCAACTTCCCTTTCACTTTTCACTTTCATGCACTGGAGAAGGAAATGGCAACCCACACCAGTGTTCTTGCCTGGAGAATCCCATGGATGGGAGGCCTGGTGGGCTGCTGTCTATGGGGTCGCACAGAGTCGGACACGACTAAAGCGACACAGCAGCAGCAGCAGCAGCAGCAGTCTGCACAAGCTACCTTCTTTACCACAGAACATTTCAGTATCTTCCTTGTACCATATTGTATATATCAACTCATTAAATGCTACTCTAAGTGGAAATGTAGTTATCACTTTGGTTCTTAGTGTAAAGGGGGAAAGATCTAAATAAACTAACAAAACACCCCAAAACAAAAACCTCCACCAAAACTTAGAAAACCAAAGTTATACAAGCACAAAGGCAATGACACAATTTTAGAGTGAAGCTGACTAATTTTAGGAAATCCAAGCAGTCCATCCTAAAGGAGATCAGTCCTGGGTGTTCATTGGAAGCACTGATGCTGAAGCTGAAACTCCAATACTTTGGCCACCTCAAAGTATTGGAGAGTTGACTCATCGGAAAAGACCCTGATGCTGGGAGGGATTGGGGGCAGCAGGAGAAGGGGATGACAGAGGATGAGATGGCTGGATGATATCACCGATTCGATGGACATGAGTTTGGGTAAACTCCAGGAGTTGGTGATGGACACACAGGCCTGGTGTGCTGCGATTCATGGGGTCGCAAAGAGTCGGACACGACTGAGCGACTGAACTGAACTGTTAAATTCAGTCCTAAACCTAAACATTAAGAGCAAAAACTACAAAATACTTAGAAGGAAAAAAAACAAGTGTGTAAATCTTTGTGACCTTGGATTAGACAATGGCTTCAAAAAATTTAAAAACTTTGTTTCAAAGGCCCCTATCAAGAAAATGAAAAGACAACCCACAAAGTGGGAGAAAATATTTGTAAGTCATTTATCTGATAAGGGTCTAGTATCCAGAATATATAAAGAACTACTATAACTCAACAAAAAGAGAAGAAAAAAAAATTTTTAGATTACATAAAGGATTTGAATAGACATTTCTTGAAAGAAAATATACAAATGGCCAATAAGCATAATGAAAAAAGGCTCAACATCATTAATCACTATGGAAATGCAAGTCAAAATCACAATAAAATGCCGCTTCACACTCAGTAGGATGGCTAAACCAAAGAAAAAAAGAGGACAATAACCACAGTTGGCAAGGATGTGGAGAAACTGTAACCCTCACACATTGCTGGTGGGAATAAAAAATGCTGTCTTTCTGGAAAACAGCTTGGCAGTTCCTCAAAAACAAAAACAGTTATTAGACACAGCAATTCCGCTCCTTTGTATACACCCGAGAACTGAAAACATGTTCACACAGAAACCTGTACACAAAACTTCACTGCAGCTATATCCATAACCAAAATGTGGTAACACCCTAAATCTCATCAGCTGATCAATGTATAAGCAAAAAGTGGTATTATCAATATGATGGAATATTATCCAGCCACAAAAAAAAGTACTGATATATACTATATGAACCTTTAAAACATTATGCTGAATGAAAGCCAGTCAAACAAAAGGCCACATATTAAATGATTCTATTTATGTAAATATCCACAATAAGCAAAGCAGATTAGTAGTTGCCAGGGGCTGGGAGGAGAAGGGAATGGGGAATGACTCCTCAGGGGTATCCAGTCTCATTTTGGAATAATGAAGATATTCTGGAATTAGTGGTGATGGCTGCTCATTATGAGTACAGCTGACCCTTGACCAACAGATTTGTAGGGATGCCGCCTCTCTGCTCAGTCAAAAACCAGCCCTCTGTACCCACAGTTCCGCATCTGTGGATTCAACCAACCAAAGACCAGGAAGTGTAATATGTATATACTGAAACTAAAAATCCATGTGTAAGTGGACTCATGCAATTCAAATCTGAGTTGTTCAAGGGTCAACTGCATACCAAAAACCAATGAAAGGGTGGATTTTATGGTATGCGAATTGTATCTCAATATTTTAAAATTCAGTTGATTTTGTAGGGGGAAGGAAAAGTTTTCCTTCACCCTCTTAAGAGCCTGGCCAGGCCTGAAAATTAAACTGACAAAGACATATTAACAGGAGAAAAGCATACATACTTATTTAATGTTTTATGCGACTTCCCTTGTGGCGTAGCTGGTAAAGAATCTGCCTACAATGCGGGAGACCTGGGTTCAATCCCTGGGTTGGGAAGATCCCCTGGAGAAGAGAAAGGCTACTCACCCCAGTATTCTGGCCTGGAGAGTTCCATGGACTCTACAGTCCATGGGTTCGCAAAGAGTCGGACATGACTGAGTGACTTTCACTTCACATGTGACATGAAAGCCTCTAGGGAAACAAAGACCCGAAGAAACAGACCTACATACTCTTATGCTAGGTTTGATGAAGAGTGCATCATCAAAGAGGAATAAGATGGGTTGGGTATGAGGTAACTATAGTAAAGTGGGGGAAACTGAGCAAGGCCTACTTATTAGGATTCTTCTTTGTATCCCTTTGTCTTCAAAGCTAAGGATGTTCCTTTCCTTCAGGTAAGGGAGGGCACCTCTCACATGAGGATTTTATGGCCTATTTCAAGGAAAAATGGCAAAGTGGGGAAGGTCAGAGTGACTTTTCAGCTTCTGTTGTTTTCTCAGACTCCTTCAGCTTCAAATATTCAGTATGCCAAGGTGCCATATTTTGGGGTAGAATATCCTGAACCCCATCTATAAACTTCTTACTAGTGTTCAATAGTAGTTTGGATTTCCTCCAAGCCTATTTTTCACAAAGTGAAACCTTTCCAAAATTCTACTGACATTTGTTTCACTAGCAAATCCACAAATATACTGAAAGAACACCCACTCATAAATTTGAATCAAAAGTTTATTTTCTTCTGGAGACTGTAAGAAAGTAAAATTTGTGAAACTTAAAACTATTGTGGTTACAAATAAATTTTTAAAAACCCAAGAGTTTATTAACTTTATTAACTCCTCTCCTACAGCAAGTAATGTAACACAACTCATCTTTAAACCCATTTTCAAGAAAGTGTGTGTGTTAGTCGGTCAGTTGTGTCAGACTCTTTGTGACTCCATGGACTGTAGCCCACCAGGCTCCTCTGTCCATGGAATTCTCCAGGTAAGAATACTGGTTGCCAGTTCCTTCTCCATGGGATCTTCCCAACCCAGGGAGAGTATTCTGTACTGCAGGTAAACTCTTTACCATCTGAGCCACCAGGGAAACAGTAAGATACAAATAATATGTCAATAGCATAGGCCATTTGAAAAACTTAATGCCAGGAAAAGGAATTAGTATTTTTAAGACAATTTTAAAATTCTTCAGGGGCTTCCCTGGTGGCTCAATGGTAAAGAATCCACCTGCCAATGCAGAAGACATGGGTTCAACCCCTGATCCCAGAAGATCCCACATGAAGAGAAGCAACTAAGCCCATGTGACATAACTACTAAGCCCAGTGTCTAGAGCCCATGCTCTGCAACAAGAGCAGCCACGCAATGAGAAGCCCACACTACAGCTAGAGAGAGTAGCCCCCATTTGCCATAACTAGGAAAGATACCCTCACAGCAACAAAGACCCAGTGCAGCCAAAAATAAATAAAAAGATAAAACTAAATACATAAATTCAATGTCATTTTCCTAAAGAAATAAAACATTTTTATAAGAGGCAGCACTTTGGGAGGAATTCCCTGGCAGTCCAGTGGTTAGGACTCTAAGCTTCCACAGCAGGGGACATGGGCTCGATCTCTGGTCAGGGAACTAAGATCTCCAATGCCACAAGGTAGTCAAAAAATAAATTTAAAAATGCCTTTTAAGCCCAAAGATCGAATTCTTCTTGGAATTTAGTGGATCACAACTTGCTTGCTTGTATTTACCCATGAACTAGCTACTCAAAAGTTAGAAACTTCTTATTTACTTATATTCATCAACTTTTCAATCAACAGCACTGATCTTTTAACATCTTACTGGTAGAAGGTAATGAAAATGATTCATAGTATTTGAGGACCAGAAAAGACCTAAAAAAGTCATGAAAAACCACCTCCTCTAATTCTTAAATAGCCTCTAATCATTTATGTCAAGAGGTAATCCAGTTCATACTTAAAAGCATTTTAAAATTCTCTTTAAAAACTAGCATCATTAAGTTAGTGGGCTTAGCAATAGATTATTCAATGGGATGCTGGGACAATTGACAGTTATCTGGAAGACAAAATTCATCTAGTTACTCACCTCACACCAAATGCTAACATTAATCATTGGTTAAAAAGTAAAATGAAAAATAATTAAATTGTACTACAAAATATACACATATAAAAACTCAATTCTGGAAGGCTCTTTAAGTATAAAAGCAATGGAAATAAATCTAAAGAATAAAATCAAGAAACTTCCCTGGCAGTCCAGTGGTTAGACTCCATGCTTCCAATACAAGAAGGTGTGGGTGTGCTCCCTAGTTGGGGAACTAAAATGCCTAGGACTCCCTGGCGGTCCAGTGGTTAGAACTCCACACTTTAACTGCCAGAGCCTGGGTTCAATCCCTGGTCGGGAAACTAAGATCACACATGGTTCTGTTTAACCAAATAAAAATTTAAAAAAGAATAAAATCTAGCAACCACATAAAAATATAACTCTTCTATTTAAAAAGATCTAAATAAAAAAGATAAAAAGGGACAAACATTAAAGTTTTGTAATAAATAATTATAAAATATATATCCTTAATATGTTAAAAAGGTTCATCAATTGATTTTAAAAGTACACAAAAACCCCAATAAATAGTAATCACAATAAACAGACCAAGAGCAAAGGACACACACTCTAAAAAATATAAGTCTAAACAGATAATTAAATAACTAATGAGCACTTGAAAGATGCTACTTCACAATTAATGCAAGAAATTCAAAATAATTAAGATACCACTTTCAATCTACCAAATTAGCAAAGGTGTTTTAGTCTGGAATATCCAGTGCTGGCAAGGATACGGGTCACAAACAAATAGAGCTGATAGTAGTATAAACTGGCACATATTTTCAGAAAAATATTTTAGCAAGATGTTTCAAGGGTCTTAAACATATTTTAGCCATTTTTAAGAATCTATTCTTAAAAAAAAAAAAATTTGTCCATAGCATAAAAGTAGAATAACTTTAATGAAGACTTTTAAATGACAAAGGAAAACGCTTATGCTACAAAACCAAATAAGAAAACTACCTCTGGTAACAACTGGTGGCCTCCAAGGAAGAGAACTGGACTGCTGACAGTTAATGTATTGTAAATTCAAACAAAATTTTTTAAATTAAAAGCACATAGAAACAGACCAGAAGAAAGAGTGCTTTAACGGACTGACTCTGACAAAATAAAGTGAATGTTTTTTCTACTTCTTTATGCTTAATTGTTCTTGTCAACTAATCTAAAATAAATTAAAATGATTTTTATAATCGAATTCAACAACCTTCAGTGAGAAAGAACTCTTGTCTTTTGAAGTACTCCATTTTCTCTTTAGGTACCTCTCACTTTAGAAAGCTGTTACATGACTGTCTTTTGTAGCTACCACCTACATCATCCACTAGGCCACGAAAAACAAGTATTCCCTGAGTTTACCCTTCTCCAAGCCAAAAAGTCCCCATTCATCTTATTAAAGAAAGCTTGAGACTACTAACTGAGCACTAAGGAGGAGCATTTTGTAATAAATACTTTCATCTCCACAATACACAAACTTCTACGGTTAAACATCTGGTCAAAGGTCATTCCGATCATACGCAGTCCTTCAAATGATACTCTGGGCCCTGACTCTGGAAAAAGTGTCTACTTGGATACCTATATCCCTCTCCCTTAAAAAAAAAAAAAAAGTTTCAGACGGTCGCTGCACTTTGAAACTAGTTCTGTGTATCCTTAAGGTTGAGAGATAATCTTAAAGCTGTAGCTCAGGATAATCAAGAAGAAAGAGGCAGCAAACGATGGGAGAGGAGAGAAAGCGTATGTGTTTACAAGATATGGTTATCCTTAACCCCAAGAGTCTCAACTTCCTCCAGTGGAAGCTTCCAAACTTATCTTTCTGTCGTGCAATTAACAAGGTTCGAAGGAGGTTTTTTTTTTACAAACACACCCTAGGTTTTCTGAAATAAAGCGGAAAAGGAAAATAATTTCATCCCAGTCCAAAGCCAACTAAGCAGCAGCAGTCATCAAGAAAGTTCGCTTGAGGATGAATAAATTTACAAAAGAAAATTACTAGACATTAACTAACGTTTCTCTCTTTTCGGAAACTGGAATTTAACTGCTCCACATCGGTCCCATAAGGCCGGTAGGGGCCAGGATCTTACAAGTCCGCAAGTTATTGATAAGAGATCATTACATTTCAGTGAACTACAATCATCTGTTCAGCCATTGTTCCCTGAGTCCTGACAGCATATGCTCAGGTGTTGCTAATTTTCTGAATGAACAGGATGCTCCCTTTCCAATGGCAGTGCTCTCTGTCCATTCGGTCCTCGGGTCACCTTCCTTTTAAGAAAGAAATCGAGGAAGCCAGTGAAGCAAGACGGAGCCCCCAGGACCGCTTTTCACCCAGTGCAGGCCTCTATGTCTCCGCCAAAAGGGCTCCAGGCTCCTCCCGATTCTGGATAGTTCCCGCAAGCCGCCCCCAGGGCCTCTGGCCCCTCAAGGCAGGCGCCCAATTCGTCTAGGATGTAGCTCCTTTCTCCGCACCACGCCCGCGCCCCTCAGCAGAATAACGGCCCACGCCCTGGGGACACTCCACCTTTCTAAACATAAACCCTCGGCACCCGCCCCCTTGGCAGCTGCTGCTCGCGGTACCTGAGCCGCAGACAAAGCAGCCGAAGAGGACCAGAAGCAGCCGCACTGCCCCACAACCCCCGGCCCCCCAACTCCAGGGCCCGGCACCAACTGCCGGCAATACCGCCACTTTCATTCCTCCCGCCATGGTCTCCTCAAGCCTCCTCCTCCTCACGTGCCTCTCCCCAGCAACTAACCCGGAACAGGCAGGACCAGCAGCCTATCCGCTACAAGGCCCGCCCCCTATCACCCAATCGGATGGGCGGTGCTTCGAGCACACAGTCCTTTTTGCACCCTATAGTCCCGCCTCTTAGCAACTGATGCGGGAGGGCGGAAAATGGTATCTTTCAGCCTATAAGAAAACATGTTCTCACCGTAGCAATGGCGACAGGAAGATCCCGCCCCTTAACAACATGCTTCCGTCTCCACTTTATTTACAACTGGACCGATTGATGGTAAGCTTAACCAATAGAAAATCAGAATGGGCGAGACAGTCTTGACCAAACTTGTTATTTCCATCGAAACTCTCTCAGATTCCTTCTGTTTTCTTTCTTTGCTGTTCACCATTATCTTTCCGTTGTGGGAAACTTAAAACGACTGTCTTCCAAAGTCTTAAATGATTTAAAACGGAAGCTATACAAAAAATTCTGTTAACAGTTTTATAAGGAATAAACATTAACGTTTAAAAATGTAGTCGTAGGGTAGGATTTTTTTTGGGGGGGGGTGGCAGGGAGCTAAATCCATGCGAAGATTAAGAGAATCTTTTTTATTCCTCACAACATCCTGGAAGATAAATAGCTTCATTTATAAAGAAGCCAAAATTAAGACAGAAAAAGGAACCTGCCCAAGATTTCAGTTTCTTGGGCTGGGCTGTGGTTCCAACCCAGGTCTTACCCCAAAGCATGAGTTCTTTCTATGCACCAGGTGCTTCCAATTAAATGACTCACACGGTGAAAGCCTAGCAAAGGGCCTAGCACGTAAGAAGTGTTCAGTAAATGTTAGTCGAAATTGAAGCATTTTATTTTTTAGAGGATCTGGTAGTTCCGTTCAGCCGCTCAATCGTGTCCGACTCTTTGTGACCTCATGGACTGCAACACCCCAGGCTTCCCATCACCAACTCCTGGAGCTGGCTCAAACTCATGTCCATTGAATCGATGATGCCGTCCAACCATCTCCTGCCTTCAATCTTTCCCATCATCAGGTGGCCAAAGTATTGGAGCTTCAGCTTCAGCATCAGTCCTTCCAGTGAATATGTAGGACTGATTTCTTTTAGGACTGACTGGTTGGATCTCCTTGCAGTCCAAGGGACTCTCAATCATCTTTTCCAACACCACAGTTCAAAACCATCAGTCCTTCAATGCTCAGCTTTCTTTATGGTCCAACTCTCACGTCCTTATATGACTATTGGAAAAACCATAGCTTTGATCTGATAGTGGTGGGTAGGAATACTAGAGATGATGGAGTCCAGGGAGTTAATAAAAAATTCAGAGGCTCTAGGTGCCGCGCGGAGACCCTCTGCACCCGTGGGAACATGGCGCTGCCCGCGGTGCGGAGCGTGCCGGCGGCGGTCGGCACCCAGCGCGCCCTGCTCGTCGCGGCCCTGGGCACTGCGAGCGGGTGCCGTCCGGGAGCTGCGCACCCGCCCTGCTCTGCTGTCGGTGCGGAAATTCACAGAAAAACACGAATGGGTAACAACAGAAAATGGTGTTGGAACAGTGGAAATCAGCAATTTTGCACAGGAAGCTTTGGGAGATGTTGTTTACTGTAGTCTGCCTGAAGTTGGGACAAAGTTGAACAAACAAGAGGAGTTTGGTGCTTTGGAAAGTGTGAAAGCTGCTAGTGAACTCTATTCTCCTCTATCAGGAGAAGTAACTGAAATTAATAAAGCTCTAGCAGAAAATCCAGGACTTGTCAACAAGTCTTGCTATGAAGATGGTTGGCTGATCAAGATGACATTCAGTAACCCTTCAGAACTAGATGAACTAATGAGTGAAGCAGCATATGAGAAATACATAAAATATATTGAGGAGTGAAAATGGAACCCCTAAATAAACTACTTTGAAACAACTTAATCTAGCATAGTTGTCTTAAATTAGTGGTGGGTAGATATTTAAAAAGCAACTTTTAGCAAAAGAAACTACTTGTAACAATGTTTCCTGAAGAAAATACCCTTTAACTTTCTAATGACTTCAGATAAACACTGAGCATCTTTTCCACAGCATCCTGTGATTTTTAGGCTAGGCTCCAATTCCTGAAATTATCTCTGGTAAAACTAATTACAAAAATTATGTAAGTCAAGGATAACATGGTTATCTTAAACCTTATATGACATTGTAACTTGCTTACAGCTATCCTTGGATTTGGGTCAAAATTATCTTACCACTAGAAATAACTGCCAGTGGAGAAAAGTTTGTTAGTTGTATAGTATCCAATGAAGAATATTACTATCTTAATTTTGCAATATACTGCATTTGCTGGTGCTATTTTTATACAGTGAAGCAACAGCCTTGCAGAAGAATAAAAAATTTAATAATAAAATTTTTTTAAAAATTCAGAGAAGGAGGTAACTGCTGGGGAAGGTTCAAGCTTTCAAAACAGGGATTTTAAAAAAGTGAAAATGAAGCCAAGAAACTGGCAAGAGAAGAAATTTCATTCTCAGAAAGAAAACTCAAGGCCACCTCTGGTGCAACAGTCATCCTCTCAAACACTTCCACCACACACTCCCCTGGCTGACCTAAAGAGGTCAGTATCCACAGTAATACATCTCGTTGCTACTATGTACCCTTGATAGTGTGTGGAGAAAATGGTATTTCTGTGGTTTTCCTCCTCAAAACTCATAAAACTAAGATAAACATTTATTAATAGGTCTCTCAGTTGGGTCGGACTCTTTGCCACGCCATGGACTGTAGCCTGCCAGGCTCCTCTGTCCATGGAATTCTCCAGGCAAGAATACTGGAGTGGGTTGCCATTTCCTTCTCCAGGGGATTTTCCAGACCCAGAGATGGAACCTGGGTCTCCTGCATTGCAGGCAGATTCTTTACCATCTGAGCCACCAGGGAAGCCACTTTAAAAATTCAGATAAAGAGGTAAACTAGGGACTTCTCTTGTGGTCCAGTGGTTATGACTCTCCACTTCCACTGCCAAAGGTGTAGGTTCAGTCCCTGGTGGGGGAACCCATAAGATCCCACAAGCCATGTGTGGTACAGAGAAACAAAGAGGCAACCTACAAAATACCTGATCAATACTCCTCATAGTCATCACAAACAGGGCAACTCTGAGAAACTAACAGCCAAGAGGAGCCTAATAAAATATGGAAACCAAATGTAATATGGTATCATGGATGGGATCCTAAAATAGAAAAAAATTAGGTAAAAACTAAGGAAATCTGAGTGAATGATAGGCTTTAGTTAGTGTTATCAATGCTGGTTCATTAATGGTGGTAAACACACAGTACTAATGTTAAGATCATAACAGTAGAAACTGGATGGGGAGTACAGGACAACTCTGTACTATCTTCTCAATTTTTCTGTAAGTCTAAAACTTTTAAAAAATAATTTATACACCTACACCCCTCAACACACAAACACACTTCATTTTCTACCAGGTCCCAAATTCTCAGCATTCAGAACTTGCTCTTTGGTTTTGAACAAAGGCCAGAGAACAGGGCAACTAATTCCAGAGGATCATTTACTTTTTTTTTTTTTCAATCGCCCACCAGGGATTGAACCCAGATCTGGCAGTAAAAGCAATGAGTGCTAACCACTGGACCTCCAGAGAATTCCCACCACTGACTGTTAAAATATGTAAATGCAGTGTACAGTAATAAAACTGGTTGTCCATAAACACATGAAACCTTATCATCTAAATGAGTTCCGTCACTTCCAGGTACTCAAGAAGCTTTTAGCCTTGTTTTAATAATATGAACACTGCTCAAAACACTTTGAGAATCATCTTCAGAGTCTATAGCACACACTTCAATGAATATTCATTATCTGCAGGTGGATCTGATTTATGCAAATAGCCAAAAAAACTCAGGCCAATGCTGATGAGTAAATGGGGCAGGAAATCTGGATCATAAATGTGTTTCAGAATTTTTTTGGATTTTAAAATGTAATATGGTGCATATGCAATAAATAAGACAGCAATCTCAGTGGGGTCTGGGACAGTACCTCATAAACGAATGTTTCTGCAATGAGAGATGAATATTCACATTGGTATAAATGAAAGTGGCATAAATGAAACTATAAATAACCTTATGTATTAATAAGCTATTTCACTCTCCTCTTTCACTTTCAAGAGGCTCCTTAGTTCCTCTTTGATTTCTGCCATAAGGGTGGTATCATCTGCTTATCTGAGGTTATTGATATTTCTCCCTGTAATCTTGATTCCAGCTTGTGCCTCATTCAGTCCAGCATTTCACATGATGTACTCCACATGTAAATTAAATAAGCAAGATGACAATATACAGCCTTGATAAGCTAGGAGGTCCGCCACAAAGTAAGTTCAAGTCAGATTAGGTTTCGTAGTCAAAAGAGATATGAAAATTTTTGGTTTTCATAACTTTTTTTCATAACTTTCTTAACTTAGGTAAAAGACTGCAGATGGTGACTATCTGATGATGATGCTCCATTCTATCCAGTCACCCAAGCTAGAAGCCTGAGAGTTACTCTAAACTCTTCTCTTCCCCCAACCCTTTAGCCAGTCATCAAGTTCTATTCATATTACCCGATGATCTTTTTTTAGTTTTTTTTTTGAAAAATAATTACCTATTTATTTTTGACTTTTCACTATGCTGGGTCTTCACTGCTGTATGGACTTTTCTCCAGTTGCAGTGAACAGGAGATACGCTCTAGTTGCTGTGTGTAGGCTTCTTGCAGTGGCTTCTCTTGTAAAGCACGGCCTCTAGGCACGGGGGCTTCAGTAGTTGTGGCTCCTGGGCTCTTCAACACAGGCTCAATAGTTGCAGCACAAGGTTAGTTGCCCTGCAGCACGTGGATCAGTGATAGAACCCATGGTTCCTGCATTGGCAGGTGGATTCTCTACCTCTGAGCCACTAGGGAAGCCCTGATGACTATCTTTTAAATCTGTCCTTTCCTCTCCATCTCCAGCGTCAGTGATTTAGTCTAGCACCTTGCCATCTCTCTCAGAGCACTTTTGTTTCCTTCAAGTTGGCCTCTCTGCACTTTTAACTTCCATAAAACCTTTTCTCCATACCACTCCTAAATACAGATCTGACCATGTCACTCCCATGTTACAGTCTTTATGGTTCCATGGCATCTCCTGTGATACTTTATGGCCCGTAGTCCTAATATCACCTAAATACAGATGTATAGAAACAAATTTTGGGACTTTCCTGGTGGTCTAGTGGTTAAGAATCCACCTTGCAATACCGGGGACGCAGGTTTGATGCCTGGTTGAGGAACTAAGATCCTACATGCCACAGAGCAGCTTAGCCCATAAGCCACAACTAGAGAGTTCATGCCCCAGAATGAAAGATCCCCTATGATGCAATGAAGATCCCGAGTGCTGCAACCAAGACCCAACACAGCCAAATAAATAAAAACACAAACAAGGCCATCCTCTGTGCTCACAGAGCACCTCATATGCTTATCACTTAAATAAAAGAAACAAATTTTAACTACAACAGTGCCACTCAAAGTTTGTTGTTATTTTTGTTGTTCAGTCGCTCAGTCATATCCAACTCTTTGTGACCCCCATGAACTGCAGCACGCCAGGCTTCCCTGTCCTTCAGCATGTCCTGGAGCTTGTTCAAATTCATGACCATTGAGTCGGTGATGCCATCCAACCATCTTGTCCAAAGTTTGTTACCACTCTGCAATGAAACAATTTCAGAAATAAAGTGTAGGCATTTAGAAACTTCTATAGCAATTTAACAGCAAAATTTTATATTTATTGAATCTAATAAAATGGGGATTTTTAAAAAATAATTCATTGTTAGTGTTTTTTATAGAGTAGTGCACTCTACAATGATTGTAAATTGCTTTAAAAATTGGTCCTGGGCTTACCCGGTGGCTTAGTAGTCAAGAATCCACCTGCCAATGCAGGAGCCATGGGTTTGACGCCTGGTCTGGGAAGATCCCACATGCCGTGGAGCAGCAAGCTGGTGCACCACAACTATTGAACCTGCGCTCCAGAGCCTGTGCTCCGAAACAAGAGAAGCCACTGCAATAAGAAGCCCAAGTACCGCAACTAGAGAGTAGTCTCTGCTCTTCACAACTAGAGAAAAGCGTATGCAGCAATGAAGACCCAGCACAAAATATATAGATAAATAATTTTTTAAAAACTTGTCCTTTACTATAGGTTGAGAAGCTCTGGTCTAGAATATCCTAAATGAAATGGCCTTGTACACCTCCCAGGGCTCCTTTTTAATCTCACCAGCAACCCCCATCCAGCAATAATGAACAATCTCTAATTTCTCCAATGTATCATTCTGTTTCATACTTCCATGTAAATTTAAACTCTGTTTTCTATGACTTGATTCTCCCTTCTTCCTGGAAATCTATTTATACTTCAAAATTCTAGGCTGCATCATCACCTCCTTTGGATGCCTTTCTCAACCAGCCCCTCACAACCCCAAGCAGAAGATATCACCTGCCCCATGCCTCTATCACTGTTTGTAGCCCTATTATTGCACTATATTGTAATTGTTTATGTGTCTACCTCCCCTGTTACCTATGTGGCTCCTTAAACACAGAAATCAGGTTTGTCTTTGAGGGTGAAGCATCTCTGGTGAGATGACTAAATTGAAGGACAACACTTCAACTACAATTCTAACATATTTTTCTGTTACCAGCAAGGACTTCAGACTTTACCTTTAGCACCTGGGTATGAATTAATTTACCAAAATAGCAAACATTAGAAGGCCAAGGAGCCAGACTTGTGAGACTCACTGGCAACTTTAAAAAGGAAGGAGACATGGAAAACAATTGTCACCACTTGAACAATTCTGCCCAGGTTCAGCCCCCTCTGGGTCAATTGCCCTTTTCAAAGCTGTTCAGGCCTAGAAATAGCATCACCAACTCACTCATTTCAGAGGACCCACCAGATACCAGATCAGAAGTCCTAGGCTAGAGGTGCAAACAATTAACTATAATTGAAACATGTACAAAGAGCCTTGAGGGGCTGGGGGCGGTCACTGAGGGATGGGAGGAATTAATTCTGCCTAGAGGAGTTGCAGGAAGGACAGGGACCAGGAAGGTGACATTTGTGCTGCATTTGCCCTGGTGAAAACTTGGGGGACGGTTGTTGGTGACCAGGGCAATCTGCTAGATGCAAATCTACTCGTGCCTAGTAATGACAATCCTTCTGGTTAGCAATTTCCTCACTCCTCTTCCACCCACTTTCTAATCCTTTCCTCTGTTCTTGGAAAATTGCGACAGAGGATAGTTTCCCTTCCTGGAAGAGATCAGTGTAGCATTAAACTAATCCTTGATTAAATGGGACCCGCTGCTCAGCTCTGTGTCCCTCTGAGAACACCGCCCTGGAAGGAGGGGGTAAGCAGGTGAGCCCAGTAGAGAAGCGGGCTTGATCCACCCTGGGGAAAACGGGGCTCAAGGAGAAAAGTGAAAGTGAAGTCCCTCAGTCATGTCCGACTCTTTGTGACCCCATGGACTGTAGCCTGCCAGGCTCCTCCGTCCATGGGATTTTCCAGGCAAGAATACTGGAGTGGGTTGCCATTTCCTTCTCCAGGAGATCTTCTCGACCCAGGGATTGAACCCAGGTCTCCTGCATTGTAGGCAGACGTTTTACCGTCTGAGCCACCAGGGAAGTCCTATATCAAGGAGAAAAAGAGAAGAAATTAATTTTTTTTTTAATTTGATGCACCTCTTTGTCAATCACCCCTCACCTGTCTCTTGTCTTTGTTGTTTTTCCGTAGTTTCTCTTAATCTTGGTCTCTTTCTCTCTCCATTTGCTAAGGGCTGGAAATTCCTTGTTCTCAACGGAAGGGAGGAGGAGGGGAGTTGGAGGTGGTAGGAGTGGGAGGGAAGCGAAGAACAGACATCTCAGCAGCTCCGGCTGCGGGGGAGTCTGGGCCTCTGGCGGGGCTTGACAAGTCAATGGTTTTTAAAATGTACATATTTTTAAATCCACGCAGAGGGGCTCACAAACCTAGAGACACAGACACACAAGTAGATGTAAAGAAACGTATAGATACACAACCTCGGGGTACAGAAGTACAAACTGGGAATAACGTCTTAAATTTGCTTCTGAGCATTTCACAATTTACAGTTTTCATATACACTCTCACTTGAACCTCACGACAACCCTGAGAAACAAAGATACAAACACTCGGGAGTTTCACTCTCAAACACACGTTCGCACCCAAACAGATTTCTTCTGACCCCGAGGGGTATGGGCTGGCCCAGTGTGCGGGGTTTTTCTCCCCTCTTCCCTCTCTGGCCTAGTACCGGCCCCAGGACCAGGTCCCTTCCGCGTTCCCTTTCCTGGGCCGGGACCCAAGGCCGAGCGCCCAGTCGGTTACCGCCCCCTTGCTTCACGCCCTATTCCACCCTCTTCCCTGGCTGGCCCGCGACTCCCCCCGGATCCCCGGGCTCGGCACCCGCCCAAGGGGGACCGGGTGGGAGGGAGGGGGGCGCCTTGAGCAGAGGCTGCGTGGGCGGAGGATGTGCGTCACGGGGAGCGTGGGCAGAGGGAGGGAGGAGGCACGTGGAAACCCGGGGCCAGCCGCTGGCAGCCCAGGCTCTAAAATAACCGGAGAGGGGAATGGGGGAGGGGCGCCCACACACCTAAGGGGGGTCGGGGATGACCCCGGAGGTACCTCGTGTCGCCGCGCCCTCCAGTTGCCGGACGGAGGACTCAGCTCGTTCCTATCACGCCCTACCCCCGTGTTTGTAGCTTTATGGAATGGAGAAGAGAATCTTGGCTACCGAAATTCCCCCCGGTGATGCGATGCACCCCCACCCCTCCTCTCCGGCCCTCCACTAACGGCCGAAAGGTCCCCTCGCCAGGCCGGAATGTAGAACCAGCCCTGGCCCACGCCACCCACTCCAGGCCGCCCCGGGCCACTCAGAAGTGCAGAAGGGTGGGCGGGGCCGAGGTTTTGGACTAGGGGGAACCTTGCTTCTGGCCAGCCAGCTCGCTTCCCGCCGCCTCCCCCCACCCTCCTGCATTTCCTCGGGGCATAGAGCCGCAGGGCCGGGCGCTCAGAGCCCCCGCCTGTCCGCCCTCCCAGCCGTGGGCGGGAGTGTAATGGGAACCAGATGGAGCTGGGAGAAACAAAGGGGGTAGGGAGTGGGTTTCGGAGAGGGGTAGGCTCCTCGAAGGAGCTCCTCCCTCTTATTCCTCGGTAGGGAGCCACGTTGGACATACTCGGCGTGGTGCCCATCTAACTCTGGACTCTTGCGGACCAAGTGCCCTAACAGACGTCCCTAGAAAGGGTATCCTCCCTCTGCCAGGGCTACCACAACAGTTTCCCAGGAACAGGTCCCCATCCTCAGCAAATAGGGTGCGAAGAGTAGAGGAAGGCGGGGTACCCCTCCCATGCCTGCCTGACCTAAGCGCTAACAAAACCCGTCGCGACTGTAATCGACGCGCGTCTAAGTGGTAGCTTCTAACAAGCCCCGCCCATTCCTGTTTCCCAAACTTGGACGTGGACTCCAGGCCGGGATGGAAGGGCGCCTGGGTTTCCGAGAACTGCCTCTTCAAACAGCTCCTTTAGGGGCTGGGAAAGAGCGTTTGGAGATGGAAAAGACTCCTGCGGAGCCCCACGCTCACAGACCTGCCTTAAGCGCACTCTCTATGGGAGTCAGACGCACGAAAGGAGACGCGCACCCCGAGTCTCCAACAACTTTTCCCGGCTCACTCCTAACGTTCACAAGTACAGCACCGCGAGGTTCGAGTGTGGGCAGCAGGCGTCCGCAGAGCTGTTTAGACGCGTGTGCCCGTCCTTTGCGCTGCTCGGTGTCTTTGTGTACCTGTGCGTGGTTGTGAAACTCCGCTCTCCTCTCGGAGGGGAAGGGGGAGTGGGAGTAAGAATGTCGCCGGCTGGGCGCTCACGTGGGTACGTGGGCGCGGAGAAGGCCGGCTGTGCATCCGGCGTGGGCGGCACGGAGCGACCTCGCCCCGCCCGCTGGATCCCCAAGCCCGCCTTCCACAGCCCGGCCTCGGTCACCTCAGTCTCCAACTCGGCGCCCCGGGCTGAGTCCCCGCCCCCGCCTCCATCTCCACACTCCTCCCCTCCCCCCAACATCTCCGCCTCTCTCAGTCTCTCCGCCGCGGCGTCTCCCCGGCCCGGCGGAGAGGCCCGGGCGCCCGCCCCCCGCCCCCGGCCTCCGCCCCCGGCTCGGCCCACGCCCTCCGCCCGCCCGGCAGCCAGCGCTGCGCCGGGCCTCGCTCCCCGTGCGTCCTGCGGGGGCGGAGGCGCGGAGAGGCGGCAAGCGCAGCCGGGGAGGTGGGGGGGCAGAGGCACAGACAGAGGCGCGGAGGCTCGGAGAGAGGAGACGTGGAGGGAGGGACGGAGCCCGGACAGCGGCGGACACGGCCTCGCGCGCAGGGAAGAGCGCAGCGCGCACCAGGCGCTGAGTGCCGGGCACTGAGAAGGGCACCCCGGGTGGTCTCCAGCCGTCCATGCACAGAGCTGCCTCCCCCACAGCCGAGCAGCCGCCGGGCGGAGGGGACAGCGCCCGCCGGACCCCGCAGCCCAGACTCAAGTTAGTGGGCAAAGGGAAGCGGCGGGGAGTGGAGATGGGTGGAGCTGGACTCGGGAGAGGGGTCCGGAGGGCGGAGGTCGAGGAGAGGACGAGGGGAAGCGGGACGGGGGTGGGGGGTGGAGACTGACGGAAAGGGGGTGCGTCTTCGAATTAGGGGGCCCAGGGAGCAGACAGAGATCTGATGCAACTGGAAAGACTAGAGAAAGAATAGTACCTAATTCTCCATCGCCCGTTTATTTTGGGGGCATGACCTGGCATGTGAGCCCCCTGCAAAGAATGTGGGGGCTCCCAGGCGGCAGGGGAAGCCTTGGGGCTCTAGCTGACAATAGTGCCGGCGGAGGGCCGCTCGGCTGGCTCAGCGCGTCATTGGTACCGAGCGCGCGGCTCCGGGATCCGGGATCAGCCGGCGCCTTTGAACCAAGAGAGCATCAGAGGAGCTTTGCAGAAGCGGGGCAAGCCTTAGGCGTCTGTTCATTTCTGTAGCTTTATTTACAGAGTGAGGAGGGGAGTTTCGATGTACAACCCCTCCCTCAAGAGGCCTTGAATCGCTCCCCCACAACACTTAAAGATGTGGGTGGAAAAATGAAGGAGAGAAGGGTAGGCGGGAGGCCCCCCCGGCGGTTTTCGCCCACAGACGCTACCACTGTGGGAGTGTGTGGGGGCGGACCGGGCCCCAGAGCAGAACAATTGAGGCACCCCTCCCCTCCCCCGTGCCTGAGCTGAAGGGATGGCTCTACCTATGGAGCAGGTGGGAAGGTCACTGCTGGGAGAGGGACCAACTGAGGGGCCCTGGGCAGTCTGGAAGGTAGGGGAGGTCCTGGGGAGAGAGAGCAAGAAGGTGCCAAGAATGCCTAAGCCGTGGGAAAAGCTGAGCAGGGGTGGGAAAAGGGAGCAGAGGATGGATGGTCTGCCTGGCTCACAGTGAGAAAGTGCAGGGGAAGGGGCCACACCTCTCCTGCTCAGCCACATGAGCAGGATGCCACCAGGGAATAAAGCTGGCCAGCAGTGGTCCTAGTTTCCCCTGTAGGGAGGACAAGGATCCTATGTTCATTAACTTTGTATTGTTAAGACGGCTAGGTGTGTAGGGTGGAAGGTGAGGATGGTGTTCTGGAAGAGACATTGGTCCAGCTAATCCAGGGGTGTACTGACTGGCCTCATACTCATGGTCTCCTTGCCCGAGATCACAAAAGTAAAAG
The DNA here is from genome assembly GCF_029378745.1 of Bos indicus. Taxonomy (NCBI): domain Eukaryota; kingdom Metazoa; phylum Chordata; class Mammalia; order Artiodactyla; family Bovidae; genus Bos; species Bos indicus. Next base: position 56,442,840 of record NC_091764.1, on the reverse strand, counting down.
CTGAGGATAGGGGAGCTTGGAGCCTTTGACTCCCACAAAGACCAGTCTGGCTTCTGGTACTTCTAGCCAGTCTGGGATAGCACTGCTTCTGAGCAGTGGCTGGTTCGCCTAGTCTGTGCTCAAGTCTCAGCAGAGAGAGCATTCAAAAGAGGGGAAGAGAAGCAGGCAGGAAAGAGAAGACAATTGTGAGGGTGGGTTGGTACCCAGCAGGGAACTTGCACTTACTGCCCCCCCCCCCCACCTTGTGCGCCTCCTTCCCAGGCCCAGTTCCCGAGCCATGGCCCTGCCTCGGACCCTGGGGGAGCTGCAGCTGTACCGGGTCCTGCAGCGTGCCAACCTTCTTTCCTACTACGAGACCTTCATCCAGCAGGGAGGGGACGACGTGCAGCAGCTGTGCGAGGCGGGGGAGGAGGAGTTCCTGGAGATCATGGCGCTCGTGGGCATGGCCACTAAGCCCCTCCACGTCCGACGCCTGCAGAAGGCACTGAGAGAGTGGGCCACCAACCCAGGGCTTTTCAGCCAGCCCGTGCCTGCGGTGCCTGTCTCCAGCATCCCACTCTTCAAGATCTCTGAGACGGCGGGGACCCGGAAAGGGAGCATGAGCAATGGGCATGGCAGCCCGGGGGAAAAGGCGGGCAGTGCCCGCAGTTTTAGCCCCAAGAGCCCCCTTGAACTTGGAGAGAAGCTGTCACCATTGCCTGGGGGACCTGGGGCGGGGGACCCCCGGATCTGGCCAGGCCGGAGCACTCCAGAGTCCGATGTCGGGGCAGGAGGAGAAGAGGAGGCTGGCTCACCCCCATTTTCCCCACCGGCAGGGGGAGGCGGCCCTGAGGGGACTGGGGCTGGGGGGCTGGCAGCAGCTGGGACTGGGGGTGGTCCGGATCGACTGGAGCCAGAGATGGTGCGCATGGTGGTGGAGAGCGTGGAGAGGATCTTCCGAAGCTTCCCAAGAGGGGATGCTGGGGAGGTGACATCCCTGCTGAAGCTGAACAAGAAGCTGGCACGGAGCGTGGGCCACATCTTTGAGATGGACGATAATGACAGCCAGAAGGAAGAGGAGATCCGCAAATACAGCATCATCTATGGCCGCTTTGACTCCAAGCGGCGGGAGGGCAAGCAGCTCAGCCTGCACGAGGTGAGGACCCCAGCCTGCCAGGATTGCCTGGGACATCTAGAGCTTGACCTGCTTACCTCTGAGAATCCTCACATTTGGCGAGTCTGTTTCATTGCCCCATAAACAGGACCCAAAGTCCTGATCCCCTCCTCCACCAACCCCAGCTGCTGCTGTGCCTCCCTGCTCAACTGAGGGGGATGCAGACACACAGGCAAAAGCCCAACTGTCCAGTTCCATGCCACCCAGGACCCCACAGGATTGGAGGAGGCCCCTGGCATTCATAGGAAGCTCTGGGTGCTGCCCTCTGTCTTCCTCCCCCAGGAAACTCCTGGTAGTGTCAGAAACCCAACCAAGCATCTCATGGATGGTCTCATTTGTCTGATGGAGAAGGGGAGGGAGGAGGTCTGGGCAAGGTAGTGGGTGAGTCAGGATTCTGACTGCTCTGGTGGTCCTCTTCACAGCTGACCATCAACGAGGCTGCTGCCCAGTTCTGCATGAGGGACAACACCCTCTTACTGCGGAGGGTGGAACTCTTCTCCCTGTCCCGCCAAGTGGCCCGAGAGAGCACCTACCTGTCCTCCTTGAAGGGTTCCAGGTGAGACCCCCTTCTCTAGGTTCTTCCTCGATCAGATTCCTGTGCCTAGGAACTGGGTCACATCCTGCCTTCCCGTTCAGGTGCCTTTCATCCTGCTTCCCACCTGCCTTGCTTTGACCAAGTCCACATGTGTGAGGTCCAGCCCCTTTTCCACTTGTCTGAGGTCTGGCCCCCCTCCCATCCATCTCAGACCCCCTCGCCCCCTGCAGGAATGGCGCCTAAGCTGGATACACCTGCTTAGCTAGACTCTTTCCAGATTCTGGAAACAATGCATTTTAGATTCTGTGTCTGCCACGTGTCTCTCCCCAGCCTCACTGTCCTTGTTCCTCTCAATCTTTGCAGGCTCCACCCTGAAGAACTGGGAGGCCCCCCACTGAAGAAACTGAAACAAGAGGTGGGTTTTCCAGGGCAAACATCGGGGGTTAGGGCAGCCATCCCCAGCCCACTCCCTTCCCAGTCCTCATTTTCTTATTTGGGGCATCCACAGGTTGGAGAACAAAGTCACTCTGAAATCCAGCAGCCTCCTCCCGGCCCTGAATCCTATGCTCCCCCATTCCGCCCCAGCCTGGAGGAGGACAGCGCCAGTCTGTCTGGGGAGAGCCTGGATGGGCACTTGCAGGGTGAGTGTGCATCACAGCCCTTCTTACTGTGGGGGTAGAGGGCACGGAAGGAGGGCACCAGGAGGCAACTGCCTGGAGTGGGGTTGGGAGGCCTGGCCGGATAGGAGCCAGTGGACCTGGGCCTATGGGCCTGGCTGTGTGGTTGAGGGTGGGGGTTCTGTTGCTGTGGCCCCTTACCTGACCCGTGCCCATGCCCGCAGCTGTGGGGTCATGTCCAAGGCTGACGCCGCCCCCTGCTGACCTGCCTCTGGCATTGCCAGCCCACGGGCTGTGGAGCCGCCACATCCTGCAGCAGACACTGATGGATGAGGGGCTGCGGCTAGCCCGCCTCGTCTCCCACGACCGCGTGGGCCGCCTCAGCCCCTGTGTGCCTGCGAAGCCACCTCTCGCAGGTGAGGCAGCCAGCAGTGCTGTCCCCAAGCACCCCACTACCCAGGCCCTACACAGCAATCCTGGTGTCCTGGGGCCAGCTGGGAGGAGGAGGGCAGGATGGTGGGGCTCCAGCCAGCCAGGCCTTTAGTTGCGGAGGAGGGACCCTGCAGGGCTATTCCCAGTAGTGAGAGTCCAACCCCTAATCTGTGAGGGGGGAACTAGGGGAGCAGGGAGACAGAATGGGGGACAAAGGGGAGCAGGAAGAGGAGAGCCACCAAGAATGGAAGCTTGGCTGGAAGTTGTGCCAATGTAAGAGGGTGGAGCAGGCGAGGAGCTGGAGTGGGGTTGCCAGCTTGGAATTGGAAGAGCCCGAAGGGGAAGGGGGATGCTTTGTGTGTGGATGGGGAGGGGGGCAGGCAAGTAGGCCGGCAGAGAGGGCCGGGCATCGGCTGGGCTGAGAGTGACGCAGCAGACAAAGCCACCAACCCTAGCTTGGTATTTTTAAACTGTGCGTGGGTGGGAAGTGGGGGTGGGGACTGAAAGAGGGGGGCTCTTCTTGGAGGAGGAGCTGGGAGGCCGACTTCCTGCATTCCCCCTGTTTTGGCTTCTAAGAAACTTGGGGGGCCCGGCAAGGTGGGTGGGGCCTGGGAGGAGGCCAGGGAAGAGTGGGGGTGGCAGAGCCTGGGAAGGGGGGGAGGGGGAGAGGTCAGAGCCAAGCCGCCCCCACAGCTCCGACAGAACCAGAAATTCCAGCAGAACGGAGGCGGGAGAGACAGAGAAGGAGAGACACACACACACAGAGACATAGAGCTACACACAGCCAGAAAGAGTAGGGGGCGCACACGCTTGGGTATGAAACCCCGGCCCCGCCCCGGACAGGAAGTGGGCCGGAGTCAGTAAACCAAGCTCATCCTCGCAGCCTTCTCCGCCCCTGCCTCTGTGTTCAGCCACCTCTATGTGCAACAGCCGCCTGACCTGGCCCTTCTCCCTGCAGAGTTCGAGGAGGGGCTTCTGGACCGATGCCCGGCCCCAGGACCGCATCCTGCGCTGGTGGAAGGTCGGAGGAACAGCGTGAAAGTGGAGGCTGAGGCCAGCCGGCAGTGAGGGGCGGACTGGCGTCCTCAGACCCCAGGCTTCTGGCTCATATAGACCCCTCTACTCTCACCCTGGCTTCTAATCACGACCCTGGATCCTTCCCCTGCCCTTCTCCTCCCTCCCCCCCCCCCCCCTGCCCCATGGGCATAGGACTATGGGGCTTCAAGCAATAACGAGCAGGGGCCTGGCCAGAGGACACAGGGAGGGAGCATGGCGCCCCCTCCCCCTTGCCTAGAGCAAGGAGGCGAGAACTCTGCCCCCAGGGCACTTGGGGTCCCCCTTCCCCTACACAGCACACTCCCATTCTCTCTAGTTTGAACCAGTGACATGAGCAGTTGGACTCAGTTTGGACATGGGGGAAAGGGGGACTTCTCTGGGAGGGTCCAGCAGCTAAAAATAGAAACATTTTCCCCCAGATCTGGGGGCCTTGGAACACTGGACATGCTCCTCCCCCTCTACCCCCCCATTTTTGTGCTTCTAGTTTGTTTCTTTAATTTAACAAGTGCTGCAGTTTGCCCCCCAACCCCCATCTCCCCCCCCAAGTCCTCAGCGTTCTCTCCTTCTTGCCCTCTCTAGGGGGTGTGGGGTCCCCTTCACCGGCCCCCTCGGGAGGCCTGGGTGGACTCAGGGTCTCCCTCAGCTGGGGGCTGGGCCGCAGCACCTGTCTGAGCAGTTAGAGCGTCTTTCTTTTCAGATCGTGTACAGTAGATTATTTATTTTGTTATTTTGAAATAAAATTTATTTTATGGCTTAGGATCTCTGACCCCCAAGATGGAGAAAGGTTGGCATGGGGTGGGAAGGTGGAGGGAAGCTGGCAGTGGGTGGGAGAAATAGAAAAGCAGCAGCAGGTAGGGCCCCCAGTACATCAAGGGGACCACACACCTGAGTCTGGACCCCAAATTCACACTCTGCCTCTGGGCAGGACTGGGGGTGGGGAGCCACCAAAGCTACAGCCTGATATGCAGATGTCGCAGCCACATAGACCCACGTGGGCACAATCACACCCAGAACTGAGTACATTTGGGTTAGCATATGTCCGAGAGGCCAGCATACTTGCTGGGGCCTTGTGTGCAGTATCTCATACTTGCTAACTTGTGTTGTCACACAGGCAAAGTCAGAGAGATCAATGTTCTATGAAGCCATACAACTAACATGTGTGACATCCATATATTACATGTCCCAAGTGCATGCGCTTTCACCTGGCTGTACACAGACTCAGCCCTTGAACTTCTGCACAATCTCACACACGTATCCTGAAGTCTCCAGTTGACTGACAAGAATCTGGAGCTGGTTGGGACTTTTTTTTTAATCTGGGCAAAAGCCACATCTGTTACCAAATGTACAGACCCCACCCCACCTCCCTCCCAGGGTCTCCTGAACTGCTTCCCATCTCTCCAGGGCTGGGGCCTAAGCCCATACCGCCATCCTCAGTGTGTGGAACAGATGTGTGCGTGCGTGCGTGTTTCCACCAGTGAGTGGTGAGCCCTGGCTTGGGGCAGGCGGAGAAATCCCCCTCTTGCCCGCACCTGTGCTCTTGTCCAGCCCTCTTCCTGCTGAGTGCCATCTTCCAAGGAGAGCTCTGTGTGTGGGTATGTGTGTGTGTATGTGTGTATGTGCGTGCACGCACACACACATGCGTGTGCACTGCCTGTGCAGTCATGTTGGGGCGTGTCTCACTTGGAACCTGAATTTCCCTTCCACTATCTGGAAGGGAGAGGGCAGGGGTGTGTTGGAAGGGAAGGAGTAGGTATGTTCCACCCAGTGTACCTTCTCCTGGCAGTCTTTTCCTCCTGAGCAGGGAGTGGGTGGGGAGAGGAGGACACACCCTCCCTCTCTGCTGTTGGGCAGGAGCAGGGGCAGATGCCCAGAGCAGGCCCGTGGGGGCAGGAGAGCGGTCTCTCTGGGCTCCGTCTCCAGCTGGGATCACCAACTGGGGTTAGCTCTTAGGTCCAGGTGGGACATTGAGATCCCAGACTGCCCATAGGGGGAGGGCTGCAGGAGGGGTTGGGGTCCCAAGGACCCTCCCCCTGACTCCCCTTGTCCCTCCAAGAGAAGCTTGGTAAGGTCCTGTTCAGTGGGAGGCAACAAGGGCGGGAACATGTCTTCACGGACCCTGCAGAGAGGAAGTGGAGAAGCAGTGGGATAGGCATGGTACCCACACCGCAACCCCCCACCCAGCCTCCACCCCCAGGCTGACACTCACCAGGTGCCTTGAGGGAACCCTCCCACCGGCTGGTTCAGGCAGCTGTCTTCTGCCATGGTCACGTCTGAGCAGAGCAAGGGCTCAGGGCTGGACACAGCATGATCCTGAGGTGGGCACGGCAGCAGGCCCCTGCCAGCCCCAGAGAAGTAAATGAGGTGGTGGGGGGGGTCAGGGTGGGGTTGAGGCTGGGGATGAATGAGGAGCTTGAGCTCAGGATGGGGGCGGGGGTGGTCACTCACTGCGGGTGAGGTTGGTCAAAGGGCAGGCTCATCTGGCTCAGGTTGGGAGGCATCGGCAGGTGAGGTCTGGAAGCAGGAAGAGGAGGGTACAGTTAAAGGAAAGCTGGTCCAGGGCAGCTGTTGCAAAGTCAAGCCCATTGAGTAAGGAAACTATTTCCAGTTCCTCATCCTGATGGTATCACCTTGGGCAAGTCATTTCTACCTGTGAATTTGGTCCTCTTCTCTGTATAAATGTTATTATATGCACTGGGGACTGAAGCGGGGGACAGAGGAAGGATACATTAGCTAATTTCTGAACTCTGCTGGTTCTACGATCCCACCTCTACCTCAACTCCTATGGGGGGAAGATGTCCTGCTTTGACTGAGAGTCAGTAAACACCTGAGTGCTACCTGGAGAACAAAAATGTCTATTCCACTTCCAGGCCAGAATGATAAATATATACAAATCAAGGTAACAGAAAAAGGACAGTAGGTTTAGGAGGCAGGAGAGAGAATACTAATACTTGCATAGCTCTTACCAGGAGCTGGGTTCTATGTTTAGCTTTATACATATTACTAACTCAAATTAACCTTCACAATAATCCTGTGAAGCAGGTATTATTATCATCATTATTCCATTTTACAGATGAGGCATTAGAGTTAAGTAACTTGCCCAAAGTCAGCAAGTGGTGGAGCTGGAATTTGAACCCGGATCTTAACTATTAACACCTCAATGGAGTGGACAGAAGAGACACAGGCATTGGCTTTGTGCCACCCTTTTCTCATTGAAGAGCCTCTCTTCACAAATACAAGTGCCAATCCCCACTGCAGGGGGTGACCCAACCCATTCCCCAGAGGTGACCCCACTTACTCCTGGAAGGCTGGCAACATATTGACTGATTCTTCCCGGGGGAGGGCTGGATATGAGGGGATGGAGTGAGAGCGTGGTGGGTACACTTGGGGCCTAAGGAAAGAAAGCAGACTCTTGAGGCCAGCCCTTCTCCTGGACACTCCCAATCCCCTACCCAGGAATCCTGGGGCTTCCCTGGGGGCTCAATGGTAAAGAATCCACCTGCCAATGCAGGAGACATGGGTTTGATTCCTGTTGCAAGAAGATCCCACGTGCCATGGAACAACTAAACCTGTGCACCACAGCTACTGAGCCTATGCTCTAGAGCCCAGAAGCTGCAACTGCTGAAGCCCATTAGCCCTAGAGCCCACGCTCTGCAACAAGAAAAGTCACTGCCATGAGAAACCTGCGCACCGCAACTAAAGAGTAGCCCCCACTCGCCTCAACTAGAGAAAAAGCCTGCACAGCAAGGAAGACCCAGCAGAGCCAAAAATAAAATAGGTTTTTAAAATTCTATTTTTAAAAGAAAGTTGGGGGATCCCTTTCAAGCAAAGGAAATTCCCTACTTCAACCCCCAGTGCCAACTCTCCCCATGCCCATGCTGAATGCCTGCTGGCACAGATCACTCCCAGTTCTATCTCTCAAGCTTCTTACACCATATCTGGGCCGAGCTGCAGGTTCATGGAGGAATCAGGGGCCATTCCAAGATCGTAAGAGGGCACCATGGTAGGCATTTGGGGCTCTGGGGTGGGAAGTGGCTGGTCCCTGGAGGAGGGGAGGAGGCATGTGTGACTGACCAGGGGTTGATGCCACACTTCCTGCTTACAAATAAGTATCAAGCCTGCCCTCCATCCACACCAGCACACTCACCTTTCCACAGTCATCTTGATTGTAGCTGGGACATAACCCCTGCCATCCTTACCCATCTGCTCAGCTATTGTGGGGAGGAAAGGAGAGCCATGGAATGCTTCCGGGTTAGGGAGGAAGGGAGCTGGAAAAGGTGAGCATGGATGATGGGCAGGGTCCAGAAGCAGGGAAATGACAATGGAGGAAGAAGTCAGGGATGACACACAGCAGGTGGGGTGGGGGCAACCAGGAGCAGGGAGGAGGCGGACCACAGAAGGAGTCAGAGCTGCCAGCCCCGGCTCACAGCTCACGTTTGTAGTGGCTCCGGAAAGCCTCATCCTTGGGTTTCTTGGGGTAGAGGTTTTTGAGCTGAGCGAGGTCCCGGATTCGGTCCCCAAGTGAGCGAATGGACAGGTCTTTGGCAGAGAATGGCTGGATATTCTCTATCTGTGGGGAGCCTACATAAGGAATGAGGCCATGAGTCCCCTCTGTCCAGACTTAATTCCCCTTCCCCAACCTACCCCGATGGTTGGACTCATTCTCAATCTACCAAGGTAAGGAGAGGAAGAGCTGGTGTGAGGGTCCCACCAGTCCCCATTCCCACCAAACTCCAAGTGAGAAGGTAGAAGTTTAGGCCACAGAAGGAAGAAGAGAAGTTGAACCTAAGGAAGAACTTCCTGAAGATCACGGTTGGCATCAAAGAAGGCCAGGACCTTTCTCAGAAGAAACCCCTGAGGGCACAGGCACAGAGGCAGAGGACTGGCTGGGGTGACCTCACCATCCTGGCCTCGGATGACGTGGGCAATGGTGATGCCCCCAATCTCTGAGTCACTGAATCGAAGGAGGAAGGTTCCATCAGGCTCGTTGAGAAGAAGGCTAGTGACGTACTGTTTGCTGATGAAGCCAATGATCAACCTGGCCAGGATGAAGGAGAGGTTGTGGGTGGGGGCATAGTGTGTGGAGCAGGATCTGGAGGCCCAGATCCTCAGGTTACCTGGGGCAGGGACTCACCGGTCTGACCAGTAGCTCCGGAGACAGCGTTTGGTGAGATCCAGGACACCATCAAACCACTGCCAAAAGGTGAAGCCACGACCCAGCAGGATCTCCTGTGGGGAGAGGGGAGCCGGTGTGAGCACAAGAGGGCCAGAGCGGGAGCCTGGCTAGGCCAGCCACTGGGCTGTGAGTACCGACACAACAGAGTCACAGGACTGAGGGACCACCCTGCACCTGAGACCCCATCAACGACAATGGCCACACTCAAGCTTCCCATGTGTCAGGCACTAGTCCAAGCTCTTGCCATAAATTACTGTATCCGATCTTTACACATCTATGGATGAAGATCCCATGAGTATCCCATCTTACAGATGAAGAAATGAAAGCCTAGAAAGATCAAATAACTTGCTTCTTACACAACCAGTGAAAAGCAGAGCTGGGATTTAGTCCAGGAAGTCTGGGCTGGGCCCCCTCATAACCACTGTGCTCCACCCCCTCCTGAATGAGGCCTGGCGGAAGTGGTGTCCAGAGAAGGCAGTTTGCAGGATGTAAGTGTCCTGTTCCCTTTGCTAACACATCCTCTGGTCGTGTGGGCTTTTCTTTCTTCCTTTTTTAAAAAAGAGATCAGTACATGACAGCATTGATTCAGCTGATCTTCAACCAAGACACTCAGACCTCCATTTTTTCCTATTTTTGTAACAGATCCAGTCCTGAGCCACCTTATTTTGGGGGCAGTAAAATGTGGTAGCTAAAATCAAGAGTCAGAAATATGGCCTCACTTACTGGGAGGCCTTGGAGAAACTACTTAACATCTCTGAGCCGGTTCATCCTCTATAAAATGGGTGTAATAGTACCTACCTTAAAGAGCTATTGTGATGATTAAGTGAGATAGCATACATATAGTGCTCAAGTACAATCTGGCATATCCTAAGCTGTCAACGCATGGTTGCTGGTGTTATTGCATTTGTCCCTGTGGGATTTTGTCCTGGTTTTTACAATAAGAACTATTTTCCCAATGGGTCAAAGTCATTTTGAATCAAAGCTGTGTTTACACACAGTCTGGGTGAGTCATGCAAATCACTAGCAAAAGGGAAGACAGAGGGCCCCCAGACAAAAACTAGGGGGATGCCAGAGAGCCAAGGGGTTTTCCTGCCTGGGCCAGGGCAGAGGCCCTCCTGATGAACATGGCAGGGCACTGTGAAAATCCTAGTGGTTGGTTCCTGGGCAGAGGTTGGGGAGGCCCTGAGTGCCCCAGGGATGAAGCGCTTGGGGGTGGGAGGTCCAAAGGGCAAGGGAATGACCTTGTTGAACTGTGACCAGGACACAGAACGGTGCTGGAAGGCCTCTATACTGAGGCTGTTGTCATTGAAGATCTTCTGGGCCAGGAAGAGGAAGTGCTCTGGGAGTAACCCCCGGTTGGTCCCCACTTCAGCCATGAACTTGAGGTTCAGAGTTTCACACATCTTCTCCCAGGGCACCCGCTCAGCCACCACAAAGGGCACGCGGTCCTGGGAGGGGAGGGGAGAAGGTGAGGGAGCCTCAGGCTGACGTAGCCATTCCTCATCAGAAGGGCCTGCATCCTCCCCCTCTCCCCAAGACTGTCCCTCCCCAGCCTTGTCCCCCTGAGTCTGCCCAAGAAAAATGGTGCTTTTCCAACAGTAGTCTAAGGTGCTACCACAGAATCGGTGTTAAGATTAGCACGAAAGGAGGTCAGAAGGACAGAAACAAAGTCCATGAGAAGGAGTTATGGTCACTCTCATGTGGACATACCAGCCACCCCACCAGCCTGCACCCACCCGCCAGGTTATAGCCCCTCCTCCCCCCAACTCCGGGTCTTGTCTCACCATCTCAGAGAAGGCATTGTCCCACAGGATGGTGGCTTTGGCATTATTGTCTTGGTTGCCATGGACGATGACCACCAGGGGCAGAGACAGGGCCTGAAGCGGGTGAGGAAAGGGAGCTCTTGGTACTGGGGGACAAGGGGCCTCTGCAGAGGGCTGGCTCTGAGGATACCCGGAAGCTCCTGAACTCCCACCACACAGTTAAAAATTTGTGGTGTGTGAACGAGTGCTTTCTGAAGCTGAATTATGGCCTCCCTGCTGAGATGTGGTGAGGAGTCAGTGCTATGGAGTCAGACCTCCAGGTTTTAAATACCAGCTCCAACATTCAGGAGCTGTGTGACCCAGGCTAAGTACTCAATCTCTGTGTTTCAGTGTTCTCATCTGTAAAATGAGGCTAGTAAGAATAACTCCCTCATAATGTTAACTGTGCAAACCCTGTGTGTGTGTGCATGCGTATGACTTAAAACAGTGCCCTGGTCTAAGAAAAGTGCTTCAATGCCTTAGCCATTGGCATGGCTAAGGAAAATAGTTCTTATTGCAAAAACTGGGACACAGTCCCACAGGGCCATATGCAATAACACACACCGTCATTCCCTGGAGTGTGCACTTGAGTTCTCGTCCTCCCCACTCCCGCTGGAGCCCCCACATGCGTGAACCCCAGACCCACAGGGTACAGGGCATTCATGAGGAATGAGGATCCAGGCCTCCGTGTGTGGCCAGGGCACCTGGGACTCAAGCTCACCTGGAGCTGGATGGGGAGTTTGTTAGGGCCAAGCGTGAGGCTGGTGGAGAAGAGCACAGCGCACTTCTCCTCGGTGACAGACTCGGTGCCCTTCCGCTCACACCGCTTGATTTTCTTCAGAAGCTGGGGGAAGGGGTGAGAGCGAGGAGGATGAAGGCAGAAACTGCTTCTCCTGGGCTCCCCACACCCTCTCGAGGACACTTGCCTGGCCTGAGGACGCCCACCCACTGCTCCCCAAAGGCCTCTCACCAGGTTCTTGAACAGCGCAGAGCAGCAGTTCCCAGGAATGCTGTTCTCCAGGGGCACGGTGTTGTTGATGATTTCTCCGGTGCTTTCTCTGCCAGGGCAAGTCAGAGAGGGGCTCATCCCGATTGGCCCAGGAGTGGCAGGAGCTTGAGTGCACAGGTGAATGGCCTAGACTATTGGTCCCTAATCTCTATCTCCCTACTTGGGTTCTTGAGGGAGAAACCCCCATCTTAGCCAAATCAGGACGCTTCCACCCCATTCCAGCACTGGTGGGTCCCTCCCCTTCCTCTCGCTTGACTGTTATACAGGGCCCCCATACCCCATGGCCCTGCCTCCCCATCATCACCCAGCCCCCTTCACTGTGCCGGTCTCCCAGGCCCCTCTGGCCTCCATCTCCCACTCAGGCCCTCTCCAGCCCCAGCTTACGCTCCAGCTCCGGGCCCCTGGGGCATGCTCAGCTCCCTCGCCTGCTTCTCCGTGACCATGTCGGCCCTGACCAGCGGAGGCTTGGCTGGGGCCCCCAGGAACCTCAGGCCCAGCAGGAATCGAACTCCGGCCTGGAACTTGGTCTGAGTCTTCAGAACCTGGGGGGGCTGCTTTTCCACCAGGAAAGAGCTGGGAGGAGTAAGGAAGACACAGGGAAGTGAACAGCTGGGTCCCTCTGGGCGCCACTGCCCCCCCCGCCACCACAACTCTGACCCTCCTGTTTCCTTGGGGTCTGCTCTCCACCAGGCAGGGGGGCTCATACCTGGTGACGAGTGTGCGCAGGACTTCATCCAGTCGGCTAATCAGCGCTGCCCGGGTCTTGGGATCAAGCTCCCCACCAGCTGCCCCCACCTCCTGCTGCAGCTGGGAATAAATGTCCACCAGGCTCTCACACCTGGGGCCAGGACCGTGGTCAGGGGGCGCAGTCTTCCAGCCTGCTCCCGGCCCAGACCGCCCCTCACCCCTCAACCCAGGAAGAAAGCAGGATAGTGTGTGTGGAGGGTTAGGGATGAGCAGTGGGTGTGACAGCAAGGCACTGGGGCTGAAGGGGTGGTGGGACGCGCCTTGGCTCTGGGGCAAGGTTCCCGCTTAGTGCCTGGAAGCTCTGTTGAAACGAGCTGCCCTTTCCCCAGGGGTCTGATACCCAGGTCTGAGGCCAGCACGCACGATGCTTTTGCGCATATTGAAAGATACCCTGCCAATAAACGAAAAGGACTTCCCAGCCCTCTGGGCATGGAGCTCGAAGAGAAAAGTATAGATTGGAGGAATGCCTGCTCATGCCGGGTCAGCCTGGTGCGTGTGTGCAAGACATGACCTGAACAACAGTATGGGTGGCTCTGCTGGAACTGGCTTCTCCAAGTCTTGGCCCACCCCGAGACCCTCTGGCCTGGTTTCTCTCTCTCACACCTCCAGCAGGGAGAGCAGATGTCCACCCCCAGCGCATCCCGCTTCCCTGTCAGCCCTTCCCCACCTCTCTTGTAGTGGAGCCAGGCTCTCCTCAAAGGGTGCACCATTCCCTGCCAGCTGCTGTTGCCGCTTCCATATCTGGATCCTCTTCAGCACCAGAGCCTGAGCAGCTTCCAGCTCACCAACAGTCTCCTGCAGCAGCGTGACCAGGGCCTGTGGGCAGGTGGGGCCTGAGCCGGAGCCACACGCTTCCTCTTTGCCCAGCTCTGGAGGGTAAGCCTCCCTTTCTCACCTCTCAGAGGTCTACTCACCATCCCTCCACAGATCTGAGACCCTCAAAGTCTGCACTTTGAGCTCAGTCTCCACATCTCAGTCCATTACTCACCTCACTTGGCCCAGTCCCGTTGGTAGGCGTTTCTATCAAGCTGTGCAAAGACACTGAGGGTAGGGGCAAAAATCGGGGTGCAGATATATTTAAGAGGTTCAATCAGGGTTGAGATCCAAGAGGGGGTCACTCCCACACACTCCCCAGAATCCCACCTTGGCCAGCCTCAGCTCCAGGCTGCAGGGCCTCCCGGAGAAGGCGGGTCTCCCCGGCCCGGTGCTGCAGCCTCCGTAGGACTGTGTTAAACTTGAGTTCCTCCTGCTTCCAGTGGAAGGACATTGGCAGGTGGTGGAACTGCAAGGAAGGACAGGCAACAGGTGAAACACTCTGTCCATCCCTTTTCCCTCAGCCTCCACTCCCTAAAGGGGTGCCCACTGCCATGCTCTGCAGAAAATAGACCACTTCCCTTGTCTCGCTCCTTTCTCTTCCTTGACAGTTCTTCCTGACATTTTGGAATCTTCTGGAGATAACAGCTCTGTATCACTTGCCCCAGACCTCTCACTACCCTCAGTTCCTCATTGGAAGCTTCTCTGAGCTTAACTTGGGGCTCACTCTGACCCCAGGAACCTCCTTTGATCATCTTGGACCTAGAACACTGAGCTTTTCCTGAAGTTCAAATCCCTTCTAGTTTCTAATGGCTCAGGCTAAAGTTCCCAGGGGTTGAGTTGGGGTGGGAGGTGGGGTATCACAATACCTGCTCCATAACAGCTTTTTTTTCACCTTGAAGTATGTGTCTGCAAGTGGCCACCAGCTTCAGGGGGTCCCTCTGATAAATGGTCTAGAAATGAAGAGTGGTAGATGGGGTTAGCCTTGCTCTTACCCATGTCATTCTCCCTCACCAATCCCCCTCCCCATTCACACATGAACTAAAAGGCCGCACAATCATAGACTCCAGAAGTTTGCATGCATTTGCATGCTTTTAGAATCTAATTTGCCTGCTAGCTAACAGCTAACCAGAGGAATACCAATTCCCTTCCAGCATCCAATGCTCACCCCAGCTCCAGGCCCCACCCTGGCCCTGTCCCCTCCCTCCTGCGCCCACCTCCAGAGTGCTGATGTGTTGCAAGATGGTGTTCCCCTCCCCCTGCTCTCCGGCTGAGGCCTGAAGGCGCTGGACAGTGGCAGAAAGTAGGGCGCTGGCCATGTTGCAGCAGAAGGTGTCTGAGCCGACAAGGAATTCCCTGCAGGAAGATCAGGATGAGGCCACCTCAGGTCAGGGCTTCCTCGACTCTACTGCCCCTTCACCCCACAGCAAACAGCTCAGCAGCTCCTTCCTCCTCTTATCCTCCATCCAGGCCCTCCGTAGTCCTCAGCTGTGCCCCTTGTTCCCCAATTTTCCAGCTGTTGTGGGTGGTGCCCTTGGCCCAGCTCTGACCTCCCTCCTCTTTGGCTCAGGTTCCTAAGGGGGTGAGGAACTCCATATGTCAACACGCCGTAGTCTGGTTGATGCGGTACAGACTCCCGGCTAAATCTGGACCACTGCATGTACAATAATGAGTCCCAAGTCTCAAAATGGGATGAATAAAACCTAATGAGAAGGCAGGTAGGTGGGGGAGGCCCTGGGGGACTGATGGGGGGCAGCCAGGACTCACCAGGGCTGGTTCTCCAGCCAGTCACCCAGGAGATGCCGCAGGTGTTGAGGAAAGTCGACATAGAGCCGCTGCAGTTTTTCTGGGGGCATTTTGGAGACCAGACCCCACAGAGACATGATCTGGGGTTTGGAGGGTGCCTGAAGAAAAAGAGGGCTTCCCTGGTAGTTCAGAAAGTAAAGAATCTGCCTGCAATGCAGGAGACCTGGGTTTGATTCCTGGGTCAGGAAGATCTCCTAGAGAAAGGAATGGCAAAGCCACCCTAGTATTCTTGCCTGAAGAATTCCACACACAGAGGAGCTTGGTGGACTACAGTGCGTGGGGTTGTGAGACTCGGACATGACTGAGCGACTGACATTAACACTGAAGAAAAAGAACAAGGTTATTTGGAAGTTGACCTTTTCGGGCAGCCAAGGACCTCCCAGGAGAAGGCAATGGCACCCCACTCCAGTACTTTTGCCTAGAAAACCCCATGGATGGAGGAGCCTGGTAGGCTGCAGTCCATGGGGTCGCTAGAGTTGGACACGACTGAGCGACTTCACTTTCACTTTTCATTTACATGCATTGGAGAAGGAAATGGCAACCCACTCCAATGTTCTTTCCTGGAGAATCCCAGGGACGGGAAGCCTGGTTGGCTGCCACCTATGGGGTCACACAGAGTCGGACACGACTAAAGCGACGCAGCAGCAGCAGCAACAGCAGCAAGGACCTCCCATAGACAGCCCTTTCAGAGACCATCAGCACCACAACTCTCAGCCAGACTATATCAAACCAGGAACCTCTTTGGCCAAAGCCTGAAACAAGGTATTTTCTTCAACAGTAGGCATGGGGGTAATGGAGTGGGAAGAGCTGAGCTGCAGCCAGTTGGGGGAGGGGAGAGGGTAAGAGACAGGGGCAATGGGGCAGTAGGGAAAGCTCTCTGAGAGAAGGCAGAGAATGTGGGTTGTAGCTCTGATTCTGTTGGCAGGAAACCTCCCCTCGGAACTTCTCTGGTGATCCAGTGGCTAAGACTCCATGCTGCCAATGAAGGGAACAAATCCCTGATCAGGGAACTAAGATCCCACATGACCTGTGGCATGGTCAAAAGATTTTAAAAACAAATAAACAAAAAGAAACCTCCCCTCCGTGGACCTCAATCTTCTCATCTATAAAATATGAGGCTTGGGTAAAGTATGAACTTTCCAAATTTTTTAAAGAAGTAGACCGTTTTAGCCAGTTATGTAAAATTGGAATTTCTCTGTTGAAATCAAGTGTGGTAGACCTGGAATTCTACCACTTCTTGCTTCCCTCTCTCCACCTCTGGACCCCAAAGGTATCCCTAGAGAAATCCCTCAAAATTCCAGGGTTCCATGAAACAATCTGAAAACTGCCTGGCTAGATGAGGAAGAAGAAGATGGTAGAGTAATAATAGCTATTATTCATTAAGCACTTACTATGTATGGGGCATTACACTGAGCGCCTTACCTCACTAGCATCTTGCAACAATTTTTAAAATATAAAATCATCCTGTTACAGGTAGAGAAACTGAGCTCAAGGAGGTTCTCCAACTTGCCAAGGCCACTCTGCAAGCGATCTGAACCCAAGTGGGGATAAACCACCACTCTGTACCCTTAGGATCCCTTCTGGATCCAGATCTCATAATCCCAAGAGGAGGGGGGCATGGGAGGAGAACTGAAGAAGAGGAGATGGAGCAAGAGGAAGAGTAGAGAGAACTCAGGAAAGAGAAAAAGTGAGGTTAATTAGCCTTCAGAGAAAAGCAAAAAAGAGGGGCAGGGAGGCTAGAGGACTACAAGGAAGAGAAGGAAAGGGGGCAAGAGGCAAGGAGGTAGGAGAATAGGGAGGGGGTGGTTGCCTCCCCATCTAGGTGGACTGCAGGGCGGAGTGGGTAAACCAGTGGTTCCCCAGGGGTCTCTCAGTTCATGTTTCTCAAAACGTCCCTCTTCCCAGAGATGACAGAAAGGATGGGGGTGGAAACTCCCTAGGTCTCCCTCAACCCAGTTAGCCCCAAGTTCTCCTGCAGCACGTTAGCTTCTCCCCTCTCCCAGGACTCCCAAAGGAATAGAGAACAGAGAGGCCCCTTTTCTGGAGATCCGTGCTCCTTCCCAGTTCCTATATCCCCCTAACCTCTTTTCTCCCAAAGGCAGAATCCTCCCCCTCCTGCTCAGGGTCCTCTCATAGACCTTTCTCTACACCCACCTTGGGGTGGGGCACCTTTTGGTTTGTGTTTCAAACTCAAGGGAGGACTCCATTCCTCTCTTCCCTCTTTCTCTCCTGTTTCTCAGGGTGCTCAGACCTTTGACCTCTATCTCTACCCTACGGGGACCGAGGTGATCCCTAAGTCAGAGGCAGCTCCCCTTTCCTCCATATCCCCTAGATTAGGAAGAGTGACCAGCTTCCTGGCATGGCCCTGCCTTCAAATCTCCCCTACTCCATCCTCCGACAGCGAGGGGCCAGACTTTCCCCCACTCCCACCCAATAACCAGGCTGGCTCAATCGGCCTGCCAGGCCAGGGGCATCTTCTGCTGTAAGCCCCCTTGAACACCGACAGGGAGGGAGGAGCCATGGCCTGGGGGGGCGGGGCCCGCGTTCCCTTCCCCATGGGGAAGGGAAGTCCAGGATCTTCCTCAGCCCCGCTTCGTGGCCTAAACTTCACCTCAACCCCCGAGATTCCTGAGTCCTCTGATCGTGGGACCACAGGATCAGAAGTCAGAAGAGCTGCTCGGAGTTGCCCAGTGTGTGTGCGGGGGCGGGGGCGGGGAGGGGCGCGGGGAGGCGGAGCCAGTTAGGCACCAGGAGGGTTAACTCCATGACGCCGCCGGGCCAAGCGTGGAGCAGTTTTGAGGGGGAAATTCCCCCTCCTCTGGGGCACCATGAGGTTCTACTTCTGGGACACGCTCACCCCCTGGCCACACCCTTGAAGAGGAACCTTTGTGGGGGGCCCGGATAGGGGTCTGTGGAGGATCCACTGCCCCCTGCCATCAGTTTTCTATAGGGAGGGGCGGCCACTTCCCCCCAACCCAGAGGGCAGAGGGGCACCTCCTTGCCCTCCTTCCCCTGCCTTAACACGTCCCTGGATTGCGGGGGATGGGGTGTGTGGAAAAAGTGACCCATGTTGGGGAGGAGCGGGGCAAGTGCTGGGCCTGTACCCACTCCAGATTCCTCTGATATTTCGAAACTGCCGAAACTCAGTAACACCAGCCACCAGCCCCAGCTGAAACAATTTCTTAGGGACCATCCATTCTGCCCAGGCAGGATCCTGAAAAGCACTCCCCTCCTCCCCCCCACATTGGTAGTCAGAGGCCCCCCACCCTCCCTCCTTGGAGGCATCCCCTCACCTTGGCAACCCCTCTGTTGTCGTCTCCCTCTCTCAGCCGGCTCTGCCAGGCCCCATGGGTCTGTAGCTCTGTCCAGCGGGTTCAGGACTGGCCCTGCTAACACCCCTCCTCCACCACCACCACCAAAAATAAAACACACACACACACACACACACACACACACACACAATCCTCTCCCAGCCTCCCTCTTCAGTGTAAGCAGTGGCTGCCCCAGCCCTCTGTTTCCGGCTTCTCCGACTACCCAGGTCCCTCCCTGGAGCTCTGACGACACAGAGAAGAGAAAGTGGGCTGGAGGAGGAAGAGGAAGAAAGTGGGGTGAGCATGTGTGCCTCTGGTATGGAGTAGGGGAGCATGGGCTGGGAGGGGGAGCCAGGACTGGGGCTTGGGGGCCCCTGGCGCCATGCTGGAGGAAAGGCTGATCCCCACTTACTCTGCCCCCTTCAAAAACAATCAACTTTTCTCCAGAAAGTCACCTAATATCAAGCAGAGACATGCCACCCCAAACTACAGCTCCCATACTCAAACTCTTGCAAGGGCCGGGGGTTTGGGCTCAAGAGGGACTGGGCTCCCCCCTCCCCGCCCCGGGGTGGGGGGTGCCTCTGGAAAAAGAAATCCCTCTGGCCCTGCGCTCCCTCCAGTGGAAGACCCTGAAAGCGGCGGGGAGCTGGGACTCCTCGGTCCCCCTCCCTGCTGGGTGGGGAACGCCCTAGAGGTCTCGTGACCCACTGATGGGAGGGAGTGGGGGAGGGGGCCGCGAAGCTCACAATCCTGTAGGCCTCCAGGGGTGCCTGGGACTGAAAATCCTTTCTGCCACCTCCTCATGGGGTACTACTCCGGAGACCCAGGTAGGAGCCAGTGGCAAGCTGGAGTTGCTGCCTGTAGATTCCTAAGGGACAAGTTTGAATATGAATCTGCTGTGCAACCTTGGCAAAGTTCCTATCTGTTTCTGGGGTAAACACAGAGAGACACACCCAGAAATAAACGTGCATGTACACAACTTCCCCAGCCAGAAGGACACTCCCTCCCACACACACACATGCTTACACACACGCACAGGCAGGCTCACAGACATGTCAGCACTCAGAGCCACATGCAGTCACAAAAGGACACACACTCACACGCACAGCTTGCTCAGCTTCTGAGTCATCATTGTCACTACTGGATGGTTTTTGAAGCTTTGGCTGGAGGAAAAGCTGGAGGAGGCCAAGGGACCTTCAAGCCCCCAACCTGAGAGACGAGTATGGGGAAAGGATGGTCTCTGAGGAGCTGGGGGAAGGTGGGAGGCGGTTTCTACTCCCCTCCTCTTTCCCCAAACAGGGCTGGGCTCAGGGGCCAAAGCCAGGCTTATGCTGCCCCCTGGTGTCCCAACTGATTCCCAGAACCTGGCTCCTCCTGCTCCCATCCACGTGGATGGGCAAGTACGTGCAGGTCGGAGTGCCCAGCCAGGCAGAGGGTAGGAGTTAAGAACTTGGCCCCTGGAGCAGGCTGCATGGGTTCAGATCCTGCCAACAGTGCTAGCTGCACAACTCTGGGCTGTTTACTATTTGTGCTTCAGTTTTGTTGTCTGTAAAATGGAGCAAATAATAGCCTTAACTTACAAAGTTGTGAGAGTGAAATGCAATAATACATGCAAATGATGCCTGGTACACAGTAAACGTTAGACATTATTTTATTGTCCCAGAACTAGCCAGGCAGGAGAAAGACAGAAGAGTCTCTATCTTACATAGGATCCCCAGATTTGAGAGTAATATTAATGCCACAAAGGCAGAGGCTGTTGGAGGTGTGTGCTTATATATTTATTGTGTCTGTAAGGCAGCCAGTTGGAGAGGAGGGAGAGCTGGGGTGGAGATGGCAGGCGGGGACCCTGTCCTTGGGTTTATACAGCTGGCAGTGCTACAATCGATCGCAATGTGTACACAAAGGTGCTCACAACACATGCATTCTGTGTCCACTCCAGGGCACCCACTCTGCCTGCTGACATCCAGAGACAGTGACTAAACTCAGGCCTTGCCACCTAAGGGTCTCCAGAGGGCCATGTCCCCCAGAACTTTGGCAAGAGGAGAGGAGGCATGAACTCGAGTCTTTAACTTTGACTGCTTTGGGGGATAGGAAGGTGAGAAACACATACAAGTAGTAAAACAATATTTA
The DNA here is from genome assembly GCF_029378745.1 of Bos indicus. Taxonomy (NCBI): domain Eukaryota; kingdom Metazoa; phylum Chordata; class Mammalia; order Artiodactyla; family Bovidae; genus Bos; species Bos indicus. The sequence continues at coordinate 56,422,256 of NC_091764.1, read as the reverse complement.
TTATCATCTTCTCTAACTGATTGCACAGACGGGGAGACTGTGATGTCATCAGAGGACTTATGGGCATATCTGATGTGGATCAAACTCCACTTAAAAGCTTTGTGACTGTGTGTCAACCTCTCAAACGGAGACAAGGATTGTGCCCACTTGACACGGCCTAGGTCAGGGTGAGGTGCTGAGTATGCTGAGTTGGAGAGGTGCTCACCTTCAGGTCATATAAGTGTGGAGTTGGCTAGACTACTGGTAACGACACCCCCACTTGCATGACCCTGAGAGTTGGTTCCTTGCTTGCCTCACCCTCCTCCGGGCCCTGCCATCCCACCAGTGGCTGTGAAGAATGCAGGAGGAAAAGCAGAGAAAAAAGAATGTTGCAGTCCGGGAACTGCAGGTTGCAACCCAACAGTGAGTCACAAAATCAATCAGGTGAGTGTATTTTTTTGCTAGGCAGGGAGTTAACCAACCAAAGGAATTCATTCTGTCAGACTACTGAAGGCTAGAAGCCCAAGATCAGTGTGTTGGCAGGGTTGGTGCCCTATGAAAACTGAGAGGACTCATTCCAGGCCTCTCTCCTTGGCCTGTGGATAGCCATCTTCCTGTTCATGTGGTAATCTCCCTGCATGCAAGTCTGTCTCCAAATTTCCCCCCTCTATTGCCAAGCCACATAGGATCCTGTTCCAAGACCAGAGGTTGAACCCAGGGCCCCGGCAATGAAAGCACTGAGTCCTAACTACTGGACTGCTAGCGAATTCACAAATTTCCCCTTTTTCTAAAGACATCAGTCATATTGGATTAGGGCCCACCCTAAAGATTTCCTCTGTAAAGACCCTATATCTGAATAAGGTCACATTCTGAGGGACTGAGGGTACCTCCTATGAATATGAATTTTTGAGGGATATGTGATTTCAACATACTAATATATAAATTTTTGAGAGGCAGAGTTCAACCCATCACAGTGAGCCTTGACCACCAGTATTTAAAAACAAAGTAGAATACAATAAAAAATACCAGAATGCATGACACAAAGTAAGGATAAGTAGTGTCTAATGAAATTTGTTTCACTTTATATATTGATTTGAGTTCTAGGTCTTGATGGAAAAGATATTTTTCAGTGCTGGTTGTGGTCAAAAACAAAGCACCATTTGGGTGTTGGTAATCATCACACGGGGCTTCACTGGTGGCTCAGTGATAAAGAATCCACCTGCCAATGCAGGAGACACAGGTTCAATCCCTGGGTCAGGAAGATACCCTGGAGAAGGGAACGGCAACCCACTCCAGTATTCTTGCCTGGGAAATCCCACGGACAGAGGAGACTTGTGAGCTATAGTCCATAGGGTGGCAAAAGAGTTGGACATTAAAAAAAAAAAAGAGAGAGACATGATTTATCGACTAGACAATAACTATCACATATCACTTTGTATTGCTTTTTAATTATCATATGGGTACATCCTTCTCTGACAAGGAAATAAGCTCCTGGAGGGGCATGTATCATCCTGTAAATGCTGCTATGCAGCTAGAAAAAAACAACAGTTAATCCTTGCTAGTCAATACAAAGACTACCATTTACCTCGTGTTTACTGTGTACCTGGGGTGGGCTGTTTTACATATACTCTCTTATATGAGGATTAAACTTAGTGATGGATTAATGGCAGGGGCTTAGTACATTTCACAGCCAAGATGAATGCAGGCTGCATTCAGGAGCACTGGACAGCAGCCTGGGATTTGTAGGTGGGGGACTGAGGGATCGGAGGAAAAGTTCACAGAAGTGTGGGAAGCGGCTTTGGGTCCCTAGGCAGCTGTGTCTCCCAGGCCTTTGCTCTTCCCCCCAAATTTCCATTCACCTTGATCCCAACTCACCATTTAGATTAGAGGAAACAGAGACTTGTCAGTTGCAAACTCCTCCAGTGTCCTGCTCCCTGACAACAGACGTTTCATCAGCACCTGCACCCTCCCTGCAGGCTCAAAGGAGAGCCTATCTCTTCCCCTGCCGGAAGGATGTTCCTCCATCTGTGCTCAGGACCTTAACTGCCTCCCCGGGCACTGTTCCAGTCATTGTCCCCTCCGTCCTCCAAATCTCCAGCCTCTCATTCACTAATTATTGCAGGTCATTTTCTTTTGGTCACACCTCACAGCTTGCAGGATCTTAGTTCCCTAACCAGGGATTGAACCTGGCCCTCAGCTGTGAAAGTGCCAAGTCCTAAGCACTGGACCACCAGGCAGTTCCTTATTATAGCTCTTAACCCTCAACATACAAACACATTCAAATCCCTCCACCTTTAAAAAAGTGAATTGAATTGGTAGCAAGCAATCCTCCCAAAATCTATGTCCAGTGCATTCAGTAATAATTTGTTGGGTGTCTGTTCTCAGGCTCTCATAGCCAAGACAGGGAGTCAGATTTGTTAACAATGGTATCTTATATCACAGCCCAGCATCATTAGGACTGTGACTCCAGTGAAGCACAGGGTGCCATGGGAGCACGTGGGAGGGGCACCTAAATTAGGTTAGGGGATAGATCAGGGAGGTGATGCCCAAACTGAATCTTTTTTTTTTTTTTTAGAAACAGTTATTTTCCATCAACCAGATTTCCATCTTGTTGGAAGTTTGTGGACGTTCTACAAGTGTTTGGAAGAACAGCTTACGACCACTCAGTGGTGGTTCCTACCCATTCAGGCCTGAGCGGTGGGAGCCGCAGACCAGTCTTCAGTGGGAGGCGGAGCACTCCAATCTTCAGTGGAAGGCGGAGCACTCCAGTCTTCAGTGGGGAACTGCTGAATAGGCATGGAAGGCGCCTGCACGCCTTGAGACCAGTCTGCCGCCTCAGGCTGAGTAGCAGTGAACTCTGGAGCTGGACCAGCCCATTTACCCTGAAATTCCTCCTTGGTCACAGCCTTCTCAGCTGCTGCCTGCTCTTCCTTTTCAATCTCTTCAGGATCTCTGTAGAAGTAGAGATCCGGCATGACCTCCCATGGGTGTTCTCGGGAGATGGTGCCACACATGCGCAGAACTTCCCAGGCAAGCATCCACCACATCAGACCCACTGAGTGCGCTCCCTTTTTAGGATCTCAGAGTAGGATACATGAACTGAGAAAACAGAAAAGTCAAGTATTGCCTGAAGAGTTAGGGATATTGAAGAAGAGAAAAAAAAAAAAAGCTAATTTTTAAATGTTTTCACCTCTCCTTAAATAAGCTCTCATTCCTTAAAATCATACTTTTGTAGCAAGTATTACTATCCAACTCCACTCACTGGGCCAGAGACCCTTGTGGTGTTAGCAAAAAACTTGCCCCTCATGTAGCACACTACCTACACGTGTGAGTTCATTGGCCAGCGGCCTCAACTCCAAGCTCTAATGATGTGCTGACAAACTGAATCTTAAAGGGAAAAAAGAAGTTGTTCAGACCAAAAACAAGAGGAGAGGTAAATCAGGAAGGGAGTCTAGCATGTGCAAAAGCATGGATGCTGTGGGAGCATGGTACCTTCTGGAAATGGGTAGTAGGTGGCAATAGGGAACAGCAGAGGATTTAGGGCAAGTGAGCAATATGATGAGATTTAGTAGAGAAACTACCCTGGTTGCAATGTGGAGAATGGATTTAAACAGTAAATCTGAAACCAGGAGAACTGTTCAGAAGGTTAATAATGATGAAGAAGGATACCATATGGAGAAGGAGGAAAAGTGAAACATTGTGGAATCAACCTGGTTAGGAAGAGGAGTCAAGACAAGAGCCAGTGGGAAAGGAAAGGATAGAGTCAAGGAACTGGAAGTCTCAACCAACCTAAAGATCAGACTTCCTGGGGGCAAGGGAAGGAAGAAATTGAAAGGTTGGCAAGTGTGGTTAGAGACAAAGGGGTGAGATTCCACTGAGCTCTCCTGGGAGGGTGTGGTAGAGGTTGTGGCTATGGGTGTGAGTGGCTATGGCAAAATGGAGGTGAGTCATTGGAGTTGAAGAGACCAGGGTGCCGCTGGACTACCTGCATGAACATTGAAGCCACCTGGGTTTGCTAAAGACCTGAGGTGGCAAGGAAAACGGTGTATCAGATGCCATAGTCTTTCTTCAAGGAGAGTGGGCAAATGACCAGGACATCAGTGGATGGCGGCAAAAGTAATAACTAACATTTAATGAGAGTTTATGTGTTACTTCAATTCCTGCTTTTTAAATCATCGGTACATTTTATCCTACAACAGTACTATGAATTAGAGCTATGTGCCCAGTGTGGTGAAGTGAAAGTCACTCAGTCAGGTCCCACTTTTTGTGACCCCAAGGACTATACAGTCCATGGAATTCTCCAGGCCAGAATACTGGAGTGGGTAGCTGTTCCCTTCTCCAGGGGATCTTCCTAACCCAGGGATCGAACCCAGGTCTCCCTCATTGCAGGCGGATTCTTTACCAGCTGAGCCACAAGGGAAGCCCAAAAACACTGGAGTGGGTAGCCTATCCCTTCTCTAGTGGATCTTCCCAACCCAGGAATCGAACCAGGGTCTCCTGCACTGTAGGCAGATTCTTTACCAACTGAGCTACCAGGGAAGCCAAGTCACTAGTCAAATGTGACTATTTAATTTTCATTAAAAAAAAAAAAAAAAAAAAAACAGTTCTTGGGACTTCCCTCGTAGTCCAGCAGCTAAGACTCCATGCTCCCAGTGCAGGGGACCTAGGTTCCATCCCTGGTCGGGAAACTAGATGCCACATGCCGCAGCTAAACTTCCCGTGTTTCCCAACTAAGACCCAGTGCAGACACATACATGCATAAATAAATAAACATTAAAAAACAATCCCTCACATGTACTCGCCACATTTCAAACACTCAGCAGCCACGTATGGCTAGTGGCTACTGTATTAGCACAGACATGGGACATTTCCTTCCATCATCACAGAAAGTTCTGTTGGATAGTGCTAATAGCCCTTGTTTTACAGATCAGGAAGCTGCAGTGTGGAAAGTTTAAGTGATCTGCCCGCAGCCAAAGAGCTGGCAAGTGAGCTGGGATTTGCATCCAGTTAGTCTGGCACAAGCGCTGTTGCCCTTAAGCAGTATGCCACACATCTTGTCAATGGAGGGTGAAATAGCTGACCCTTAAAAGGAAGAGGAATTTGTATGACTATCAAGGCAAGCATTGATGATGCCTGCTCAGCAGTGAGTCTTTCTCCCTTGTTGGCAAAGTCTGGGTTATATACAGGTGTTCCCCTCCCATGCATTTAGGGGATGAATCTCATTGGTCTTACCAATCATGGTGTTTCCATTGTCCTGGCTAATTTGTGGGGAGCTTGGGAAAGATTTTGTTTTTCTTCATTATCAATGGAGAAGGCAATGGCAACCCACTCCTGTACTCTTGCCTGGAAAATCCCAGGGACAGCAGAGCCTGGTGGGCTGCCTTCTATGGGGTCCCACAGAGTCGGACACGACTGAAGTGACTTAGCAGCAGCAGCAGCAGCATTATCAAGACTACATGTGATGTCTGAGGAAAGAGACCATCAGCCATTGAGGACAGAGTAGCAGTGTGAAGAGGTAGAAAACTCTTAATGAATCAAGCAGTCCTGGCTCTGTTCTAGAACTCTTTGTTCAGTCTACTTTAATTGGGTCTTCTGTTAGTTACTGCTCAATGCGTCCCTGAGACTTTGGTGGAGCCACACTGACTATAAGAAATGGTGAGCACAGAGCAGGCTGACTGTCTATGCTCCCACAGTCACCTGACTTGTTCACTTGGGAGAATAAATGATATCTCTTTTAAAAAAAAAAAAGTGTCCTCAGGGACGAGCCACATTTCAGACAAGTACAGAGGGGCAAGGATAATCTGAGCCAAGAGTGGCGCAGGACCTTGTACAAGGAAGGGATTGGGGAGCAGCACAAGGGTGGTCGGGAAGAGGAAGGACTAGGCTGAGTGGAGAAGGGTAGGCGCCCACTGAGGCCTGCCAAGGATGACAGGATATGAGCAATGGTGGTGTCAGCTGATCTCAGTTCTCAAATGAAGTTCTGTGGCTGTCAGGGGCTAACTGTGGCCAACAGACCTTCACCCCACAGAAGCATAAGTAGCAGCCCTGGTGGGTGGGCAAAGGCAGGCGTCTCTGGATAGAGTCAGCTGTGGTTAGGATTGAGCCTCTGCAAGGACATTCTAGCCCTCTAACTAGCACTCTAATTACTGTCTTGCCTTTCTCTCTTCCCTGGAGCAGCCAAACTTCTTGGGAAAGTTATTCACATTCTCTGTCTTCCCTTCCACACCTCCTCAGAACGCTGCAAGCTGCCTACTGCCTCCACCAGTCCAATGAAACTGTCCTGGCCCATGTCACACATGCCCTCCTAGAATAATGACCTGTCCCTGTCCTTCTCTTGCTGGACCATTCAGCAGTTTTCAACACTGTTAGCCACTCTTAAATAAGCACTTCTGCCACTGGTTTTCACGGCCCCTCTCTCCTAGTCTTCCTCCTACTTGTCTCAGTGCTCCTTCTCAGTCTCCTGTCTTCACAGGCTATCCTTCCTGTGTAATCTCACCCACACCTGAGGCTGCAGCATATACCGAGAAAAGCAGTGTAACATGGTAGGTAAAACCATGGCTTCTGGGGCCAGGCCACCTGGGTTCAAATCCTTGCCCTACCGCTTCATTTCTGTATGACATCTCCACCCCTACCAAGATGTACATCATTATCCTCAACCCACCCCCTGGGGGAGCCACTGTTCTGATTTTTTCCACTACAGGTTTGTTTTGTCTATTTTAGAATTCATATAAATGGAATAAAGCAGGATGTGCTTTCATATCTGGCTTCTTTTACTCACTGTGTCTTGAGATTTATTGTGTTGTTGTATGTATCCATAATGTGTCCATTTTATTACTAATATCTCATGGTAGAGATATACCACAGATGCTTTGTCCTTTAAAAAAAAAAAAGATGATAGGCAACTGAGCCACAGCCAGTTTTTGGCTATCATGAAGAAAATTACTATGAACATTCTTCGAATCTTTATGTAACCATATGTTTTCACTTCTCTTGAATAAATAAGAGTATAATTGCTGGGTCATAGGGTAGGTATCAGAGAAGGCAATGGCACCGCACTCCAGTACTCTTGCCTGGAAAATCCCATGGATGGAGGAGCCTGGTAGGCTGCAGTCCATGGGGTCCCGAAGAGTCGGACACGACTGCTTGACTTCACTTTCACTTTCATGCATTGGAGAAGGAAATGGCAACCCACTCCAGTGTTCTTGCCTGGAGAATCCCAGGGACAGGGGAGCCTCGTGGGCTGCCGTCTCTGGGGTCGCACAGAGTCGGACACGACTGAAGCGACTTAGCAGCAGTAGCAGCAGCAGCAGGGTAGGTATATGCTTAAGATAAGAAACTGCCATATATTACTCCAAATTTATAGTACATTCCCAACACTGTAAGAGAATTCCTGTTGCTCTACGTTCTCAGTAGTGTTTGGTATTGTCAGTTTTTAAAAGTTAAATCATTTTGGTGAATGTGGAGAATTATCTCATTGTGGTTTTAGTTTGCATTTTGTTGATGACTAGAGATATTGAGTGCTTTTCATGTGCTTATTAGGCATTCATACATGTTCTTTTATGATGTATCTGTTCAAATGTTTTGTTCATTTTTAAAAGTGGGGTGTTTTTATTATTACTGTGTTATAGGAATTTTCATGTATCCTGAATACCAGTTCTTTGTGAAATCAATATTTTGCTTATTTTCTGGCTTACTTATTCATTTTTTTAATGATGTCTTTTGATAAACAGACATTTTCAGTTTTGATGTTTCCTACATCAATTTGTTTTCTTTTATGGTTATGGCTTTCTATAACATAAATTTTTACCTACTTCCAAGTCAGGAAGATATTCTGTGTTTTCACTTAAAAATTTTATGATTTTAGCTGTTATGGCTTAGGTCTATGATTAATCTGAATTAATTTCTGCATATGATGTGAGGTAGGGATTGTGATTCACTTATTGTTCCAACACAGTTTGTTGAAAAGATATTCCTTTCCCCAGTGGATTGCTTTGACATCTTCATTAAGATTAAATGACCTTTGGGACTTCCCTGGTCCAGTGGTCCAGTGGCTAATGCTCCGAGATCCCAACGCAGGGGAACTGGGTTTGATCTCTGAGAAACTAGATCCCAGAGGCCAACTAAGAAGACCTCATGTGCCACAACTAAGACCCAGCACAAGCCAAATTTAAGAAAGGATTAAATGACCTTTAAGTGTGTTAGTCTATTTCTGGCTCTCTATTCTATCCCATGGTTCTGTTTGTCAGACCTCATCCCAGAACTATAGTGTCTCGATTATCATAGCCTACAAGTCTCAAAGTCAAGTAGTAAAGTCCTCTGGCGTTGGGGAATTGTTTTTATTTTTCTGTTAGCATTGGGATTTTAAAAGCTCCCCAGTTGATTTAAATGTGCTGCTAAAATCTGAAAACTTGAGAACATTCTAATGTGAGCCACAGTTTCTAGACCCAGCTTTCCCTGTTACTATCCTCTAGGCCAAAATTATAAGCAAATTAATATACTTGATCCTGCCTCTTTAGCCTGGAATCCTCTTTCTCTTCAGCTCTGCGGCTGGTGCATTAAGGGCTTCATCAATTTCTCACCTGGTTCCCCTCTACTTTATTTTTAATATTATTTTTTATTTATTTGGTTGCATGGAGTCTTAGTGGCACGTGGGATTTAATATTATTTTTTATTTATTTGGTTGCATGGAGTCTTGTGGCACGTGGGATTTAGTTCCCCGACCAGGGATCGAACCCAGGTCCCCTGTATTGGGAGTGCAGAGTCTTAACCACTGGACCACCAGGGAATCCCCCCTCTACTTTCAGATAAAAATTCTAAGTCCTTAGTGTGGCTAACATCACCTTTTGTGATTAGGCTCTCTGATACTTCATCCATTATCTTCCCCAACAAGTACCTTAAGCTTCCACCATACCACATTTGCCTTAAGTGTCTCAAATTTCTTCATGCCTACATGTTTTTGCCTGTCCTGCAGCCTAAAACACCTTTTCCTTCTGTCATTGTTTGCCATCTCCTTCCTCTCTTTCAACACATAGCCTGGTATCATCCACTCTGCACTGCTTTGACCCTCTTATCTGGGATAGGTATCCTGCCCTGGTTCCCATGGCCCTCTGTGCCATGAGCCTTTATCCTAGGCATTAAGGTCCTTTGTTATAATTGTCAGTGATCTAGTTGCTCAACCCCATTAACCTGCACACACCTTGAAGGCTGAGACTGCGTGTTTCCATCTCATCTCTAGTGCCTACCAATGTAATTGGCACATAAGTGAAAGTGAAGTCACTCAGTCGTGTCTGACTCTTTGCAACCCCATGGAATGTAGCCCACCAAGCTCCTCCATCCATGGGATTCTCCAGGCAAGAATACTGGAGTGGGTTGCCATTTCCTTCTCCAGGGGATCTTCCTGACCCAGGGATCGAACCCAGGTCTCCTGCATTGCAGGCAGACGCTTTAACCTCTGAGCCACCAGGGAAGCCCATATAAGGTACCTAATAAATGTTTTTTAAGTGAAAGGAAACCGGGCTCCAATCCACACTGTGATTTGAGGCAGATTCCTCAAATCTGCCTTTTCTGAGACTATTTCCATATCTACAAACTGAAAATAACACCTATGCCACAAGGTAGTTGTAAAACTTAAATGAAGTAATCCATATAAAATCTACTGCATTGTCTTGGTATATGGAAAGTACTCAATAAATCTTGGTTCTCTTCCAGTCTTCCAATAAACCCTTCCCATTTTTCCTGTTTACACTTCTTTATCTGACCGCTAGGTGGTGCCAGCCTCTGGCTTGACATTCAATTCCAGGGCTACCCTCTTAATGCCCCCCTTCTCAGTGCCTGTTATACTCAGGAAAAGCAAAGTGGAAAGGAAAGTGAAGTTGCTCAGTCATGTCCAACTCTTTGCAACCCCATGGACTGTAGCCTACCAGGCTCCTCCATCCATGGGATTCTCCAGGCAAGAATACTGGAGTAGGTTGCCATTTCCTTCTCCAGGGGATATTCCCTGACCCAGGGATCGAACCCGGGTCTCCCGCATTGCAGGCAGATGCTTTACCCTCTGAGCCACCAGGGAAGGAAAGGGACATGTTTAATAATCTGCTGGGAGATCCCAGAAAAACGAGGTATTCTCTCCACCAATTTCTTTGCCTGCTGTCACCATTCTTGTAAACCTGATCATAGATTGCCCAGAATTAATTCCTCCTTGGTTTCCCCTATTTGGTTATAATTCCAGCCCAAGGATTTGAAGATGGAAAAAGCTTCTTTAGAGTAGAAGTGGGGAGAAAGAGAAGTCGAGGCAGAGAGGGAATGCATAATGGGTGCTATAGGAGAAAAACAGTCAGTTCTTACAGTCACATCCCATTTGATGGTAATTATGATGGTCTCCTTTACCAGTGCAGACACCCCTGGCCCTAACACTCATGTAAGCTCACCCACCTAACAATCAAGAGGTCCTAACACTGTGTGGATACAAATAAGTAAAGGGACATGATACCTGCCCAAAGGGAGTTTATGGTCTGATGGTAGACACAGAATCACAAAATTAAGTGCCAAGTTCTAGGTACTGAGGCTGTCTTGAGAGCACGCTTGGTACAGGAGAGATGGGCAGAGTGAGAATAACAGGAGAGGCTTGCTGAGGAGAGTAGGAAGGAGCTGAGAGAAGGGTATAATTAAAGGCTCGGGTAGAAATATGCATTCTCTCATCTTATAGTGACAACCTCAGGACTTCACACATTGGAAATAACCCGAGTGCCCAACAATCCCAGTAGACTATGGAGTCGGAGAAGGCAATGGCACCCCACTCCAGTACTCTTGCCTGGAAAATCCCATGGATGGAGGAGCCTGGTAGGCTGCAGTCCATGGGGTCCCGAAGAGTCGGACACGACTGAGTGACTTCACTTTCATTTTTCACTTTCATGCATTGGAGAAGGAAATGGCAACCCACTCCAGTGTTCTTGCCTGGAGAATCCCAGGGACGGGGGAGCCTGGTGGCTGCCGTCTATGGGGTCACACAGAGTCGGACATGACTGAAGTGACTTAGTGTAGCATAGCATAGACTATGGAGTATCCAAGGAAGGAGATCCCAAGCAGTCCATGTAAAGAGCGAATTAGGCGTGTGTATACAATGGGAAAGGGATCAAGATGAGGTAATTGAGAAAAGCAAGTTCCAGAACAGTATATACTTAATGAGCTGATTTGCAGTTTTAAAAGATGTTTATATTTGTTTATTATTTATTTATTTTGGCTTGCAGTATCTTGGTTCCCGGACCAGGAACTGAACCAAGGTCTCCAGCAGTGAAAGCATGGAATCCTAACCACTGGACCACCAGGGAATTCTGTTTATTGTTTTTAAAAAATCTCTTGGAAGGAGACCCAAGGAACTCTTAGTAGTGGTTATTCTGAGGGTGGGACTGAAGAATGGGAGTGTGAAATGTGGCAAGTTTACTTTTCACCTTGTACCTTCCTATACTCTAAGTTTTGCAACCACTAAGTATTATTATTATTATTTTTACAATATAAAGTTAATAAAAATAAACACACAGTCGTATCCAGGAGACAGCAGGGATTGGGAGGTAGCAAGTGAGAAGTGTCCATGTGCTGGCTGAGGCCAGATCCTGGAAGGCCAAGACTGGAAGAAGAGTTTACATGTGATCATTCTGTTGTCTATGGAGACCCAATAGAGGTTCCCCAGCCAGGAAGAAACAGAGGAAGCAGTTTCAGGAAGATTCACCTGCATAAGAGAGGTATCAGGGAGAGCCAAGAAACAGGGTTGCCCCCCTCACAACCTTCTCAGGCTACGTATGGTCACTCCAGCTAGCTTTTTCCTTTCAAAGCTGCCTGAAGTCTGTTTCTTTTTTCCTTTGGGCGGTGCTGGGTCTTCGTTGCAATGCTTGGGCTTCTCTAACTGCAGCGTATGTGGGCTCTCTAGTTGTGGTGTGCAGGCTCAGTAGCTGCAGTGTATGGGCTCTTAGATCCCTGACCAGGGATTGGGAGCTCAGCGTCTTATCCACTGGACCATCAGGGAAGTCCCCTGAACTCTGTTTCAATCTGACTTTACTTGGATGACAATATGGGGAAGGGGTTCTGGGAGAAGGAACCTAGTAGGTGTTCATTAAAAACCTTTAGTAGGTTCCTGCATGTGACCCATGTTACATGTGTTAGCCCATGAGGTCTGGATGAAAGGATGAATAAGACCCCACCCCAGACCAGAGAAACTCTGGCAGTGGAAACGGAGGAAAAATCTGAGCTCTATTTCAAAGGAAAAAAAGATAAGTCCTGAGCCCAGGTTTGTAAGATCGGTAAAGAAAGGCCCAGAAGACCGGTTGGCAAAAAGTCTAAGGTTTCTGGCCCGGGAGACTAAAGGCAGGTGGCCTTGGCCCTGAGAAAGCTCGCCTGGAGGAAGCTCTGGTTTGGAGGAAAGGTCTAGCTGCTTCTGGATTCTTCTCTGGCTGTCGCTTCTCTCAATAGACAAGCCCTCCATGCTGCTCTGCTTTCTGCCAGGGCCCGACTGGAGTGAGGATGTGGGGCCTTTCCTTGACTAGAATTTTAAAAGGGAGAAGGGTGGCGCAAACCTCCCTCAACTCTAACGTCAGTTTCTGGCAGCTAGCGTCGCTGGCTGTCTCCCTGAACTCCGACTTCCAGACACCAGAAAGTCAGACACCCGAAGTACAGCGGTAAAACACCGCCCAGAAGGGGGCAGTGGCCAGAAGCACAGTGTTGGGCTCCGGGAGCCGCCCGGCGCCCCGTGGACTCCGAGCTAGGAGTCCCTTGTGGACTCTGCCTAGGACAAAGGTCCGGGACCCAGCAGACACCTCCTTAGAAGAACTTGAGGCCTGGAAACAGAGGTCCAAGAGGCCCTCATCTTACTCCAAATCCCCATTGCTCGGAATCTAAAACCCCGACTTGGTGGGAAGCCAGTCAGAAGGTATAAAAAAACAAAACACCAAACAAAAAAATAAATGAGCCCCGACCTCTCGGGACGAAGCGGGGTGGACCTTCCTCAGCCCCACCCGCTGGTGACTCACCGCCCTCCCAACCAGGGCCTGCCCCTCCCGCGCCCAGTGCCAGGCGAGCAGGACAGGGCGGGTGCTAAGGTGGGCTCCATCCCCAAGCCCTAGGCAAGCGGACAAGCTCCGGCGTGTCCCCGCGGGTGTCCCTGTTTACGCCAAGCCCCAGAGCGAGGTGGGGGCGGGCCTTCTCGGCCCCTCCCCCACCCCGCCCCCCTCCGCCGCAGGCCCCAATCCCGGTCCAGGTCTGACAATGTCTCCAAATCAAAGCTCAGCCTCTCCCCGCATCTTCCCCACGGTCTGGCGGCCCCCAGCCCGCCCCAACCCCAGGCAGGGGAGTCACAGTCAGGGTTCCCCCAGGAGATTAGGCCTCGGTCCACACCTCCCGATCTTAGATCCCCAGACGGAGCCTGAAATCCTAGGGCGAGACACCGAGTTTCAAAGCCAAGCGGCTCAGCTCTCCTCGCCCCCTGCCCAATCCCTCTCGCCCCTTCAGTTCTCGAGCGCCAGGCAGAAGCGCCCAGTCAGGGGAATGGGCACTCCAGGCCCAAAACCAGCCGGCGGGTCCCCAGGAACCCCCGCTCTCGGACCGCTCGCCAGAGCTCCAAATCCTGTCGCTCCTCTGACTCCCCCTCCCCAGGGCAGCGCGCCAAATCAGCGCATGCGCACTCGCAGGATTGCCGCGTAGCTCTTTCTCCCCCACCTCCTCCGCCCCGGCTTTTTCTTTCCCCGCCCCTTTTCTCCCTCCCTCCCTCCTCTCCGGGTCCCCTCCCTCCCCCCCCCCCCCACCCCCAACTCAGCCCGCCCCGCGGCACCTCAGTCCCGGGAACAGTGGTGCGAGCTCCAGGCCCGTGCACTGAGGAGGCGGAAACGAGGGGAGCCCCCAGAGCTCCATCAGGCCCCTTCCAAAGGCTCCCCCACCCGGTCCACGCCCCCCACCCCCCCCACCCCGCCTCCTCCCAATTGTGCATTTTTGCAGCCGGAGGCGGCTCGGAGATGGGGCTGTGAGCTTCGCCCCGGGAAGGGGAAAAAGAGGAACGAAGAGAAAAGCAGGGGGTGAAGGGTTTGGATTTGGGGGCAGAGGGTGCAGCCCCGTCTGCAGGCCCTCCCCAAGGGGCTCCGAACTCTACATCCTCACCCACGCCCCTGGTGTGCTTTGCTGAAGGATAGGATAAGAATAGAGGAGAAGGGAGGAAGGAGGAAAAAGGGGGGCCCCCCAATTGGGGGGGCGACGGCGAGAAGTAACAGGACCAGAGGAGAGGGGGCTGCTGCTTGCATCAGCCCACACCATGCTGACCCCGCCGCTGCTACTGTTGCTGCCCCTGCTCTCAGCTCTGGTCGCGGCCGCTGTCGACGGTGAGTGAGATTCCGCGGCCCCCTTGGACCCTTGGGGACACCCACTCCCCAGCCCCCACTCCTGCGTTTGGATGGGAAAGGGAGTCGCGGGAGGGGGTGCCTTTTGTTATCCCAGTCCAGCTGACACTGCAGCGGCCCAGCTGGGGGCGGGGATGGGGGTCCAATTTGGAGAATGGGGGCCTTGGGCAAATGATGCTTCTGGGACACCCCCCTCAGCCCAAACAAAGACCAGAGGCCTGGGAACGGAGAAGAGGGACCCCCCTTTTTCTGATCCTGGGATCTAGAGGCCTTCTCCTATCTCTGTTCGGGGAGGGCCTCCGCCTCCCCTACATCCTCTACCCCCCCACCCCCATCTAAATTGTAAAGGAATCCGGATTTGCTATGTACTGGCTGCAAAAGGGGGCAGGGGTCCTTTTGCTGTGGCCTCTGAATCTGGAAGGGAGAGCCGGGTCCGGGTGCCCTGCTGGGCAGAGGGCAGGCTAGACGGGGACTGGCTTTGGGTCGGGAGAGGGAGGGCCACGGGAAGGCCCCCTGCTTGGGTGTGGAATCTGGGCCCTTGGAGACCAGGCTTGGAGGCCTGAGTCCAGGATTTAGCAGGCTGCCAGCCTGGGTTCCGAAATGAGCACTTCCCCCTCTCAGGGCCTCTGTCAGTAGCCTGGAAAGAGCTGTATTTGGGGGGTGTAGCGGGTGGGGGCAGGCGAAGCTATATGACTTTGAATTTTCCTTCTTAATTCCTGGGAGCTTTGAGATGAAAAAACGTCAGATGTCATCATTAGGGAAGGGGACTGGAGAATGGCCTGGAATGCTGAGGTGGGAGGGTGGAAGAAGGCTGCTCTCTCCCTGACTTCTGGCTTGATCACAGTTTGGACTAGAAGGAGAGGTGGAGGTTGGATGGGGGTTATGTCATGCCCCCACCCCTAATTCCCTGCTCCTTAGGTAAATGTGTTTATTTCTCTCCACCACTTCCCCTCCTCCCCTCATACACACACACTTTGTATATTGCAGTTAGCTTTGGGCTAGAATTGTGTCCTTTTGGAGAAACGAGGTGCCCTCTTGCTTTTTTTTTTAGTGTCAGCTATTTTCCCTCTTACTTGTGAGTCACTGGTTCAAGTCTTGCTCAAGCTTTGGGCTGGGGTCACGGGGTTGGGCTGGGCTGGGCCCCTGATTTGAGTAGGGGTGGAATCTGATCCATTCCCGTCACTTTAATCTTCTCATCCAGGGAAAAAAAATCTGCACCCAATACCATCGTGCACCCCTCCTCCATCTTCTCAATTCTGCCAGATTGGGATTGGGAAAGTTTTTCTCTGAAACTGGATTAACTCTTCCCCTCCCCCCAACTCTCTTCAGTTGGGAGGGGGGTTAGGGGGAAAGGAAATATATAGGACAGTATATTCAGGAGCTCTCAATTATGCCATCTTGGGGACTCTGTCCACCTACCACTCACCCCACATGGAGAAGAGGAAAGAAGCTGTGCCCGGAATACCCTTCAGACCAGCCCTTGCCTGTGATTTCTTCAGTTATGGGTGTTGTTTCCTCTTGTTCTTAACCCTGTTAAGTGAGAGGGGAAACTGAGGCAGAGAGATCTGGAAGGGATAGAAAAGCATTTTAAGAGAGAAAGAGTGACTCATCAAGAGCCCCCCGATGGAAGGAGGATGGAGTTAGGCAGAAAGAAGAGGGGGTCTCTGTGGAAAGCAAACAAGGGCCCCAGCCCAGTCAGGAATGGCCCCAGGGAGCTTCACCCCTCGGGTAATTACCCCACCAAGTTGGTGGGTGGCGAGTGGAGGAGGGAGACTGGACATGTTTTCCATAATGGTTTCCCACCCTTTTTAAGTTTCCACCCAGGCCACAGCTGTAACCCCAGCTCAAGCCAGACTATCCAAAGTCCTGGGCAACTCTGAGACCCCACAGACTGTAGCCCACCAGGCTCCTGTGTCCATGGGATTTCCCCACCAAGGATACTGGAGTGAGTGGCCATTTCCTCCTCCAGGGGCTCTTCCCGACCTAGGGATCCAATCTGCATCTCCTGCATTGCAGGCGAATTATTCACCGATGAGCCACCAGAGAAGCCCCTAGGGAGAGGACCCCTCCCCAAACTCACATTACTGTTCTCACCTTTGGAATGGGAATATGACTCATCCAGAGTGGGAATATTTCCCACTCTGGGGAGTGGGAAAGGGAGACTACACAGACCTGTCGGGCCAACGCTGTCCAGGACCGCCCAGGGGTTCCTATATCCTACCCTTGCCCTCAGGCCTCGGGCCCACAGACCCAGAACTTTCTCCTTCGTTTCCCAGAGAAGGGCATGTCCTGGCTCAAGCTTACCTCCCTCAGTGTCTAATCTTCCTTCCTGCTGCTGGCTCCCATGGACCCTGCTGCTTTGCCTTCAGGGGAGCAGCCCTAGGTCCCTCTCCAGCACTCCCACCTCCTCTGTTGTGCCTGAACCCAATCTCCAGGGTCCCCTTCTCTTTGGGGAGCGATGTCCCTCCTTGCTAGTAGACAGAACTGGGTCTACTTGCTTCCTGGGAGGCTGGAGAAACAGATGGATTGGAGAGTGAGAAAAGAGGTCATTGAGGTCTCTGCTGAAATTAGGAAGGTTTTGTAGTGGGGAGGGCTGGCTGCCTCCCTGTCTCCTACCCATCTCCACATACCCCCTTGAGCCCGTATATTACCTGTTATCAGACAAGCTGCACAGTGAACTGAGTTATGAAGCTGAGCCTCCTGGCTCTATGAGAGATGGTTCCAAAATCCTTTCTCCCCTGGTCAGACCCAGATGCCTGACTATCTCCCCTCACGCTTGTCTTTCAAACCAGGGACGTGAGGACATTGATTTGGGGATGGAGGTATATTTTGATGTTTGAGGCTGCTTCTCAAGACTTCTTTTTCTCCCAGTCTTAGCCACCCCGCCTTCCTCCATTTTCTCTATTATTTTTCCCCCAGCCACTCCCCATCACTGGGCCTCTTAAGGATGTCAGCCGGGCAGGAGGGGCACTGGCCGGAGTCAGATCCTGTCCAAATCCCCCTCCCACCTCCGACTTTTCAAAACTTCTTTGGGAAGCCCTTCCTTACCAAGTCTAAGTTTCTTTCCTCCTGCTGTAGCCTCAGCCTTTGCATATCAAAACCCCAAGCTTAAGGCTTATTACCCACCTCAGTAGTCTCCTCTCAGCCCCTGCCCCCAGCCCTCTGTGAGCTCTCCAGCATTCAAGTCCTCCAGCTCTTGATGTGGGCTCCTCACCCTTGGGCAGTCTGAATGCAGTGGGACCATGCAAGGGTCCCTGACCTGGTGGAACCGTGTGCTGGGTGTGTTTGGAGCATCTCAACCCACCCCACTGTATTCAGTCCCAGATCTCAGGCCAGTTTTTAACAGGATCCCACATTGTTTGGAGAAGGAAGTAGTTGACTCTGGGATTGCTTCCGGTGCAGTGGCCCCAGGCCCCAGTGTAAAGCCTCCCTGGGAAAGAGGCGAGGGACAGTGGAGGGCAGCATTTACCCCTCTTGCACCCCAGGGGAGATGAGGGGTCTCTCTGAGACCTTGGCCTTCTCGTTGAAGCGCTTCCATCTTCCTTCCTCCCACCCTCCCAATTCTGTGGGAGGCAGTGGCCCCTATTCTGAGTTTGCCTGGGGTCAGACAGTGCTAGGGCAGGGACTCCACTTGCCTGAGTAAAGGTACATGCTTCCCCACCCTGAATCTCAGGGGTGTTTTTCTCCAGGTTCATCCCAAGACAACTGTGCCATTATCTTGGCAACCTCTGGGTTGAGACCCTCTTCCTAGGTTTTTTCCTCTGTCTGTCATTGGTATGTGCTGTCTTGGCCTCCAAGAACCTCTGTCTCTCATTCTCCTAGCTCATCTCTCTTATCTCATCCTCTCTGCTCCCATTGTGGTGTTCTCTGTCCAGTCTCTCTCAGTCTCTGTGTCATGCTTTGTCTCTGCCTGTCTCCATCCGCCTCCAACCAGGCCTCTTGGTACCCCAAAAGCTATCTGGGAGCAGAAATCTCTCTTGGGCAATCCCACGTGCTCGCCATTTTGGAGTTGTTATTCCCCTCTCAGGCCAAATTGGGAATCTCCATTTCAGCAGTGAAAGTTCTCCCTCCACTTTCTTCCAAGTTCTTCTCTCTTTTTCCCCCTCCACTAATTTGGGAGAGAATGTTTCTGGAAGAAGGGAACTTGATACCCTTCGTGGGTTGAGTAAGAGGGAGAATTCAGATAATTCAGAAAGGCGGAGGGAGGTTAGACTTCTGGCAGAACTTCCTCATGATTTGAGAACTGGAGAGAGGTATGGGGAATGGGTCAGGAGCTTAGAGCTTTTATTTCTATGGCTGTGTGTGCAGGGGGTTGGGGGTAGGTGAAGAGAGCTTCTGAAGCCTGGTGAGAGATATGCTGACCTCCGGAGGCATTTGAGGGGTCTGGATTGTACTTGCGGGTGTGGGTTGGGGGGAGCATGGAGGAAAAGATGGTGGGGAGGTCAGGCTAATGTCCCGCTGAGTCAATATTGACTCAGGATGGAGGGGGAGACCATCCCCCTCCCCCCGGCAGCCCAAGCCATCCTGTCTGTCTGTCCAGGCCGCAAAGCAGAGGCCCAGACTCAGGAATGACAAAAATGTGTCTGAGCCTCACTGAGCTGCGGGGAAGGAGCCACCGGGTAACACCCAAAATACATAAAATTCAGTGAAAAGCTCTCGGTTTGGGCCTAGGAGGCCCCTGCCGCCCCACCCCTGTATGTTTGAAAGTTTAGATTCCTGCAGGCTCTGGCCCCCCACTCCCTGGCCACCCCCTGGCTCCTCTGTTCCCTTAGCTTTATCATGTGTTTCCTTTTAGAAAACATCCCCCGGTACACAGCCTGTCTCTCCCTCTGCTGTGTCTGCTCTTGAAAAGGGCCTCAGGGTTCTCCTTCACCCTTACCCTGCCTCAGGTCTCCTGGGTCTTTAGGAAATCTCACCTCCCTCTCTTCCTCTCCATCTCTGCTCCCAAGGGATCAAATGATGGGTCCCCTCCTCTAGAGAAGTCTCCCTCGGGGCTCTACTTTCCTGTCGCCCTCTCTTCTCTGCTCAGGCACCCTTGCCACCCTTCCCCACCCTGCCCCCAAGGTCTCAGAATGGGACAGGACGACAGCCAAGGCTCAAGCAGGGCAGTGGGGTCCGTGTTGTGTCTGGATGCACACCCAACCCTACACCTCCTGTTCTGGCTCCAGCGTGGTGGCCCTGGGGGCCGTGGCTGGGCTGGGTGCCTGGGTTTGGGGGGGCGGGGCAGGGGTGTTGGCCAGAGTTAGCATGGCGGTCACATTCATCTCCGGGCAAAGCTGAGAACAGACAGCCCCTGTGTCCTGGCGTTCTCTCTGCAACCTCACTCGCTCTTTCTCTGTAGTTCTCTCCTCCTTCTTTTCCCTCTGCTGTCCTGTTCTTATCCCTTTCCATCTTCTCCACTGTCCCCCCTCCTCTCTGAGGAGGCTTGAAGGCCAGGGCCACCTCCTGTAATTCCCATCCCCACTCCCAGTGCCAGAGGACCCTGCCATTTCCCTTTTTCATCCTTCTGCTCTGCCGTCATGGCCAGTAAGAAACCACCTGTTCAGTTACTAATTGCTCTATGCCTCAGTTTCCTCATCTGTATATGGGGATTGCAACTGTAGCCACGTCACAGGGTTTGAGGATCTAAATGAGTTAATATGTACAAAGTGTCTCAGCCCAGATGCTGACACAGAGTGACTATGTTGAAAAGTGTTAGCTCATATCCTTAGGAACCCCCAGATCTCCCGAGGGGCGGGAGCCAGGGGAGGCCACTGCTGCTGCTGCTGCTAAGTCGCTTCAGTCGTGTCCGACTCTGTGCGACCCCATAGACGGCAGCCCACCAGGCTCCCCCGTCCCTGGGATTCTCCAGGCAAGAACACTGGAGTGGGTTGCCATTTCCTTCTCCAATGCATGAAAGTGAAAAGTGAAAGTGAAGTCACTCAGTTGTGTCCAACTCCCAGCGACCCCATGGACTGCAACCCACCAGGCTCCTCTGTCCATGGGATTTTCCAGGCAAGAGTACTGGAGTGGGGTGCCATTGCCTTGCTCCCTAATGTAGGGCCATGTTGTACCCTCATCTGGGGCCACCTAGCTGGGTTTTCTGGGTGCTGGCATCAGACGCAGAAGGCGCAGCTGAGGGGAGTGGGGTTGGCTGCGGGCTCTAAGCAGATTACAGGTTTCCAACCCCACCCCCACTGCAACACCCTCCACCTCTGAATGAGGCTTCCCTTGGCCCGTGTAGACTGCCCCAAAGTAGGTTATTTGTTCCTTTCCTCCCCTTTCCCCATGAAGGAAATCAAAGACAGGCCTTAGCCTTCAAACTCAGCTCTTTTCTCCACCATCCCGGACAGAAAGGAAGTTCTTCCCACATCTCTCAGGTCCTTGTGCTGCCCTGGTGTGTGCCCAGTCCCCCACCCCGGGCCAGAGGGGTCTGCTGTGGGCCAGGGCCCGGGGGCTCCTCTTCCTTTCATTCCCCATCCCCCACTCCCCTCCCTCGCAAGAGCACATCTGGTTTGTGAATCTCTCTCATTCCAGCTTTTGGAGTTTGCCAGCTGCTGTTTCCTCTGTCGAGTTCAGGCCAAAAATGGGGGTGGGGGACAGTGAGGGGACAAAGTGAGGGCCAAAGCAGGGGGGATCGTGGCCGGGATGTGGAACAGAGGGGAGACTGGAGTGACCAACCAGTGACCTCGGGCCTGGGCTGTGACTTCTACCCCCGGGAGGAGTGGGGGCATGGACTGCTAAATCCAGGTGGGGGCAGGGATGGGCATGGGGACCTGTCTGGGCTCCAAACAGCCCATCTGCCTCTGAATCCCATTCCAGCCCCCTCTACCACTGCTCCCCCCGCAGCCCCAGCCCGTCTGGGCCAGCCAGGGGAAGAGGACCGTTCTCCGGCATGCTAACTAGGCTGCCTAGCAGTTTCCCCGGGAAGACCTCACAGCTGGCCCAGTGGGGCAATGAACTCAGCATTATCCGCCTCCTCAAGGGGCCTTTATTCCCTGCTCAGGGTGGGGGGCAGGGGAGGGGGCTCCAGGGTAGGGGGCCTAGCCAGGCCATCCTTGATGTGTTTCCTGAACTTGGCTCTCACCCTGGCCGGGGGCCTGAGCGCAGTCCCCTCTGCCAGAGGCAGGGGTTGGGGGGAGGACGTCTTCCCAGTGTGGCTCTCCTCAGAGTCCATCCCTCCCTGCTCAGAGCCCCGACACACTTTCCTTCTGCTCCGTCCCAGCCCCTGAGCTCACTCTGCCCTGCTGTCTTCCCGGGGTGCCATGGCTCCTGAGGGGCCACCCCGCCCCTTCCGGGCACCCCAGTGCCTAGTTTACTGCCTGGCACAGAGCTGGGCTCTGGTGCGTGATGGCCAAAGAGAAATGGGATTGACACGCATCGAGGAAGAAGCAATGCAGGGCTGGGAGACTGGGGGGCGGCAGTGAAGGAGGGGGGACTTGCCTTCCCGAGGAGGACATAGTGACAGGGTTGAGAGGAACAGCGCCTGAAGACCTCTCAGTGGGAATGGGGAGCCTGGTGTCAACTGGCTGCTTAACAGCTTAGAGTTGGCTAAACTGGTCTGAGTCCTGATTGTGACATTTGCCTGCTGGGTGACCCCACATTCTCTGAGGCTCAGTTTCCTCATCTGGGAAATGGTATTAGTCGTACCTAATTTGTCATATTGTGGAGAGGATTGAATGCGATGATACATGGAAAGAACTGGTTGATCACACTTCCCGGCACATACTGAGGTAACAATGAGAGTTAGTGTTACCATGTTTAATTCATCCCTGGAGAATGAGGTAAAAGAATGGGGTGGGCGTAGAGAGCAGATGGTGGGGTGAGGGATTAGGGCAAAGAACAGGTCCTGGATATAGGAACTTCTTGGGTTGGCTGGGCTGAAACCAGCTCCTGCAGGTCACCCCAGCCATCCCCCTGCCTCCGTTCTCCAGCCCTGTCAGCCTGAGCAGTCTTAGGTGCCTCTTAACTCTGAGGGCATCCGCAAAGGAGGCTGTGTGTTTAGAGAATGGATGTGGCGGCAGAACTCCTCTGTTGATACCATCTCTGAGACACCCATGTGCCAAGGGCACCCCCAAACACACGTCCCGTCTGGGGAGGGCCTGGTGGTTAGGAGTTGGAGATGTGTGGGGTGATGTGTTCCAAGGACGAGGAGAGTCCCAGAGGGTGAAGGAGCAGAGAGGTTAGTAGAGACCAGCTCTGGACCTCTAGTGGGATGGAGAAGATAAAGAGAAAACCCGTCAAAAACCTAAATGCCTCATCACTCTCAGTCAGCAGAGCAGAGGCTGCTGTTGTCTGACCAGAGTATCAGAGAACACAAGGGCTTTGGCCCTGAGAGCTGGGAGAGCGCACACCCAATGGGCAGCCTGCAGGACTCAGTCAGGCAGCAGCAGTGTGCTCCCTGCGTCCTTCCCCTCCCCCATCTCAGGTACACAGTGTTCCAGGAGTGACCCCCAGCCCCTGCCGCCCACCCCTGCTCCACACATGAACCTTGGGTTAGAGCCTGGGCCGGACGGAGACTGCTGCTGCCTGAGGAAGGAGGAGGAACCCTTGAGGGCTTTCAGACCTCAGGGTTTCAGGGCATTCACCCCTAGTCACACCCCTGTTTTCTTCCCTTGCCCCTAGTCCCTAAGACTTGCAGCCCCAAGCAGTTTGCCTGTAGAGACCAGATCACCTGTATCTCAAAAGGCTGGCGGTGTGATGGTGAGAGGGACTGCCCGGATGGATCTGATGAGGCTCCCGAGATTTGTAAGTACCTTTTCTGGATCCCTACCCCCCATCACTGATTTATCCCTTTTCCTTTTTGCCCAGGCAGTCTAGGATGAAGACAGTTGAGCTCGAGCCTGGTGTGGACCTTGCTCTGTGATTGTTTGTACATGACACAGCTAAAACTGTCCAACTGTCCTCCCCCTGCTCTTCAAAGAGCCCGGCAAGGTGTTTGATATGCTCAAAAATGAGCTTCCTTAGCCGCTGTACCCCCACCCCCCAGCCTGCCTGAGACCATGTTCTCTGGGCTGACAGCTTTGCTGGTAGATTCCCCTCCCTTCTGGCTCCTCCCGCTTCTTCCCACCTCTGACCCTCCTGATCCTTGATGGGTGCCCCTGGGTCTTGCTGGGTCCCCTTCCTGTCCTCAGGTTCCCAGGCCAAAGGCCACTGGCTCTGGCTCAATCTCTGTACCAGAAGCCCCACCCCTGAGCATTTCCCGCCCTCCCTCCCCCTACCCTCAGTAAGTGGTGTAATCAGAGGCAGCTGTTTAAACTGGGAGAAAGGTCCCCACCCAGCCTTTACCCTGCCAGTGGGGGGTGGAGAACTTGCTAGTGGGACCCTGGAGTCCTGGGCAGCTGGCAAAGTCTCTGCCTTCAGAACCTCTCCCCTGCTGGGCTAGTCTGGGCAGGGGTCTGGGGACCCTGCATTCTTAGGTCTTTCTCTGTTCTCTCTTGGGGTTTATCCTGTCTCAGCCCCATCTCCACACCCTCACTCATAATTATTAGCGGTAATTTTAGGGCCAGAAAAGGGAACCACTAGTTCTCTCTGCCTCACCTTGATACCCTGCTCTGGAGGTGTGGGAGCCAGGGATATTCTACAAGTGTTTCTATGGTGGCTCAGCCTGGAGTGTCTGCTTGTCTCAGGCCACCTTTATGTCCCACTTTTCGGACCCCAGTGTTTGGTGTTGAAGATAAAGAAAGCCATGCAGAGGGGCCAGATCTGGCTCTTTTTATCCATCCTTTAGTTAGATGCAGATATACATATCCGCTCACTGTCCCCACTCATGCATACTCCTAGACCCATCACACTCACACTTAGCCGCTCCCGGGGCCTGACTCACTCCCCCTACCCTGCCGACATACACACACAGAGGCAGACGCTGGCACGAACACATTCTCGCAGCCACGCAGAGTCACCACTCTGAAATGGGGATGCAGAGACATAACCTGCACGCAGACAGATGCCCTGGACACTCACACACAAACCCAGGCTTGCTCCCAAGAGGACCTGGAAACGTACATACTGAGGCCGGCAGCACCGGCACACGTGGAGATTCACAGATTCACTCTCACTCCACACCGCTCTGCTCCACGGTACACACCTCCCCTCCCTGTGCATGTGACTCCTCCCCAGCACAGGCGGACAGGTGTGCTCCCATGCAAGCACCTTCTTACATCCTGTCTGGGCTTGGAAACCAATGGGCCATGATCTGTCTACCAGCCCACAGGCTCAGCCAGTGTCCTAGATCCTGGCCTCCTTAGGATCCCCTGAAGAGCTCTGTCCTGCCCTCCCTGCAGCCCATCTTCTTGGGCAACAAGGGAAGTGGAGTCATCACCAGCAGGCCACAATCTTTGACAGTTCCCAAAGTCCTCCATCAGGCAGGCTGCTCTGGGGTGGAGGTCTAGCATAGTGTGATGCATAGAAATATAATGCAAGGCATGCATTCAGTTTTGAAATTTTCTAGTAGCTACATTCAAAAAAAGGTCAAAATGGGGACTTTCCCGGTGGTCGGGTGGTCAAGACTCCTCCTTCCCATGGAGGGGATATGGGTTCAATCCCTGGTTGCAGAACTAAGATCCCACATGCCACAGGATGTGGCTAAGAAAATAAGTATCTACGTAAAAAAAAAAAAAAACCAAAAAGGTCAAAATAATCAGATGAAATTAATTTTAACTTTATTTTACTCAGTGTGTACAAAATATTATCATTTCAGCATATTTTTTCATATAAAAGTATTGAGGCCTTTTGCATTCTCTTTTGTGGCTGTGGTATTAAGTCTTCAAAAACCAATGTACATTTTATTTATTTATGGCCCCTCCACACACCTTGTGGGATGATATTTCCCCAACCAGGGATTGAACCTGGAGCTACTGCAGTGAAGGAGTCCTAACCACTGGACCGCCAGGGAACTCTCATTGTCTTTTGTTTGTTTGTTTTTGCCAGTGCGCATTTTATACTTCCATTTGGAACTGGTCACATTTCAAGTGCTGAATAGCCATGTATGATGCTTCATATTGTAAAGTGCATTTCTAGAAGACTTGGTCCAGCTCTCCGCCCAGGCTCTGTGACCCAGGATGTTATGGAAAGGAGGGGTGCTTTGTCTCCTGGTGTAGGATGTGGAAGCCTCGGAGTCCACAGCATGGAGCATCTGGGGAGTGGACTCTTTGCTGAAACCTAGTTATCCCCTCCACCTGGCGGATCCCAGGTGTGGCTACTATTGGGAGTAGCATAGATGAGTCCGAGGTTGAAGAGTTTAACAGGCCCTAGGCCTCCTGAGATCTAAAAATTGCAGGTGCCTGAAACCCCAGTCCCAGTCCCTCCCTCAGTGAGTAGCTGGCCAGACAGCCTCTGTAGCCAGCATGCCCACACCGACCTTTCCGTCTGCCCCCAGGTCCGCAGAGTAAGGCCCAGCGATGTCAGCCGAACGAGCACAACTGCCTTGGCACCGAGCTGTGTATTCTCATGTCCCGCCTCTGCAACGGGGTCCAGGACTGCGCGGACGGCTCGGACGAGGGGTCCCACTGCCGAGGTAAGGGCTCTTCACCTCTGCTCTCCCAGGTGGATGCTGTGAGTTCTCCGCCGGGCACCTGATGGGTCTGGAGGGCTGCCGTCTAAGCACTGTCTGCACACTGTCCTTGGACTGCAAAGGGGACGAGGCCTGGTCCTGCTGCCCTGTGCCCCGGGCATGTCTCTGGCTGTGTGTGCTCACATGTGTCATTACCCCTCTTCAGTCCCCCGTTTCCCAGCTATGTAACGAGAGCTCTCTACTAGATCAGCATGTTCATGCTTTCGTAGTTTTGTAAACAGTGGGGTTGTTTCTTCGCATGGTTTCTTATAGGGAACCTGAGGATGAGCAGAGACAAGCAGATATTGTCACTGAAGCGGGGGCCAGGGGGAGGTCTGGAGCTTTGTTACCTGCCTCCCCTGCCAGGGCCCCCGAAAGGGCAGGTCTTTGAGGCTCTTAGAAACTGCTTCATGGGAAGGGTTTCTCCCCCTCCGCCCCAACTGAGGAGGGAACTTTAGGACAGTAGGTTAGACTTCTTCCCACCTGCATCTCAGGTCCACCAGCTCTGCAGGTCTTCCTCTAGAGACGCTTCTGTCCCAGGGGGAATCTGGATCTCTCCTGAGGATGGGAGAGATTCCCGGGGATGGGGGTTGGAGGGGGAGGAAGCTCAGGCCTGCACCTCAGGGAATAGGAACTTCTACTGCCCTCAAGTCTGGGCCTGGAACAGGAAGCTGGCTTTGTGAGGCCCTAGGCAAGCCCCCGGGGGTGGAGACCCTGTCCTGTGTCTGTAACGCGTGTCAGAAAACATCTGCCTGTGGGAAGAGACACATCTGGATCCTGTTCACTGAGGGCAGGGAGTTTGTGGAAGATTTTTATCCTTTTCCTTTGGTTGCGTCTGCATGTTTTTGTCAGAAGCTCCTGGAATGGGATGTAGAATGTGGGCCTAGGGGGCTGACTTCAATTACCACGCACGTCCCATCTCATCGGACAGTACGTGTTCAAGTTTGCCTGCTTTTGCATACCCGGTCAGCATCACAAACAACCAAGAACATATGAAACCTAGGGCTTGAACTTCCTTCTCTGATACTACAGAAGCTGGACCTCCTCATCCTCCCACCCCATATGCAGAAGAGAACCTCTTTTCTAGATTTTCCAGAAACAAACACTACTTCCCCTCTTTGGGGGCCAAGGCTGGACTGGAGAAGCACCTTCAGGCTCTGGGACAGAGGTGGGGAGGAGAAAGGCTAACCAGGGCCTGGCTCCCCATCTCTGCTCCTCCTGGCAGGCTTAGCGCCTCTAAACGTCTTAGCATCTCGGGCAGCGCTCTCTCCTAGGTGGGAGGGGGGGAGCAGGGGTGTGAGGCAACTGGACAAAGGGGTCTTTGTGGCCGGGCCGCCTGGCCCCACGCAAGGCCATTAATTGGGTCGCTGGTCTGGGGGGGGGTAGCTGCTCCCCCACCTCTTCCCCCTCTTGCTTCATTCCCTTCTGTCTCCCCTGTGGAAGTGGGTCAGAGGCGGGAGGAAGATTAGAGAAAGATCCCGGGGGAGCCAGGTTTGCTTCTCTTCCTCCTCTCCTCTACCTGGGCCTCGGGCCTTCTCTCTGGGCCCTCTCGGACACCAGGGCTGGGTTGCAGGCGTGCTTCCAGACCAGACCTGGGGTCCTGCGTGGCAAGACTCGGTTCCCTGCCAACGCTTCCCGTTCAGCCCCAAAGCCAAAATTGCAGTCCTTAGGTGCTACAGGCAGGAGGCGTGTAAAGGGGCTGAGAGTCCTCACGTGTTGTTGACCAGCAAACTAGGAACGGAGCGGGTCGGGGCAGCCAGAGCAGGAAGATGCGGGTTCTAAGCTACAATTGGCAATGCGACCTTGGACCTGTCTTATACCCTCATCAGTCTCAGTTTCCTCACTTACAAAATATACTTGATACTTCCTAAGCCACTTCATCTCTGACCCTGCAGGCCTGGGAAGTGGTTACTGAAGGGTTGAGGGAAGGTTGCTGTCTGGGTATGATTGCCAGATCTGGGGGCCTGAGTATGTGTCACCTGCCACCCCCCCCCACAGAGCAACGAGGACAGTGTTCCCATCTGGGCTGCCAGCACCACTGTGTCCCCACACTCAACGGGCCCACCTGCTACTGCAACAACAGCTTTCAGCTACAGGCAGACGGCAAGACCTGCAAAGGTAAGTGTGCACACGTGCACATACTGGGGTTCAGGATGTGCTGGGGGGTGCTGGGTGGACAGTGGGCTAGGTTGGGGAGGAGAAAGCTTGAAAGGTGCAAGACAGGATGCGGGTCTACAACACACCTTACGGCCTCAGGGCGTGGCTGTGGGCCCTAAACATTTGCTTCTGCCAGACTTTTCAAAACTCATCTTAAAAATTATATAGGTCAAGGTCAAGGACTTCCCTGGTGGTCTAGTGGTTAAGATGCACTTCCAATGCAGGGAGCACGGGTTTGATCCCTGATAGGGGACCTGGGATTCCCCCATGCCATACAGCGCAGCCAAAAAAAAATAATAATAATAATAAATAAATATATATATAGGTCATATGTGAGTTTTCTTGTTTAAAAAGGTTTAAAGCATTACAGACAAAACCAAAGTCCCCTTTAACAAATCCTCTTTAGTTACGGTCCCTCCCCCATCTCTCTGGAAATCAGCTCTTTTTAACAGTTTGCTACTTCTCTGTCCAGGCCTTTTTCTATCCAGGTATACATGTATTCACAGAGAATCTAATTGAAAGTACTGTTTATGTGCATGGGATCTTGTTTACATAAATATCATACTGTATATGGCTTCCCAGGTGGCCTAGTAGTAAAGAACCTGCCTGCCAATGCTGGAGACATTAAGAGACATGGGTTTGATCTCTGGGTCAGGAAGATCCCCTAGAGGAGGGCATGGCAACCCACTCCAGTTTTCTTGCCTGGAGAATCCCATGGACAGAGGAGCCTGGTGGGCTACTGTCCACGGGGTGGCAAAGAGTCAGCCATGACGGAAGCGACTTAGCACGCACGCACATACTGTACATATTTGTTTTTCAATTTTTTCACCCAGTATGTTCTAGAGATTTTTCTGTGTTAATGTGTAGAGATCTACCCCATTCTTTTTAAAACCACGGTGATGTATGACTATTACCACAGTTCACTTGGCCATCTCCCTTTGGATGAGTAAGATGTTCCCAGTTTCTCTCTGTCACAAACAATGCAAACTCTTCTGTTTTAAATGTACCTCCTTTTGGTCTTGGCACAAATGTAGCCTTCTCAGTGACAAATGTAGCCTTCTCAGTGAGACTCCTTATAGCCCTAAAACCGCATCCCCACTGCCTGCATTCTCTGTCCCCTTTCTCTGCTTAGTATTTTTTCATAGCACCAGCTACTTCCCATCGCACTAACTCCTCTAACATGTCATTTACCTTTTAATTTTATTTATTATTATAATAACAACATTTCATTTATTATCAGAATTTAAGTTCTTTAAAGAATATTTATTTATTCATTTATTTGGCTGCATTGGGTCTCAGTTGTGGGACACGGACTTAGTTGCCCCATGACTTGGGGGATCTTAGTTCCCCGACCAGGGATTGAACCCACGTCCCCTGCATTGCAAAGCAGATTCTTAACCACTGGACCACCAGGGAAGTCCCGGAATTTAAGTTTTAAAAGGGCAGCAGTTTGAATCTATTTTTTTGCTGATGTGTCCCCCGAGCCTAAGACTGTACCTGGCACATTGCAGAAATCTTTTCTGAATGAATGGATGATAAGCACGTGTGTAGATACATCTCTAGAGTGGATCCCAGGTCTGGGGCTAGGTGGTAACGTTTCCACATTTCTTGTTGCAGTAGATTCTGTCAAACTGTTCTCCGAAGTAGCTGTAGGGATGGACACACCCCAGGTGTTGTCTGAGGGCACTCCCTTCCCTGCCCTCGGTAGGCTGGAAATGACCACGCTCTCGCCTTTTCCCGGCAGACTTTGACGAGTGCTCGGTGTATGGCACCTGCAGCCAGCTGTGCACCAACACAGATGGTTCCTTCACGTGCGGCTGTGTGGAAGGGTACCTGCTGCAGCCAGACAACCGCTCCTGCAAGGCCAAGAATGGTAGGTGGGCTTACCTGCGACCGTACAGCTAGGCGCCCTCGGTGTCGTTCCCTGATGGGGAGAGGCCAGAGCGCTGCCAGGGCCGCTTGCTGCCCTAACCCTTGTCTCCTGTGTCTCCAGAGCCGGTTGACCGGCCCCCTGTGCTGCTGATTGCCAACTCGCAGAACATCCTGGCCACGTACCTGAGTGGGGCCCAGGTTTCCACCATCACACCCACCAGCACACGGCAGACCACAGCCATGGACTTCAGCTACGCCAACGAGACGGTGTGCTGGGTGCATGTTGGCGACAGCGCTGCCCAGACACAGCTCAAGTGCGCCCGCATGCCCGGCCTGAAGGGCTTCGTGGATGAGTACACCATCAACATCTCCCTCAGCCTGCACCGTGAGTCACCTGCTCCAGCACAGGGAGCCGGCGAGGGTGGGGGAGATGGGCGAGGCAAAGCCTGTCTGGGACAAGCTGGGTTGGGGGAGTGGATAGACAGGATGACCCTTGACTGGTCCAGGAGCCTAGACAAAAGCCCCTGACTGAGGCCGAGGCAGCGAGTTGAATGTTGTGACCCTTGTTTGGGGCCGGGGCAGAGCTATGTCCATGCTTCTTCTCCTCTCTCTGAGCTGAGTCTCTGATGGCTCCAGTGTTTCTGGCCCAGGGCAGAGAAGGGCCTCCTAGAAGTGCCCAAGAGGACAATGTCTGGTCAACCTCCAGAGACCAGGGACCATCCCTTTTCAGAGGGAAGAATGTCGATTAGTCCATAGAGGGGTTTTCCCACATGGTGGGAGCCACAACAAAGGAAAAAAGGGGCCTGGAGCCAGAGGAGCCTTGCTAAGTTGTGGCTGAGGGCAGAGGAGCCGGGACCAGGCTGGGTCCATCTCCGTATCTGTCGTTTCCCTTGAGGGGGTCGCCAGAACTGGCTCCCTGCCACAGCGTGGCTGTGGGGGTCCTGAGGCTGTTTCTGGGGGACAGGCTCTGTGGCAGGAATGACCCCACTGGGAATGCTATCAGATATCCTGGATGTTCCCCTTCGAGCTCCCACCCGAGGCTGTACGTGATGCCTCAGAGGTGGAAGATGGGGTGTGGCTGGGGACAGGGCCAGGGCAGAGGTCCGCTGCCTCGAGCACTTCTGCTCATCTCAGATGCTGCTGCTACATGAACAAACAAAACCTCTGCATCATCACATCTCCAGGAAATGCACCACAGGGCTGAGAGGGGACGTCTGGCCTGTGGTTGATCTGACCCCCGGAGAGGGGGTGGCTTGATCTGTGACCTTGAGTAAACCAAAACTCCCTGTCTCAAGTTTTGGTTTCCTAATCTGCATAATGGGCTTGAGCTTGTCTGGCAAAATCAGATAAATTGAAGTGAAAGCCAAAAGTCACTAGAGGCCATGCAGGAGGTTTAGGACGGTGAACTGGGGCCTGTCCAGAAGATCTTGAAGTTTCTTCCATGGGTCCCCACGTGATGATCTGTACAGAAATCCCAGGAGGACCCAAAGGCTCAGTTCTGGTGGGAACAGGAGTTTCTCTGAGGGCCCCCCTCCCCTGCGGCCTCATCGAATGGTCCACAGCTCAGCCGCAGCCCCTCCACAGCATCCCAGGGGGGTCCTTGGGCTGTTGGTGACCAAAGCCTGCCTGTGATAGACCTGTCATCCTTGGAGTACTGGGCTGGGGGCTCAGCCAATACCTGGCTGGCAGAGCTCTTGAGGGGCAGGCAGCTCAGAAACCCCATGGTAGGTAGGGTAGGATTAGGGCAAGACCCCATGAGATAGCTGCCCTCTCCCTGTTCCCTGTCAGCAGCCCCACCCATCAGGCCTGTCTGGGCAAACAGCTCCAGCCCTTCCCTCCCTGGCCCTGCCTCAGGGCAGACGATGGGCTGATGGGCTGGTGGGTAGGTGTCCTGGTGGGGATGCCCTGATGGAAACCTTCTCTGCTTTAGCTCTGACCTGGCCCCTCTCCTGCCTTCCTCCCCAGGAGAAGCAGGAAATAACCTCAGGCGGGTACCCCTCCCTTGGCAAACAGAGAGTGTTGCCTTCAGAGTCTGCTAGATTCGTTGGGCCCCTCTGGGGCAGAGTCCAGGAGCCCGGAAGAGACCAGAAGGTTCTGGGGAGAAATGCTACCGGGGTGAATGAATGGGTTCCTCTTGCCCCGGCCTCTGTCCCTTCCTTTGGCCCTGCCTCCGCCCATGCCGCCTGACTGTCTGGCTGTCACCCTGAGGATGGCTGTTTTGCTCTCATCCCACAAACTAATTATGGGCCCTGAGCTGAGAATGTCAGGAGTGTCTCTCCCCAGCACCCTCCACCACCCCCAGCTCATCCCCCTTCCCAGGAGAGGCCGATGGCCTGCCCAGGTGCCAGCGAGAGCAAGCGTGGCTGGCCCCAGGCACTCACCTGTGCAGGGGGCCTGCTGGCCTGTAATTAGCTCCCCCAGGGGCAGGAAGAAGAAGGCTGCTGCTTTCTCCTGCTTTCTCTTGGCCCTCTGGGGGAGCCCTCCCTGCAATCATGCCATTCTTGGCTGACCGTGACCTCCATCGGGCCCCTGGGCTGAGCCCCACGCGGGAGGGAGGAGCCTGACAAGGGAGAGGTGCTGGAGCCCAGAGCCCAGGGCCTGAGAGAAGCCTGCCTGCTGGTGTGGGAAGAAGGGGGAGACTGCCCTGGAGAAAACTCTGGAAACAGAAATAGAATAGAAAGAAGGAAGGAGGCCAGGAAGTGAGCTTGTTTCACATGGGTCCTGGGGCATGTATGTGAACCAGACCTGCTCTGAGTCCTGAGCCCTTGAAGGGCCCCGCCCGGGCCCTACAGTGGTCAGCACAGCTTCATGCGAGGCTCTATGGGACAGGCTTAGGATTGAGGTCCTGCTGTTTCCTGTCTGAGCCCAGTCCCTTCCATCCATTTCTACTCAAGTGGGAAGAGATCCACTGACCATGTCCTCACTCGTCCTGACAGGTGTGTGTGTGTGCACGTGAGCACTTTCCTACCTTAACTCGCCGGGCTGCCAGCCCTTCCTTCCCCAGCCTATGTCTTTCGTTGGCCTGGGTGGGAGGTGGGTCTTGGGGACTCAGTGTTCATCTCTTTCCCTCCCTCCTGGAATGTAACCCCAGGGCCCATCCTTCCCTTGGCCATGCGTGGCAGGATGGTCAGGTTTCTGAAGACTCTGATCCCATGACTGGACAATGTGATGGGAACAGCCAGGAGATTTTCAGGGAAGACCCTGGACCCCCCGCCCCCACTCAGGGTTTACGACTGCCTTTCCCTGAGTGGGCCTGGAGAAGGAAGTGGCAACCCACTCCAGTACTTTGGCCTGGAGAATTCCATGGACAGAGGAGCCTGGCAGGCTACAGTCCAGAGGGTTGCAAGGAGTTGGACACAACTGAGTGACTAACACTTTCCCCAAGTGGGAACGCCTTCATGTTTATGTTGTATGTGGACATGCGTTTTTTTACTATTATATTAAGAGTTATGTTATTATTTAATACCTATTAGGAAACTCCTCGTAGAGGGCAATGGCACCCCACTCCAGTACTCTTGCCTGGAAAATCCCATGGACAGAGGAGCCTGGTGGGCTGCAGTCCATGGGGTCGCTAAGAGTCGGACATGACTGAGCGACTTCACTTTCACTTTTCACTTTCATGCATTGGAGAAGGAAATGGCAACCCACTCCAGTGTTCTTGCCTGGAGAATCCCAGGGACGGGGGAGCCTGGTGGGCTGCCATCTATGGGGTCGCACAGAGTCGGACACGACTGAAGCAACTTAGCAGCAGCAGCAGCAGCAGGAAACTCCTACAGCTGGCAAGTCAAGTCTCTGATTTCATAGATTGTTTAGGATGCAGCAAGATAAGAAAAGTGAGCGGATGTAAAGAAATGGTAGATAAATGGTAGAGCAAGCTGTGCATAAACACTTCAAGCATTTTGGAAATGAGAGACCAAAGACTGAAGTTCTGGAAACAGCGGCCCTGAGAGGTCAGCAGTCCTGGCCTGCCCACCCTCCCACCTCACCTCTGACCACCCTCTGAAGGAACCTCAGGTCCTGTCCATCCTCCTGCAGGGCCGCCCCTGGGCAGGGCTAGAGGTCAAGTGTACCAACTGCCCCACCCACCGCAGCCCTGCGTGACCTTGGCTTCACTCCTCTGACCTTAGCTCTCAGGATGTTTCCACCGTAGAAAGAACAGGCATAGACCTCAGGACTGGGGCCCTGGGAGGATGTGTGTGCATGTTGAGAGGAGGTTCTGAGGTTGCCAACAGAGGCCTGAGGGAAATAAGATTTGCTGTAGTCACTTTATCTGGAGCTGTGTATGGGGGTATGCTCCAGAGGTGCCCTCGGAGGCCCTCAGGTTTCTCCCCGGTACCCTGCTGCACAGGGAAAGAGGAGGTTGGCCGGGAGGCCTAAAAAAGGCCTCCTAGGCTGCAGGCTGTGAGGTTGCGAAATGGGTCCCTAAGTCCAGCTGGCCAACTTCACTTTTCCCTCCCTCGCATGTGTGCGTGCATGCGTGTGTGTGTGTGTGTGTGTGTGTGTGTGTGTGTTTAAAATCACAACAGGAAATAGGCCAGTGATTTGTCTAGAGGAGGGGCAGAGAGAGAGAGTTGATCCTCTGAGTCTGATGAGCTGGCTTCCCGGCTGGCAAGGGAGCCACCCTCCCATGGAGCGGGTTACCCCCGACCCTCTCAGCCCCCACCCCAGCCTACAGAACACTTCCGTGTCACAGAGGAAAACCAGCCACCCACTTCTTTGGCCTTTCTCACCTGCTGGGTGTCAGAATATCGAGGGGCTCTCGCCAGCCCACTCATTGGCCTCAAGCTCCCCACATCCTGGTGCTTTTGCTTCCCGTTCCCTTTCCCAGTTTCCTCACATTTAATAGCCCTTTGCTCCTCTTCCTGGCCAGGCGGGGCCGGCCCTGCGTCTCACGGTGCAGTTCCAGCCCAGGGCTCTCCTCCCCCGCTGTCTCCTTGAAGCTGCCTCTCCACCCAGCCTGCTCCCAACAACCCCCTCCCTGTTTTCAAGCCAAAGGAAGTAACTTAAGCAAGAGAGATGCGTTTTAGAGCCCAGCAAGCATTTCTCAATAGTGGGAAGACCCTGGTTCTGTACTTTGAATCAGAGCTGCAGAGTCCGAGTGTCTCACCCCGGGACCCAGGACTGAGCCTGTGTGGGCCTGGGCCACACAGAGGAGGGCAGTGGGGCTGGAAGTACACGCGGGACAGGGAGGGGGCCCAGTGGGTAGAGCTGACCCCACCTGGCTGATCCCCAGACCTGCTGGTAGAACAAGAAGAGCTGAAGTCAGGACCCAGCAGGAAACAGGAGCGTGCAGACACGCCGTTTAGCAAAGCTTCTGCCAGGCCCGCCCAGTGGTCTCCTCCCTACCTGCGAGGGCCCCAGACCCCCGAGCATCTCTCCCAGCCCCTGGGTGAGACACCAGAGTAGCTCTGACAAGGAGGAAGTTTGTCTGTCTTGGGCATCCTCAGGCCAGAAAAGAAGGATTCTGGAAGAAGCAGGGAAGGGAAAACTGATGTCCCAGCACTGGGACAACAGCATGAGCACTCAGTACTCACCAAATATTTGTTGAATGAATCAGTATGTGTGTGTCGGGCACCGGGCACAAAATGAAAAACGGTGCCCTGCCCTCACGATATTTGTCATCAGGTAAACAGGCTGTGGTAAGAGGAACTCCTGGGGCTTCTGAAGGCCTGCTACACAGAGATCTTCCTCCTGGGGGCCTGAACTGTCTTGATGAATAGTAGGCGTCAGCCCCAAACTGCCCACCTTTAGTCAGGAGGCCACATGGCTCTGGCTGAAGGCACAGATGGAAAAGGCAGGAAGGATGGGTTTGAGGAGAGAGAGGATCAGGGGATTGTATGAACAGCAGCTCCCATTAGTAGAGCGCTTATCATGTGCCAAACCCTGTGCTGAGTGCTGTTAATGGCATCATCCCATTTTCCAGATCAGCAGACTGAGACTCAGGGACATCAAATAACTTGCCCATAGTTCCACAGCTGGAAGGTGACAGAACCAGGATTCAAACCTGGGCTGGGTTGTCAGTGTTGAGGCTGGCTGGGCCCAGGGTACAGAAAGTGATGGGAGAGTTTCCTGGAACAAGGCCAAGAAGTCCGTGTGTTCCTCGGGATGTGGTTAAGGTGGAAGTGTGGTTTTCCTTCCTTGTCCAGGGACCTTGTACTCTATTTGCAATCTCCGGGCGTGTGGATGTGTTGGGGGATATTTCCCCCAAAGCATAGAGGCTCCCTTTCTTCCCCAGGATTACTTTAGGAAGAGTGTCTTAAATCCTGTGGCTGAAGCTAGGGTCTTCATGGGACTGAGGTGGGTGCTGTTGTTTCTGGAAAAGCAGCCACTGTTTAGGGAGATGCTTCTTGAATGATGTGAAGGATGGAGACGTTGAGAAAAGCTGGAGTTGTGGGGAGTGCAGAGTGCTGAGCACTGGGGCGGGGGCACAGGGAGGCCTGAGCATTCACACACACACCCCAGGTCTATTCTGGGGCCTGGAAGTGAAAGTCCTTTGCAACATCACCGACAGGCTGTGGTCTCTCCTCTGTCTCATCGCCCTCCCAGCTTACTAGCTGCCTCCTATACTCTGGCATCCCTGGCCCCTCAGCTCTCAGACCAGCCCCAGACTCCTCCCACCACCACACAGCATCCCTCTCCTAGGGTTTACCTGAGATTCTCCTGTCTTCAGGATTTGGGGTCTTTGGCCAGGGGCCTTCTGGAAGGTCTCTGAAGTGGATCAGTCCTGAGAAGGATGGCCCATGAGGGGATAGCTGCTCTCTGGGTGTGTGGGACCAGAATGTGAGGTCCTCTAGGCCAAAACCCAGGACTGCATTTGTCCCCTCCATACTGTGGAACAGGGGGACTCCACTTGTCCCCTCTGTGCCCCGGGACAGGGGGCAACAGTCCAGCACCACCTTCGGAGGGAAGGTGCCCATTTGAGCCCATCTCCTTATGCTTGGAGTGGGAAAAGTGGCCAAGCACGTGTGTATGTGTGTGCCTGTGAGTGTATGTAGTGTGGTGGGCAGAGGAGTTTGGACTTGAGAAGAAAGGAAAATAATGTGATGGAGAGGGGTTGGATAACAAAGGATTTTTACTTGCAACTAATAGTCTCCAGCTGCAAAAATACCAAAGCGGAGCCTAGGCCAGGCCGGGGATTCCTGTTCTTGCCAAGTCCTCACCGGCCTGCTGAGCAGGGCTTTGCCTGGCCTTTGGGAGGTGGAAGGGGGGACCAGCCAAGGGTGAATATCAGAGAGCGAGGACAATCCCTTCTGCCTTCTTTCCCGGAATTGGCAAGGAACCCAGGCCAGGAGGGAGGCTTGAAGGTCAGCACATCCTGGGTCTGGAGGAGAGGATGTGGAGCTCCATCCAAAACAGGGGCATCAGATCCCTTCAGGTTTCTTCCTCCTCCCCTCTTGCCAAGGGAAGGGCGCATGGGGGAGCAGTGACAGTGTATTGCCAGCCTGGAAGCTGGGCAGTGACTCAGGGAAGCCTCAGGAAGTTGGAGAGAAGAACGCAGCTGCACCAGCTGGTGCTGGGGAAACAGCTTCGAATGAGAAGGTCCATCTACGTGCCAACAGCCCCCAGACCCCCACTGTGCCCACCAAGTAAAGGGTGCACAGCCCTGTTTGCCTTTTAATCTGTTTGCCTTTCAGCCACATTGCTGGCTGCCTGGGACTGTGGCAGGTCCCCCACTCACCCCGACTTGGGACCTTGGTTTCCTCTGGATGCGGCCCAGCAGCCTTCATTTTCATCTGCTTTCTCTGGGATAACAGTGTGGGGTCATTTGCTCGCCTAACCCCTGCCCTGGCCTGGGACCCATGAGCTCCTTCTCTCTGCCTTTGTCAGGATGGGACAGTACTGGGGCGCAGAGGAGACAGTGTCTGGGTTTAGGGGCACCTGAGCACTCACGGGGTAACAGCTCATGCCTGTGACTTCTCCTTCCAGTTGTCTTGGGGTGGGGTGCAACAGGGGGGACCTGAAGAGGAAACTAGTTTGATGAGAATCTCAAATTGGCTCTTTCCCTTCCTCCCTCAGCTTAAGTCCTGTGACTGTGAGTCAGTGTCAGGTCCTGGCCAAGTTCCTTGGGAGCCACGTTCCTGTTCCCTTGGCCCCCCCAACCTCCATCCTCTGTTAAGAAACAGCCCCTGAATCCCTGTGGGGAAGGGGGAGGATTAGCAGAAAGCCTAGTCATTATACCTGTAGCTGTGCAAGAATTGAAGTCCTTACTGGGTTGATTGTCGCTAGTGGGAGTTTCCAGTAAAAAAAAAGTTTCAGCCAAAGGCAGATGGTCCAAAGATTCCTTTGCCTGTTGGGGAAACTGGTGGAAGTAGAATGCAAGGCAGGGGTCCAGGGAGTCACTGTCTTGGAGATGTCCCAGCTTGCTAGAGGCATTACCTCTGATAGTAGTAGTTGGAGGGGGCTGTGGATGGATGGGAGCCAGTGGGTCCTCCAGAGGAGTCCCACCACCCAGGACAGCAGGGGTCCCATCCCCAGACTTCCTGCATCCTGGACTTCCTGCCCACCCCTAAGTCTGAGGTCCTTTTGATGTAGACTGAGTGTGGGCACCTGGCCTGCACCCTTCTCCCACACTCCCACCCTTCTGAAGCTCCCCCTGTTTATGAGTCATGCCTCAGTTTACCTTCAGAGTCCTTTGGTGGTTCTCCTTCTCTGTGCTCTCTTCTCCAGCCCTATATCTTATTTCCCACTCCTTCCACCCTCCCTAGGACAGAGGAAATTGAGCAATAGGGAAGTAGAAGCGTTGGCCATGGAAATGAGAACAGGAAATCTGACCCATGTCACTGGTCCCAATCTTTTGCCACCGTGGACCTTCCTTTTTCCATCTCGTGGGCCCTGTATTTGAACATTCTCTTCTCTTAGATTGGATTTACTGATGGATGCCTGGCTTTTCCATTTTGAAAAGTCAGGAAACACGTATAGCTTCCGGTTGGTGCTCCTGGCTGGCGTGAGATAAGCCGACTCACCATACAGAGTTGATAAAAAGCAGAGATGTGTGATGTTTTATTAGCCTGAGTGCTCTTAATCCAAGAAAAAGCAAATTTTAAAAATTCTGGAGTGACCTCGTGGACCTGTCCTCACTGCCTTTCGGAAGTGCAGGAAGATGGGCCCGTTCAAGCAGGGGCTAGAGTTGGGAAACCTGTCAGTCAGCCAGCCAGCCACTGATTTCCTGCTGCCCATGTGTGCCACCCTGAGCTCGGCCTGGGAAGCAGGGCTGTGAAGGAGTATACTCAGAGACTTGTCTTTGGAGAGACGCGGTTGGTGAAGGATGGCCAACAACACCAGGCAAAATATGCCACTGCCGGTAGCTCCCGTAGGACCTCAGGGAGGAGAGACAGCCGTGGCCTGGGTGGTGAAGGAGGGCGCCCCAGAGGAGGTGGGCATGTCAGGGGAGGACCTCCCCCATAGCCCTTTCATTCCCACTCTCCAGATGTGGAGCAGATGGCCATCGACTGGCTGACCGGCAACTTCTACTTTGTGGATGACATTGATGACAGGATCTTTGTCTGCAACCGAAACGGGGACACGTGTGTCACTCTCCTAGACCTGGAGCTGTACAACCCCAAGGGCATTGCACTGGACCCTGCCATGGGGTGAGCGGGACAGGCAGGGGCAGAGGCAGAGGCCCTGGTAAAAGGGAGGGTGCCCAATGTTCAGACCCAGTATAACATGCTGTCTGCCCACAGGAAGGTGTTCTTCACTGACTACGGGCAGATCCCCAAAGTGGAGCGCTGTGACATGGACGGGCAGAACCGCACCAAGCTGGTTGACAGCAAGATTGTGTTTCCTCACGGCATCACGCTGGACCTTGTCAGCCGCCTTGTCTACTGGGCTGATGCCTACCTGGATTACATTGAGGTGGTGGACTACGAGGGCAAGGGCCGGCAGACCATCATCCAGGGCATCCTGGTGAGGAGGAAGTCTCAGCTTTGGGAACCTGTCTCTAGGCCTCCCGGGACGGGGAACAGCATGTGAGGGGTTGACACAAGCACAGAGGGAGAGGACAGGTCGTGACTTCCACTTGGATGGCCACAGTCGTTTTAGAGAACACCTTTTTTACTTCCCTTTTCTTATTTGATCCCTACAGCAACCCCTGAAGAATGAGCTGGCAGGGTGATTCAGTTCCCCTTTGGTAGCTGAAGAATGTCAGGGTTCACAGGGGTTAAGTGATTTGCTTGAGGTCACACCGCTGGGAAATAGCATTTGAGCCTGGTCTAGAAGCCCTTCCAGCCCAAAGATGGCATCTCTGTTCTGGGGTAATTAGGGTGACCATCCATCCCGATTTGCCCAAGACTGTCCCAGTGTTGACTCTTGAAGTCCCCCGGGGTCAGTCTTGGACAAACGGAACAGAAGGTCACCTTAGATACATTATGCAGGTAATGGGGGCTGTTATCAGGCTTGCTTGGGGCCAGTCTGTCCTCTCAACCCTCCTGAAAGCTGGGAGCTAGAGGCGGGCTAAGAATGTTCTCTGTGGACAGAGGGTAGGATCCAACTTCCGGTCAGTGCAAAGTCACTCCATCAGTGGATATGTGCCTGATTCTGAGAGGGAGGGGTCTGGTTCCTTCCTCAAGGGGTTTGAGCCGAGGAGATAGAGTAAATCCACAGATCACCAGGCAGTAGATTACAGCCAGAAATGGAGTGTCGTCTCTGGTTAGAAGATTCCAGAAGCCCTTCAAAGAGATGCCCTGTGAAGGATGAGTGGGGTTTGACAAGCAAATCTCAAGAAAGGATAGTCCAGAGAAGATAGTCCAGGAGTAAAGCAAGGAGTTGGATAATGGGGGGATGAGTTAGGAATGCAAGTCACGGAGTCTGGATGCAAAGCTGACGGGTTCTCCAGCGGTGGAGGTAGGAATCTCTTCTCCTCTTGTGTTGATGGTTCCTGCCTGCCCATCGCAGATTGAGCACCTGTACGGCCTGACCGTGTTTGAGAATTATCTCTATGCCACCAACTCGGACAATGCCAACGCCCAGCAGAAGACGAGCGTGATCCGCGTGAACCGCTTCAACAGCACTGACTACCAGGTGGTCACCCGTGTGGACAAGGGCGGTGCCCTCCACATCTACCACCAGCGCCGTCAGCCCCGAGGTGAGTGGCACGCCGCAGCCCCTTCCGGGACCCTCCGGTGGGCACCCCTGATTCTCTTGTGTCATGACTGCTTCTCCGAGTCATCTACCCCAGAATGCCTCCCCGTGTCCGCCCCTCAGCCTCCGAATCCCACCCCGGGAGCCCCTTGCCCTCATTTCTGCTCAGGATGTCCATCACCCCTCCTGGTTCACTGGCTGGTCTCGAGTAGAAGCACCTGGCTGTGAGCAGCAGTGTGGCTCTGTCCCCTGACCACGAAAGTCCCCGCCTAAGTCTCAAGACTGGGTGGTGTGAGGGTAGAGGGATCCCAGTCCTGCAGCTTCCGAGTCCCTGGAGGGGACAGCAGATACAAAGACAGCAGTAGGAGGGAGTGTGATCAGACTTGAGGAAGCCTTCTCAGGGCCTGGCACGGGGACTTCGACGGATCCTGACCGGCTCTCCACCCTGCCCCAGTGAGGAGCCACGCCTGCGAGAACGACCAGTACGGGAAGCCAGGCGGATGCTCCGACATCTGCCTGCTGGCCAACAGCCACAAGGCGCGGACCTGCCGCTGTCGCTCCGGCTTCAGCCTGGGCAGTGACGGGAAGTCGTGCAAGAGTGAGTGCTGGGGAAGGGCTTGGGTGCCTGCTGGGATGAGACAGGAGGAGTCTGCCTCCCATAGCCCAGCTCCTTCCCTCTAAGATGCAGAAAGATGGAGGGACTTAACCAAGGTATTGTCGCTAGTGAGGGGCAGGCTGGGACTTGAACTCCCATCTGAGAGCAGGGCTTCTCCCACTATCCCATTCAGGCTCCCACTCAGAACACTGTCAACTGGCCTGTTTCAGCCCTTCATTTGTTCATCAAGTATCTAGTGAGCACGCACTGTGTCTGGCGTTGTCCTGGCAGCAAGGGTTCAGCAATGAACAAGATAGATGTTGTCTCTGGCCTCGTGGAGCTTATAGTCTGGCAGAGGAGGTGTGCAAACACAAAAATGACTTCGGGTGGTGGTAGGTGTTAGGAAGAAAATAGAGCGGAGCATGGTGTTCATGATGACAGCCAAGGCTCCCGTTGAGACGGCCCTCAGGGAAGGCATCTCTGTGGAATTGAAATTAGAGTCCAACTCTCTGTGAAGTGAGGAAGTGGATCAAGTGAACCACGTACCTGGAGGAAGAGCGTTTGTGGCAGAGGGAATCTGCAGTGCCAGGGTTCAGAGGCCAGTGTAAGCTTGGAGTGCTGGGGAGCAACAAGGAGGCGATGGGGTGGGGGACCCATGTGAATGAGGGAGATGAGGACCCAGGTTGGATTGTGTTCTAACTGGGATGAGGAGCTCTGGGTGGCTTTATAAATTTGACTCACTTCTGTGAAAATGATCATGCTGACTGCTGGGGGGAGGATGGGCAGCAGGGAAGTAGCGGGAGGCTATTTCTGCGGCGTAGGCAAGAAGTGATGTGGCTTAGACTGGGATGGCAGCAGAGGAAGTGGTCAAAAGGGATCAGATTCCAACCTATTTGGGCCACTAATTTCATTACTCAACAGTGGGTACTTACTGAAAACATGCTACTTGCTACTTTTGCTCCATTTCCCACCCCTGGAGTCCACAGGAAACCACCCCCCAGGGCGTTGTTCCCTGGGCCTTACAGGCTTTGTGTCTGTCCATGTAATTCAGATCCCCGTGCTGCCCCCACCCACTCACTGCAGGCGGAGCATCGGCTGCGTGGTGGTTGTGTGCACGTGTGTGTGTGTCTGTCTGTCTGACTTTGTGCCCCTCCTTGTGCCTGCCCTAGAGCCAGAACACGAGCTGTTCCTCGTGTATGGCAAGGGCCGGCCTGGCATCATCCGGGGCATGGACATGGGGGCCAAGGTTCCCGACGAGCATATGATCCCCATCGAGAACCTCATGAACCCCCGAGCCCTGGACTTCCACGCTGAGACCGGCTTCATCTACTTTGCCGACACCACCAGCTACCTCATT
This sequence comes from Bos indicus, assembly GCF_029378745.1. Classification (NCBI taxonomy): domain Eukaryota; kingdom Metazoa; phylum Chordata; class Mammalia; order Artiodactyla; family Bovidae; genus Bos; species Bos indicus. Next base: position 56,379,315 of record NC_091764.1, on the reverse strand, counting down.
GGCCGCCAGAAGATCGATGGCACGGAGCGGGAGACCATCCTGAAGGACGGTAAGGGCCCCAGAGTGGGAGGTGGATGGTCGGGACTCCCGGGAGGTGGCACGCACCTGAGGAAGCAGGAAGCCATGTGGGGCCTGGGCATCTGTCTCCCCATGCCCTCCCTCCCAGCGTGGAGAGTCCCCTGGTAACTGGCTGGCTGGGCTGGTTGGCATGGAGATGAGGGGATAGACAGATTGACCCCTGGGTGACCCCCTTCTTGGCTGAGCCGAAAAGAGGCAGGAGGATGGATGGGTAAGGCAGCGTCCTTGCCAGCCCTTGGGAAAACTCAGGGTCTTTCTGCCGTTGGCTCTGAGCCCTGTAGCTGCACGCAGTGCACAGCCAGCGAGAGGCCTGAGGCTCCGAATCAGAGCAGGCATACATGTGCACACACAGGGTCTGTGTAGCCGGACTTCACAGCCGCCGAGAGCTGCAGGCTTACATGCCCTGAGAAAATCGTGTTTTGTGAATGGAGTCCAGTTTTCCCTTTAAGCTGCCCCAGCAGGTCAACAGTGCGTTGTCTTCTGAATACCCACCTGCGTGGAGGCTGTGAGCTCCCTAGTGCTGCACCATGCCTGCCGGGTGTTCTGAACTCCCAAACCTGCCCTCCTGACCAATCCGTCTGACTGATACTGGTTACCACCCCTGGTCCTGCTCCCCATGCCCCACCTCGACTCAGAGAACCTCAGGAGTCAGCAATCATAAGACTTTGGGGAAACCAAAAGTAACTCCTCATCAGGAAAAGATTGGGGTTCCCTCTCCCAGGGAACTGCTATTTAAGCTGGAGATGAAGCATGGAGCTAAGTGAGAAATCACTTCCTAACTTATTTTGTTAGCTCAGGGTTTTTAGGCCTGGCATGTAGTGTTCCACTTGTACCCAGAGTCACATGTCTATTGTCCCAGCTGTCTACCCACCTCAGGCCGACATACCTTCCCGAGTGAGCCCGTGTATGCCACGGAGGTTTCCTCGCTGCCATGTGCAGTTTTGAGAGACTGCCTCAACACAGATGTTGTAGCACAAATGACCTCCCATCCCCTTCCTCTACCCTCCCATCTGCTTCCTCCATCTTCCTAGCCCAGCCCAGCCTCACCACCATCTAGGGCCAGGAGGCTCCCTGTGCTCCCCAGTAGCCAAGGGCTCCAAAGTGCAGGTATCCTAAGGACCAGAGGCAGTTTTGAGCCTCCTCTGACACTCCCCCTCTGCCCATCCCCTGCCCCGCCCCATTGTAGGCATCCACAATGTGGAAGGCGTGGCTGTGGACTGGATGGGGGACAATTTGTATTGGACGGATGATGGACCCAAGAAGACCATCAGCGTGGCCAGGCTGGAGAAAGCTGCTCAGACCCGCAAGACCTTAATCGAGGGCAAAATGACACACCCCAGGGCCATTGTGGTGGATCCGCTCAATGGGTGAGTCCTCCCAGGGCCTTGGGGCGAGGAGAGGGAGAGCCAGGGACTCAGAGCCTGAGTTCCATGGGCCTCAGGACTGGGGGGTAAGACGGAGAGTGGACGGGGGAGGGCAGCGAAAATTTGACCGAGAGGAAAAGGTGTCCTTACCTACAGGGCAGTGGGAGTGATACATAGGAATAGTCTGGTCCTGTCACTCCCAGCAGAGCCCTCCCCTGGCTCCCTGAGCCCTCATCAGCCTGAGCTCCTACAAGGTCTGCCTGCAGCTCCTTTGACCTCTGCACCTCATTTCCTGCATCTGGAAGTTCTGTTCCCACTGCCTGCTGTCTGTTCCTCAAACCAGCATCCAGCCCTTCCTCCCTCAGGGCTTTTTGCTCTTGGAGTTCCTCAGCCTGGGACTCCCAAGTATTTACACATGGGGCTGCTTCTCAGCGTTCACATCAGCTCAAGTGCTACTTCCTGGGAGAGGCCTTCCTCACCAGCTGCACTCTCAGTCTCCATGCTGTCCCCCTTCCTGGAGTCCCTCCTGACCTCTATTGCTTTCCAGTGTGTGACCCTCCTGGCTGACTTGTTTCTTGTCTGTGTCCTGGGTGGGACATGGGCTCCATGAGAGAGGGGTCTTGGCAGCCTTGGGCTCACCTCCAGTGCCAGAGCTGTGCCCAACTCAGTAGGCACTCAGCACCTACTTGTTGAATGGAGGAGTGAATGAATGAATGAATGAAATGTGTGGGCCAGGGATGAGCAGGGCAAGAGGACCCTGTGAGGGGCTCTGGGAGGGCCTGCCTGGCCTAGGATCACAGGGGAGGATGCTGATGGCAGGGGTGGCCCATGTGATGCTGACCAGTAACTGCCCACAGGTGGATGTACTGGACTGACTGGGAGGAGGACCCCAAGGACAGTCGGCGAGGGCGGCTAGAGAGGGCCTGGATGGACGGCTCACACCGAGACATCTTCGTCACCTCCAAGACAGTACTTTGGCCCAATGGGCTGAGCCTGGACATCCCAGCTGGGCGCCTCTACTGGGTGGATGCCTTCTATGACCGCATTGAAACCATCCTGCTCAATGGCACAGACCGGAAGGTGGGCAGGCGTGCAGCTGTGTGTAGGTGTTCATGTGTGCATTTCTGGACTGCGTGTGTGTGTGACCGAGGCTGGGTGTCTGAATGTGTGGGCATCCGTGTGAGTCCAGGCCTGAGTGCTGCATGTGTGTTCGCCTGTGAGCTTGTGGGTGTGTCCCTCTGTGCGCTTGTGTGCCTGTGTCTTGTGTTGTTTAAGGATTGCTTCTTCAGAGTATCTCTGTGACTATTCACGTGGCCTGCGGGCCTGACCGCCTGAGCATACACATCGTGTGCACCTCAGCCTGCTTGTGCATGTACACGCAGCACACGCTGGTGTGTGCCTACACTGAGTGCCTGTGTACAGGTGCCAGACACCTAGAGACGGTGTATTCGTATGCTCGTTCATTTGGGTGGTGCGTGCTTCATTCGTGAGTTCCGTGCACGTCTAGGTGTGTGGCCCAAGCTCTCACGGTATTTAAGGCCGTCTGCAATGTGGTCCTGACCATCTCTATGATTGTCTTTCTCCCTGCTTCCCACATCCCAGCACTGGGACAGCATCATTAGACGACTCATGAGCCCAGTACATGTCAAGGCCTGCCCCCTGTGCTGTTGCTCGTGCAGACCTTCTAGCCTCTGCCCAGCCCCTCCTCACCTGGCACACCTCTCAGGGGCCACCTCCGCTGGGATGCTGTCTCCAGATCCTTTGCCACCCTGAGGACCCTGAGTTCCTTTCCTGAGACAGTGGCAGCTCCAGTGCAGGGACCATATCTTCTCCGTTTCTGAGTGCTACCTTAACAGATTCTGGCAAACGTGTGGAGGGTGAAGAAACGAATGGATGGATTCTGGCTCTCAGCCCACTGCTCTGTGTTTGCCTGTGCGTGCGCACATGCGCATATGTTGGAGGGGTATCAATGAATATGAATCAACAAAGGAGAGGAGTGTGGGCCAGCCCTCACCGTGTCTGCTGGGTTCAGGCTTTGGCACTTCACTGCGTGCAAAGCTCCCATCCTCGGGGGCTTCTGGGCTGATGGGGGAGACAAGCCCACACCCAGGCTGTGGACATATGAGTGTACAAAGCAGTGAACCCCTAAGCCTCCCTGAGGCACCCCCACTTGTCTCTCAGCTGCTGGGTAAGCCCCTGTCTATTCCTAGATTGTGTACGAGGGTCCTGAGCTGAACCACGCCTTTGGCCTCTGTCACCACGGCAACTACCTCTTCTGGACTGAGTACCGGAGCGGCAGTGTCTACCGCTTGGAGCGGGGCACAGGAGGCGCAGCCCCCATCGTGACCCTTCTGCGCAGCGAGCGGCCCCCCATCTTTGAGATCCGCATGTATGATGCCCAGCAGCAGCAAGGTACCCCTGGAGCAGGACTGGGACAGGGGTGGGATCTGGATGGTGGGCAAGGCTTCTGTGGGTGGGGTGAAGGCACTCCCAGGGAGCCTAGGCTCTGACTTTTGAGGCTCTTGAGAAGAGAGGCCCCCACCCCAATTTGACCTTCCATGTTCCCCATCACCCCTCCTGTCCCATGCCTCCATCTCCTCATCTTCAACCCCTCCACATTCCCTCTTTCTGTCTTCTCCTTTTAATGCACCGCCTCCCTTGGCCTTTCGTCTCCCTGCTCTGGCCTTTCCTGACTCTGCCACAACCCATCTCCTGTCGTCCTGTTCCTCTCTCCTGCACCCGTGGCCCCTCCTTCACAGTGGGCACCAACAAATGCCGGGTGAACAACGGCGGCTGCAGCAGCCTGTGCCTGGCCACCCCTGGGAGCCGTCAGTGTGCCTGCGCTGAGGACCAGGTGTTGGACGCAGACGGTGTCACTTGTTTGGGTACGAGGGCCCAGCTGGGGTGGGAGGTGGGGGAGCAGACTCCAGCAGAAGGCCACAGTGTCTGGATGGGGATCGGAGATGAAGGAGGCAAAGAGGGCCCTGAGGGACGCAATAGAAGTTGAGGGATAGACTTTGCTGGCGGTCCAGTGGTTAAGACTGTGATTCCAATACAGGGGGCCTGGGTTCCATCCCTGGTTGGGGAACTAAGAGCCCAGACGCTGCGTGGTGCAGCCAAAAAAAAAAAAGTTGAAGGATGGAGTGAGTGAAGGCTCTGGGTGCTAGAGGGTTTTACGGTGACCAGGGTTTGGGGGTTTTGGGAGGGCATGAAGATTAAGGGAAACTTGAGTGGCGAGCAGGACAGCTCTGGAAAGGGAAAAACATTCTTAACTTCTTTTACATTTATTTCTCTATTATTCAAGTAATACAATAGTTCAAAATATTGGAAATTAGAGAGGGGGGAAAAAGCCCAGTTTCTCCAGCAAACCACCACTGTGCTGTTAGCATTGTGGTAAGTGAACATCATCCTTTTCCCCTTAGGTGGGTTTTTACATGGCTGGAAATCGTAGTGTATATAAATGTTTTCTGCCCCTTTTGGCTCATATATGCCACAAATTTTCTGTGTTATTATTGCATTGTTTTAAATAGCCCCATTTTTAGATAAAAGTGGGTCATGTTCATTGTAAAAACAAGCAAACGCTATAGAAATATACAGAGAAGTACAAATCACCCCAAATTCCACCACCCATAGTTTGTGCTGTTATCGTTCGGGGAGCGCTCTCCGAATCTCTCTGCATTTGCTTTACTTAAACAGCGCTGCACCTGCTGTTTCCTGCGCTTGTCACTTGACAGGGTGTCATGAGTACATCAGCAGACTTTCTAATGGCCAAAGTGTGTTTCATTCAGTAAACATCCCATAATTTACTCAGCCATTTCTCTACTGTTGGATATTGCTTCCAGTTTTTTGTTATAATCACTGCCAGCATTTACTGAACACAAACTATGTACTAGGCATGGTTCTAAGCACTCCCCATGCAGTAACTGACTTACTCCTTAAAATATTCTTGTAAAGATTTTCTTTAACGTTTCTTTATTTGGCTGCGTTGGGTTTTAGTTGTGGACGTGGAATCTTAGTTGCGTCTTGCGAGATCTTTTGTTGCAGTGCAGACTCTAGCAGTGCAGGCTCAGTAGTGGTGATGCGTGGACTCCAGAGCACATGGGCTTCAGTAGTTGTGGCATTCAGGCTTTCTCTAGTTGTGGCTATGGGCTTCAAGGCACACGGGCTTAGTTACTCAATGGCACGTGGCACGTGGAATCCTAATTCCCTGACCAAGGATCGAACCCGCATCCCCTGCGTTGCAAGGCAGATTCTTAACCAGGGAAGCCCCGGGAAGGTATTTTTATTATCCCAATTTATAGATGAAGAAATTGAGGCCCAAAATGAGAGCAGGGGTTTGAACCCAGAAAGTCTGGCCCAGAGTCTGGTTATTAATCACCTGCTCTGCTATTTCTTATACCTTCATGTCTTCCCAGATTCAGGACAGTTTCCTTAGGTAGAATCCTAAGAAAGGAAAATGGGTCAGTGGGCCATAGCGTACAGCTAAGAGTGAGTGACTGAGGCCTGGTTCAGGGCAAGAGCATTGGTGGAAAGGAGCTTCAGAGCTGAGAGGCCACTGCAGTGAAAGAGTATCCACATGGTCATTGAAATCACCAAGAATTAAAGGGAGCGATTATGAGAAAGTGACTACGAAGCAGGAGCTGAGGACTCTAAGGATGCTGGGGCCCGTGGTGGTAGGAGCTTACATAGTTTTATAACATGAAAGTCAACACTGATTTTTGAGAGAGGAGAGAAGGCGAATGGTCTGGAAGCAGAGGTGAGGAACAAGGGGGACACATGCAGCCTCCAGACCCAGTGGTCCCTGGAACCCACAGGATTAGAGAGGGTAAGAGATGGGTCAGAAAGGCGTGAGCAGAGCTGTGGGATCCAGAGCCAGGAACTGACATGGGCGTTCCTGGGCTTCCAGAGCCCACCCTGTGAAAACACAGACAGAGGACACAGTGACTTTACTGCTGACAGCTGAAGGCAGATGGCGGCATGAGTGTTGGGGACAGGAGCTGGCAGGGCTGTTCTCACTCCTGCCTGTAGAATTGACACATTTATGAGGGAAAAAGTCCAGGGACCAGGTCAGGGTCTGGGGGTCCCTGAAATGACTTCCAAGTTCATGGAGATGGCAGGGAGGGGCAAAGGTGGTCTGTTCGCTGGGATCAGAAGGCCGGGGAGTTGTAGATTCTCTTGGAAGCAGCCTTATTCTTCGACCACATTGCAGAGCTGGAAGCAGCTGAGCAGGCGTCACCTTGTGGCTTGACAAAGAGTTGCAGCTTCCATCCAGATCATATGTTCATGAAAAACTATGCCCTGGGAAATATTACTGTGTATATTATTTTAAAATCATGAAACAAGCAGAGGACAGGGGCTCAGCACCTGTCCGTGACCTGGGTCTGACTTTCCCCCTCACGTCCGGTGGTGCCCGCAGCGAACCCATCCTACGTGCCCCCACCCCAGTGCCAGCCTGGCGAGTTCGCCTGCTCCAACAGCCGCTGCATCCAGGAGCGCTGGAAGTGCGACGGGGACAATGACTGCCTGGACAACAGCGACGAGGCCCCCGCCCTCTGCCGTGAGTGCCTGCCGCGTGGCGGGACAGCGACCCTCGGGCTGCAGCTGGAGAGCTGAGTCACCTCCCTCTGGCTGACCCCTGACCCATCCCTCCCCAGATCAGCACACCTGCCCCTCGGACCGGTTCAAGTGTGAGAACAACCGTTGCATCCCCAACCGCTGGCTCTGTGACGGGGACAACGACTGTGGGAACAGTGAAGACGAGTCCAATGCTACTTGCTCAGGTGTGGGAGGGGGGTGACCACAGTGGCCCCCCTCTGTCACCAGGGCAGGGCAGAGGTGGGAGCCAGGCTTGGGGAGACAGAGGGGCCTCAGGAAGAGAAAGGAGCAGGGGGCACCCGGGGCAGAGGGGAGGGAGGACAGGGTTGGCTAGGAGGCCCCACTTGCAAGGAGGCAGAGCACAGCTCCAGGTGGGTGATGACAAGCAAGGTGGGTGGGTCTTCTCCTTGGAGGACACCAGCGACCCCTCAAGTGATGGGATCAAGTGTCCACTGTGAGATCACATGGGTGATTTTGAATGACGTCTCTAAGAGAAATGGCTTTGAGATCCTTGGGAAGACTTCCAGAGAGGCAGAGACTAATAGAAAAGAAAATGAAATGTAAAGCAAGGACTGGCCTATGAGCACTCACACCCTCGCCTGTCCCCAGCTCGCACCTGCCCACCCAACCAGTTCTCCTGTGCCAGTGGCCGCTGCATCCCCATCTCCTGGACATGTGACCTGGACGATGACTGTGGGGACCGCTCCGATGAGTCAGCCTCGTGTGGTGAGTGAGACGGAGGACAGCCGGGCTGGCACAGGGAGGGAGGGTCCACCAGAACGGGCCCTGGGGCAGGGGTGCTGGAGAGATCCCGCAGCTTAGTACCTGGGTAGCGTTGTCACTTAATCTCCATAGACCCCGGTGAGTTTCATCTGCAAGTGAAAGTCATTCAGTCGTGTCTGACTCTTGCGACCACATGGACTGTAGCCCACCAGGCTCCTCTGTCCATGGGATTTTCCAGGCAAGAATACTGGAGTGGGTTGCCATTCCCTTCTCCAAGGGATCTTTCTGACCCAGGGATCCAACCCGGGTCTCCTGTATTGCAGGTGGATTATTTACCATCTGAGCTACTAGGGAAGCCTCTGCAAAATGGGGCTAATGACGGCACCTGCACCCCAGCATTGATGTGGGGGATCAGTGAGATCATGCATGGAAAGCACTCAGCACATGGCTTGTGTTTGGAAACTAGTTGCTTGAAGGAAGGATGCTTAGAAATGGATACATGTGTATGTCTGGCTGAATCCCTTTGCTGTCCACCTGAAACTATCACAACATTTTTAATTGGCTATATTCCAATATAAAATAAAAAGTTAAAAAAAGAAAAAAAGGATCTTAGTGGGGGTAGGCGTGAATGGGCAGTTTCAGGCCGAGGCCCCTCTACTTAGCCTTCCCTCCCCCACCTAGCTGGGCAGGGGACTGTGGGTTATGGTGGGGACCCTGCACCCACCTGCTTGTGCTGTGATGCTGTATAATCTTACGGACCCTACTCAGCTAGTCTTTCTCTCTGACAGCCTATCCCACCTGCTTCCCCCTGACTCAGTTTACCTGCAACAATGGCAGATGCATCAACATCAACTGGAGATGTGACAATGGTAAGAGCTTGTCTCCCTTCACCTTCCCTGATTCCTGGGAAAGCTAGAATCTGTAGCCAGGTCCTGGGTGGGAGGTGAGGGGTTTTAGAATCAAGCCAGGGCCTCCCTCCAGGTCACTCTTGCCCCACTGGGTTGTCTGGAAGAAATAAGGATGAGCTAGAAACATTGTAAGGGAGCCAAGATGACCAAGGGGAGACCCCGCCCACTGCCTGTCCTCGCTGTTCCTCTCTGGGTAGAGCTGCCCATCCCCTGGCAGAGGCTCAGGGGGCAGGGGGAGATGAGCAGGAATGGCCAGAGGGGCAGAGCAAGGAGGGCCCGTGCCCAGCTCCCTTCTCCCTACAAACCCCATCTTCTGGGGTCCTCGGTGCCCCCTCCAGGCTCCGGCTCCAGACTCGGGAGCCTACCTGGCGGTCAGCCCTGGACCAGGTGACGTCAGCCACGGGGGCCGGTGGACTGTTGTGTGTGTGCTGTCTCCGGGATCTGGTCCTGTCTGGTGTGCTGTCGTGATGTGTCGCAGCAGGGGCTCGAGCCCTAGCTAACGTGTGTGAGGATGTACTGGGTCAGCGCCACGTTGCCCCTCATCTTTGCCGTGTCTCGTGTGCCAATGGTTGCCTTGGCGGTTTCTGTGTTTCAGAGAAGGATTGTGGGGACGGCTCTGATGAAAAGACCTGTCCTGAGCCTGCCGGTCAGTGCATAGAAGCACATGCACCATCACCCTAGAGCCCCAGCTGGCCTTGGGCCACCTCCCAGGACCCCCATGCAGCTCCCTTCCCCAGAGCTCCTAGGATGTGGAGGAAAAGCAGAGAGAAGTGAGAGAGGAGACCACAGAGGGAGAAAGGAAACAGTGGAGGGGAAAGCAGAGAGGGCAGAAGGAGCTCTCCCAGGAGAGGAGATGACAGAGAGGTGGGGACAGGGAGACCAAGACGTGGCAGGAGGAGAGTGTCCGAGACACAAAGGCAGCTGGGAAAGAGGCAGGAGCACAGCCCAAGGGGACAGCTAAACCCACCTTCTCCAGCATCCTGAAAATGTGGAGAGAAGTCTGGTGGCCCTGCCCACCAGGCCTAGACTGCAGGACACTGGCTCAGTCACCCTCACATGCCTTCAGGGGCCTTCCCAGCTGCAGGCAGTGCCCCTCACCCACACTTCCGCCCGGTGATGCCCACACTCAGGGGCTCAGGGCCAGGCCTCGCTAACCCTATCCCCCCAGCAGAGCCCTCACCTATACTCCGCCCACCTCTGTCCTTCCCTAACCAGAGAAATCCCTTTCCTTTCCCCCAGGCAAGCAGACCCCTGTTCCCACCCACTGCCAAAAGGGGAAAGGAATGCATCCTGTCCCCACCCCCAGTCTTGCAGACTGAGGGAAGGGCCCTCCGGGAGCTCGCCCTACCTCTCCCTGCCCCCCACCACGTGGGCCATGGTGCATGCTGCAGTCTATGCAGTTTCTGTGTCTTTTCTGTTTTTTATTTTCTTGGTGGGGAGGTTGGGGTGGGTCGAGGTTGGGAATGGGGAGGAGGGAGCGGGGACCCCATGCTGGGGTCACAGAGAAAGTCACGTGCTGACCCTCTGCTCGCCTCTTCCCTTCTTGCCACCCCCCTCCCCAGACAATGACTGTGGGGACAACAGCGATGAGGCGGGCTGCAGCCACTCCTGCTCTAGCACCCAGTTCAAGTGCAACAGCGGGCGCTGCATCCCTGAGCACTGGACCTGCGACGGGGACAACGACTGCGGGGACTACAGCGACGAGACACATGCCAACTGCACCAACCAGGGTGGGCGCCTGGGGACCAGCGGGGTGGGGGCCAGACCGTCCACCCTCCATCCATCCTTCCCACCGCGTGCCACCGCCATCTGGGAACCAGAGATAACCCTGAAGCAGCTCTTATCCTTCAGGAGTTTCCAGTCGTGTGGGAGAGGAAAGCTGTGGACAAATCAATGTCACACACTGTTAAGATCTCAAGCTTTGCAGTCAGCTGGCCTTGGGTTTGAGCTCCAGCTCTGCAACTTACTATCTGGGTGGCCTTGAGCAAGTTACTTAATCTCTGTGGGCCCCTGTGAGTTTCATCTGCAAAGTGGGGATAATAATAGCACAGGGCATTATTGTGTTGACGTGGAGGTTCCGTGAAATCATGCACGGAAAGCACACAGCCTGTGTTCAGTCACTGGTAGCGTGAGATAGGGATGCCCACAGGGCTGGGGAGGACGAGCACAGTGGGCACCAAAGGAGAGAGGAGTCGGCTCTGTGGGGTCCCCAGTGCCCAGGCCTCCAGGACCTATGGGGTTAATTGAAGGACTGGGGTTAATGGAAGGCACAGACCTTCTCAAGGGATGTTGGTTTTTCAGCCCTGGCCCATTGTTGCCATGGAATAATGCAGCCCCCAGATTGCCCTGGCTTCAGGAGGGCAGATTTTGCGTGAAATCTACCCATTTAAAAAATATATATATATTTATGGCTGCACTGGGTCTTCGTTGCTGTGCTCAGACTTTCTCTCTTTGCAGAGAGCAGGGGCTACTCTCCAGCTGTGGTGCACAGGCTTCTCACGGCAGTGGCTTCTCTTGTGGAACACAGGCTCAGTGATTGTGGCACACAGGTTTAGTTGCTCCGCGGCCTGGGAGATCTTCCTAGACCAGGGTTCAAACCCATGTCCTCTGAATTGGCAGGCGGATTCTTATCCACTGTGCCACCAGGGAAACCTGAAATTACCCATTTTAACACACTGGTATGCTAGTTTCCTAAGGCTGCTATAACCAAGCACCACAAACTAAGTGACTTAAACAACAGAAATCGAATGTCTCACAGTCTGGAGGCTGGAAGTCCAAGACCAAAATGTCAACAGAGTTGGTTCCTTCCTAGGGTCAGGAGAGAGAATCTATTCCAGGCCTCTCTCCTAGCTTCTGGTATTTGCTGGCAATCTTTGGTGTTCCTTGGCTCGTACAAGCTTCATCCCAGTCTCTGCCTTCATCTTGACATGGCAAACCCAATGAGTGCGTGTTGGTCTCTATGTCATATTTCCTCTTTATATAAGTATGCAGTCACAGTGGATCATCCTAATCTTAAGTTGATCATCTGCAAAAAAAAAAAGACCTATTTCCAAATAAGGTCCTATTCACAGGTGCTATGAGTTAAGATTTCAGCGTCTTTTTAGGGAACACAAGTCAAGCTGTAACAACTGGCAATTTGTTTGAAAAGTTTTAAAAATATGGCAGACCAAAGTCTCTCTCCAGGCTTCATCTGGCCCCTTCGCTAGCACCCTGCAACCTCCGCCTGGTAGAGTTAAGGTGCACACAGTGGGAACAGTACTGAGCACCGAGTGTGCACTGTGCGTCCAGCACTGAGAGGCAGGATGGGGAGGGTCACCCGAGGCCCGGGAAGCAGTGACTGTGTCTCAAGGGGTGTCTGAGAAGGGCCGCTGAGTGGGACAGGTCACAGTGCCTTGGGACTCTGAGAACCCCTGGAGGCCCGAGGTGTCGCAAGGTGGGGAAGCTCTTTGCCCCTCACCAGCTGGGCAGACTTGGATGGGTTGCTTCCCCCGAGACTTGGCGTCTTCCTTTGTGTCCTCCTCTGTGAAGTGAGGGGAGATACGTGCGGGCCTGGCCCATGGGAGCAGGGGTGTCGTGTCACAATTATTAACTGTCTGTGAGCTGGAATGGTCGAGGACCGTTTCAGAGGAGGTGCGGTTTGAACTGGGCCCCAGTGAGGGCTTAGGCTATGGACAAGAGGGAGGGTCTTCAGACGGGGGTGGTGGGAACAGCCTGGAGAAGCCAGCAGTACAACTTAGAAGGCGAAACTGAGCACTCCTTCCAGGGTCATTGGGCTGTGGGGCGGGGGCCTCAGACTGGAGGGGACAGCAGGCAACGAGGCAGCACCCGGAGGGTGCAGATTACAGCCGCAGGTCAGGCACTGGTGACCTGCGAAGGGTCTCAGAGCTGGAAGGCGTTGAGATGTAGGAAATGCTTTCAGAGGACAATCCTGGAAGGACATTAGGTTGGGAAGAGGCTCCAGGGGAGAGACCCTGAGGGAGGAAGATGAGCTGGGAGGCTGGTGCTGAAGTCCAGGGAGGAGATGCGCACGTGGACCGTGTACATGGCGGAGCGTGAGTGCGAGGCGAGGCTGTGCACAGTCACTCGTGCCTCCCATTACTGCTTCCGCTCCTTCCCCGGCATCCTGAGTCACAGCACAGCCGCCAGATCACATCCTACACATCAGATCACTCCCCAGCCCTGCCCTCGAGCCTGCCCTGGCCCCCTGCACACTTCGAATCCGTGCTGAGCCCTGCTTCATGGCCGGCAGGGTTCCCCCAACCTCTCTGACCTGCATTCCTGCCACTCATCTCCTCCATCACCTGCTCCAGCCGCTCGGCTTTAAATACACCCTGGGCATTTTCTGAGTACGCCCCGAGTGGTCCTGTTTCAGAGGCTTGTGCTAGCTGTTCCCCTTCCTGGGATGCACGGTTAATCTCACGGCTCCCGTCATTCAGGTCTCTGCTCAAACATCTCCTGCATAGGGGCCCTTCCTGACTCTTTATCTCAAGTAGCATCCCATGCTCCCTAGCGTTGACCCGGCTTAGTCTGCATAGCCTTCCTTGATCACCACCTGTAGTTCCATTCTGGATTTCTGTGTCGCGTCTTCACTGCTTCTCTTCCCTGCTAGAACTTCAGCTCCACGGGGGTGAGGCCGCTGTCTTATTCATGCTGGCTCCTGGGACAGTGGCTAGCACACAATAGGTGCTCAGTAAGTGTTTGTGAAGTGAACGAGTACAGCAGAGGCTAGGCTAAGGTGGGGGGCATTTGAGCTTTGACCTAGCAAATTGCTTATCCAGCCGAGCTCACATGTGTGAAATAAGGAGGTGAAACAAGAGGATTTCTAAGCCCTGGAAGGAGTCACGGCCCTGACTCGGAGTTAGCACTTGCAGGGAGAGTCAGTGGGACTCAGAGATCTCTCCAGCCGGCCTCAGCTCATAGCCCCGGGCCAGGTATGGCAGGAGGGGTTTGGAAAGGTAGAGATGGGATGGCTGATCCGGAGCTCTCCACCTGTCCCCCTGCAGCCACAAGGCCTCCTGGCGGCTGCCACAATGATGAGTTCCAGTGCCGGCTGGATGGCCTGTGCATCCCCCTGCGGTGGCGCTGCGACGGGGACACTGACTGCATGGACTCCAGTGACGAAAAGAGCTGTGAGGGAGTGACCCACGTCTGTGATCCCAACGTCAAGTTTGGCTGCAAAGACTCTGGTAAAAAGAAGGACTGAAGAGAAACTGCACAGACAGGAGACGATACTGAGAGCAGGGCAAGGGCATGGGGGACACCGTGAGGCAAATGGCTGTACAGAAAAAAGCTTGTGCCAGATGCATGGGGGCGGTATGAAGGGGCCAGAGCCTGCAGTTAGGGCCCTGGGAACCAAAACCCTCTCCAGTCCTGAATGTCAGCACCTCCTGCAGATTCCTGCCTTCTTTGTTGTCCATGTGAATTTGACAGAAAAAGCCTCAAGGTTCCTAGTGGACCCCAAAGTATTATAGTTATGGCCTGATTAGAGAAGCCCACCGGGTCGGGGAAGAGGGCGCAGAGAGCCCTACTGGCCAGGCCTGGCCCCTGATGCTGTACCCCTTCCGCAGCTCGGTGCATCAGCAAAGCATGGGTGTGTGATGGCGACAGCGACTGTGAGGATAACTCGGACGAGGAGAACTGTGAGTCCCTGGCCTGCAGGCCGCCCTCGCACCCCTGTGCCAACAACACCTCGGTCTGCCTGCCGCCCGACAAGCTGTGTGATGGCAACGACGACTGTGGAGATGGCTCAGATGAGGGAGAGCTCTGTGGTGAGTCCTGGGCCCAGGAAAGACAAATGGGCAAGGAAGCTAGATGAGGCTGGGCCAGGCTGGGGCCGTGCAACAGGACAAGCTCTGTGGGGAGGGGGTCTCAGGCTAGAAAGGGCAGATCTGGCTGCTGGGTGAGCAGTCCTCAGAGCCATTACTAAGAAACCCATTTCCAAGAGGCTGTGCTCAGTGTTCCCACTGTTACAGCATTTAACCCATAAAGCAGCCCTGTGAGACACATACAATTCCCCCATCTTATCCATGAGAAAACTGAGGCTCAGAGAGGTTGAAGAGCTGGCCCAAAGTCACACAGCCCATGAAGTACAGTGGAGACAGTGCAGTGCAGCCCCTCCCTGCAGGCCCAGCCCCCCTCCCTCAGCCAGCTTTCAGGATGAAGGCACCAGGGTTGAGGCTTGATGTGGTCAGAAGGGCAGGCACCCCGTCCTGCTGAGTGAGTGAGAAGG